>NC_056741.1:1312621713-1312776713 GCF_019279795.1 Protopterus annectens | reverse complement strand
TGAAAAACTCCTGCTTCTTACACATACTTCACAGCTGTCCCTGATTTTGGCTGAAGATGTTTCTCTGTCCGTTTCTAAGTCTGCTGATCCTGTGAGAAAAGGTAGTGGACTATGCCTAATTAATTAATAATATTTTAAAAAGTGGCCCTGGTTATTTCTGGATTTGTCCCTGATTCTGGAGGTAACAGGAAGATAACTATATTCTATAAAAGTGCATCTGCTTTCCACTGAGTAAACCATTAAAAGCTCCTCCAGCCTCATTTAATTTACTTATGCACAGGATCTGGCATACATACAGTTCTTACATATAGTGCTCTACATACATGATACAGGCCCCAATCTTTTTACATCAATACTTAACATCTACTATGAAGTCTGAATCCTTCTCAAGGGATCATCTTCTCAGACAGAAAACATGGTACAGACATGCACTTAAACATAGAAATATGGCAAGTGTAAACCCTGGAACTGAGTCGGCACTAGGAGCCAGGGGAGATGCCCATTTTTAAAGTGCTACAGCCTTATTGATTAACCTCTATCCACTGTCTTTGTTTCTCTCTCTCTCTGTTTGTTTGAACACACATGATCACACACACACACACACACACACACACACACACACACACACACACACACACACACACACACACACACACACTTGTGAACTGTAATTCAATAGCTCACCTCAGTGACAGAGGCCTCAGGTCCTGCGCTTGTCGCTGGCCACTGCTGACTGTCAGTATGATAAATGACCTGTTCTTCCAAAAATACCAAAGCTACAGCAAACACTTCTGAAAATAAAACATTTTCAAGGAACTCTAGTGGTATTTGTTACTCTTCTTTCTTTTTTGCTACAAATATCCTATTACTCTTGTTTTTTTTCAGGGCATATTATCTTTTGTTGTCTACAGCTTGCACAGCGACATAATGCTTCTAAAACTACTTAAAATCTGCTACACAGAAATAAAACGCCTATCCTGACGCAAGGGTTATTTAGGTATTCAGATATGTAGTACATCTGATGAAAAGTACATACGCATAGCATATATTACAGAGCTGCAGAACGAACATGCATTTTTTACAATCAGAAGACGTATGAGCATGAATAGAAGAATGCATTGGCCTGTCTGATCTGTGATTTCACTGCAGCAAGTTCTCTGCTGAAAATATTTGGCATCACTGTTATTGGTCATAAAGCAGTTTCTTTAGTATCATTAGCATAAGATATGCAGAAGATTTGGTTAGTGCTCAATAGACATACATTTAATATTAGTTTCTCAAGATAGATTTTTGAGGGAGCATTTTCTAGAGTTCAAACTGAATTGAGCAATGCTTCTTGCATTCAACTCAACATTTTGCGCTACAGGTATATCCATTAGTTTATCAGATAACTACAAAGAGTAAAGTTTAGACATTAGCTATTTGTGACTAATGCAAACAAAGGCATTTTATAAAGCAAATCAACTTATAGATGTTTCCCAAGTGCAAGCAGAATGCTGTTATAGAAAAGCAAATTACAAATGAAAACTGATCTAGTCTTCTAAAAGGCAAATCAAAAGTATTAGGAAAATCTAATTCCTTGAGCTGGTCATGCAATACCTCCAAGACCACATACTCTATGGATAGCAAGTTAATCGATCAATAATTTTACTCAAGCCAGGGTTATCCTTGTTCTTACAAATGTATTTAGCAGCTGCCATTTAACAATCAGTAGGCATATCTGCCTTATTCTTGATCTTACTAACTGTGGCAGCAAGAGGGGATGAAAGCACCAAAATATGGAGGATTATCATATTTCGGTACTTATACAGAATCTTTGAGATCCGTTTGTGATCATGTTTTTTGATTATTATAAAATATATTTGGATTCTCAACCTAGAATCTTGAAAAACTTTTGTTGATTCCCATGCTCAGTTTGGATATACAGTTTTTACATCGTTGCAAGAGTGGCCTTTTTTCATTCATGCGATTTATATTTCACTTTTATTTATCTGTCATTACCTAGGATAATGATAGGACATTATCTATGCTCTATTAGTTGGCAGAGTGTTCTGCCATCTATATATAGTGTAAGATATAATATGGGACCTATGTCATATATATACTAAGAGTGATTTCCTATGGCTTAGCTATATTACGTTACTGTGCTTGGTATAGACACATAGTACTTCTTATATGTGTCTTTATATTTCTTGACTTCATGAAATGTCTATTTTTCATTATCTTTATTATGCAAAAATAGCATTTATTGATATGAACATCAGTTAGATAACATATAGGTTATTATTTAACCACTATCTTGGAAACGCATTAAGACTGTTGATGATTTTTATAGCAAGCGTCACACCAAGAGGTGACCGAGATACAAATAATGCCGTTTTTATATGCTATGGCTATATCGGCGTTTTTAAAGTTGTTTGCTCTCCATGGAATTAATTAATTGTGCAACGAAAAACTGGAATAACTATTAGCTGCCTTGGTCCATCTTTGATAACAAGTATAGGTTGCTTTATTTAAAACAGTACAATGTGTATCATTTAATGCATGCAGTTTTGTATAATTTAAATTTGATACGCCACACTAGATGGTTATAGATTGTTGTTGAGATAAGTGCCTTTGGTCTTATAAGTCATGATACTTTGCTATTGTATATTTAGAACTGTTTTAAGTCATGAAAAATGCTTTCAGTATACTTGTAATCTAGCGCTTAACTTGCTGACTGAGGTAATACAAAAGATGGGTGTTTCCATCTTAGCAATTATGTTTTAATTAATTGAAAAATTGATAATTGTCTTTTTAATTGATGGTTGGTTTTACTATATAAAGGGAGTTCATTTTGTATAAGTTATAACCTGATGAAGCGCATATTTATGCGTGAAAGCGCTTGTTTGTTTTAAAATAAAACTTCATTTTATTTATCGTGGTGGTTCCTGGCAGTATTTCTTCATTCTACAATCAGAAGACGTATGAGCATGAATAGAAGAATGCATTGGCCTGTCTGATCTGTGATTTCACTGCAGCAAGTTCTCTGCTGAAAATATTTGGCATCACTGTTATTGGTCATAAAGCAGTTTCTTTAGTATCATTAGCATAAGATATGCAGAAGATTTGGTTAGTGCTCAATAGACATACATTTAATATTAGTTTCTCAAGATAGATTTTTGAGGGAGCATTTTCTAGAGTTCAAACTGAATTGAGCAATGCTTCTTGCATTCAACTCAACATTTTGCGCTACAGGTATATCCATTAGTTTATCAGATAACTACAAAGAGTAAAGTTTAGACATTAGCTATTTGTGACTAATGCAAACAAAGGCATTTTATAAAGCAAATCAACTTATAGATGTTTCCCAAGTGCAAGCAGAATGCTGTTATAGAAAAGCAAATTACAAATGAAAACTGATCTAGTCTTCTAAAAGGCAAATCAAAAGTATTAGGAAAATCTAATTCCTTGAGCTGGTCATGCAATACCTCCAAGACCACATACTCTATGGATAGCAAGTTAATCGATCAATAATTTTACTCAAGCCAGGGTTATCCTTGTTCTTACAAATGTATTTAGCAGCTGCCATTTAACAATCAGTAGGCATATCTGCCTTATTCTTGATCTTACTAACTGTGGCAGCAAGAGGGGATGAAAGCACCAAAATATGGAGGATTATCATATTTCGGTACTTATACAGAATCTTTGAGATCCGTTTGTAATCATGTTTTTTGATTATTATAAAATATATTTGGATTCTCAACCTAGAATCTTGAAAAACTTTTGTTGATTCCCATGCTCAGTTTGGATATACAGTTTTTACATCGTTGCAAGAGTGGCCTTTTTTCATTCATGCGATTTATATTTCACTTTTATTTATCTGTCATTACCTAGGATAATGATAGGACATTATCTATGCTCTATTAGTTGGCAGAGTGTTCTGCCATCTATATATAGTGTAAGATATAATATGGGACCTATGTCATATATATACTAAGAGTGATTTCCTATGGCTTAGCTATATTACGTTACTGTGCTTGGTATAGACACATAGTACTTCTTATATGTGTCTTTATATTTCTTGACTTCATGAAATGTCTATTTTTCATTATCTTTATTATGCAAAAATAGCATTTATTGATATGAACATCAGTTAGATAACATATAGGTTATTATTTAACCACTATCTTGGAAACGCATTAAGACTGTTGATGATTTTTATAGCAAGCATCACACCAAGAGGTGACCGAGATACAAATAATGCCGTTTTTATATGCTATGGCTATATCGGCGTTTTTAAAGTTGTTTGCTCTCCATGGAATTAATTAATTGTGCAACGAAAAACTGGAATAACTATTAGCTGCCTTGGTCCATCTTTGATAACAAGTATAGGTTGCTTTATTTAAAACAGTACAATGTGTATCATTTAATGCATGCAGTTTTGTATAATTTAAATTTGATAATGCCACACTAGATGGTTATAGATTGTTGTTGAGATAAGTGCCTTTGGTCTTATAAGTCATGATACTTTGCTATTGTATATTTAGAACTGTTTTAAGTCATGAAAAATGCTTTCAGTATACTTGTAATCTAGCGCTTAATTTGCTGACTGAGGTAATACATAAGATGGGTGTTTCCATCTTAGCAATTATGTTTTAATTAATTGAAAAATTGATAATTGTCTTTTTAATTGATGGTTGGTTTTACTATATAAAGGGAGTTCATTTTGTATAAGTTATAACCTGATGAAGCGCATATTTATGCGTGAAAGCGCTTGTTTGTTTTAAAATAAAACTTCATTTTTATTTATCGTGGTGGTTCCTGGCAGTATTTCTTCATTCTACAATCAGAAGACGTATGAGCATGAATAGAAGAATGCACTGGCCTGTCTGATCTGTGATTTCACTGCAGCAAGTTCTCTGCTGAAAATATTTGGCATCACTGTTATTGGTCATAAAGCAGTTTCTTTAGTATCATTAGCATAAGATATGCAGAAGATTTGGTTAGTGCTCAATAGACATACATTTAATATTAGTTTCTCAAGATAGATTTTTGAGGGAGCATTTTCTAGAGTTCAAACTGAATTGAGCAATGCTTCTTGCATTCAACTCAACATTTTGCGCTACAGGTATATCCATTAGTTTATCAGATAACTACAAAGAGTAAAGTTTAGACATTAGCTATTTGTGACTAATGCAAACAAAGGCATTTTATAAAGCAAATCAACTTATAGATGTTTCCCAAGTGCAAGCAGAATGCTGTTATAGAAAAGCAAATTACAAATGAAAACTGATCTAGTCTTCTAAAAGGCAAATCAAAAGTATTAGGAAAATCTAATTCCTTGAGCTGGTCATGCAATACCTCCAAGACCACATACTCTATGGATAGCAAGTTAATCGATCAATAATTTTACTCAAGCCAGGGTTATCCTTGTTCTTACAAATGTATTTAGCAGCTGCCATTTAACAATCAGTAGGCATATCTGCCTTATTCTTGATCTTACTAACTGTGGCAGCAAGAGGGGATGAAAGCACCAAACTCAATTCTGTCATCTCCTTCTGCTTTCCTGAATATGTTCCTGGGTTTTATTACCATGGATGGGATGCATTTTTTCAGAATGTTAGATATGCAGCTTTGGAGAAGGCACCATTCTAAAGACATGTACCAGACACAGTTCAGAGAATGGCTACAAAAGCTATAAGCAATCAGGAATAGAGACAAGAATAAAGAAATGGGTCAAGATGGAAAATGAAAAGGCTTTCATGTACAGAGAGCTAGCAAGTGACTACCATTATTTTTAAAAAGAAGATTTTAAGAACAAGATAATACTACTTAAATTCATAAGGTAGATAACTCAGGGGAGACACATAAAGAACCATTTTTCTCAAAAGGAAGGGTTGGTATCTGGAACAGCCCAGCTGAAGATGTAGTGTAGTTACAATCAAGAAAAGATTTCAAGAAAGCATGAAATAAGGAACAGTGTGTAAAAAAAGAGCTAAACTGTTAAACAGTCTGTATGGGTTATCCAACAAGAGAAAATAGCAGATCAGCTGGAGTAGGTCCCCAGCTCCATAGCATACAGGGCTAAATCTCTTATCACCCAGAAGACAAGAGTTTGATAGTTGTGTGGGTGCTAGAGAGGCTGCCACTGTCAGGTTGTTGCCCATCCTAGGGAGAAAGTGGTGCTGTGATTCACTGTACTGTAGATACTTATCAGAGGAAAGGACTTGCAGACAGCAATAATCAAGACATGCACTTGATCAATCCTAAGCCATGTCTATTGTAGCCCTCATATGTGGGAATGTGTATTCATTCAAGGGAAGGAAATACATGCCCTCACAGCTATAAGTGCATACTTAGCTGTCAAGGGGATCGGTTATGGACACAAAGCAAGAAAATATGAGTGGTCTACTCTGGTTAAAGATGAGTCCAGGTAATTGCAGTAAGGCTAATGTTGGCTAGTGTGGGAAGAAGAGGATAAGCATTTATGGTAATGTGCCATAAAGTATGACAGTGTGGGATAAATCAAAGGACCTGCTAACTGAAAAGGTACTATCAGATCAGTCATGAAATGTCACGGTTTGCGTTCTCCTCCATATTATTATTCAAAAGTCTGCTTATGTGGTTTTTTTTTTTTTTGGGACTAAAACCAAAACTGTGAACTATGGAGTATTAAAGGCTGAAATGTTATCCTTTAAAAATGTAAACTCCACTAATGGCATATTGTTAATCTATGCATTATTTCTGGTTTATGGAATTATCAAAAAAACTTTTACATACTTTGTAACCAGGTCATGACTGAAAACAGGTCTATGTGGTCAAGGTAGCTGCCTTGTAAACTGATGGCTAAATAAATAGCCTGCATCTTTAATGATTTCTGCAGCAGAACCCCTTTCTTACCTGTTAGCAGATATTTCTTAATATACATAATTCATTATATCACATTGTCTATAATTTCATTTCTAATTTTAGTCATTTAACTAAATGTGCAGGAACTTTAAGCATTTTGAATGTTTTAAACAGTCATACACAACATTAAGATTTTTAAAAATCATATGTTCAGTGCCATGCATCATGTAATAAGCTATTGAGATGGATTTTATTAAACATATTATTATTAAAAGTTCAATTTACTCATTCAAGTGAGATTTTTATATCTCATTCATTCATTTAAAGATACTAACTTCATATCCAAGGTTTAAACGGCTTCCACTATGAGCAGACAAAAGCAAATACAAGAAGGATGGGAATCGTCAAATTGTATTCACCAAAAACATATTGCTGAAAAATACATTTTTAAGTGTTTTTGCAGAGGGGCAAGCTCCCCTGCACCTCCTAATGTGTGGGGAAAGCCCCCACACCCCCAAACTTGTATATACCATATCCAAGGTCGCACTTACTTGAAAAAGGGGGAAATTCTTTCAAAATGGGAATCATGTCTTGCACAACTCACCAGCAGTGATTTCCTGTGGAGGAACTCTTGCTTGCCAGTGACCAGGCAGTCAAAGCTTGACAGGTCAAGCTTCATTCATCAGTAGGATAACCATTTAAATGTTACTTGGGATTGTCTTGTTTCCTATTTCATTGTCTTAAACAGTAAATAGATTTTAGAAAGTTAGCCTTAATTTAGTAGTTTAGTCTCCAAAATTCATGTCTCACATTTAGTTGCGTGCTTATCAGTTTAATTTACTCAGTGATTTGCAAAACATACTATAATAAACACAGAGAAAACTTTTTAATGTTATTATATGTTTTTATTTTGAAAATGATAGTATGACAGCAGTGAGGTGTACCCCTTAACAAATAGAATTCGTTTTCAGCTAAAGCACAAAAATATTTGCTTTTCTGTCACATCTGCTGTATTACCACCTAAAATGTCTCTGTTGTTCATTACCAGTTCTGCTGTTGTTTGTTCTTGCATGCAATATAATATGCTGTTGTTTTCCATTGTAATGCGTACTTTGCAACTATGCTTGCTGTTCTGTAATCCAGTATTCTCTGCTGTCTTTCATAAGGTTATGTTGGATTTTCTGCTTTTGAATGTGATATATATCTCCTTTGTGAAATGTTTGGTGTTTTGCTGTAAGTGGCATTTTAATATAATTTGTGGATATTTTCTCCCAGGGTGTCAAATGAAAATGAACTCTGTGTAGTTATAGATCCCAGTTATCAAGACATAAATAAGTAAATTAAATAAATAAATTATGATTTTTTTTTTTATTTCAGGCTACTTCTTAACTGCTCTTCTGTTGCCACAAGCTGCAGCTTTTGAGAAGCTTGAAATAGGAATAAAGAAACCAAAGCTCTGTAGAATTACATGGGATATACACATGGACAGATAAAGAGGCTGTACATTCCACATTCACCAGCATTTATTTTTTATTTCCTTGTATTTGCAGGTGACTGGAATTCATGAAGAAGAAAACACAACCTAAAATAAGGATTAGAAAAATCTGAAGGAATATTCTTCAAAACAAAAAATGAGAGATCCTTAAATTGTCCACCTGAACAAAAAAGTGATAATATTTCTGAATGCAAAAGACTGCATAAAGAAACATTTGAGGAAAGGAAGGGAGCAAGAAGCCAAGATCAAACAGGGCTTGTAATGACACTGCAAGCCAGGAGGTAAGGGATTTTGTGGCCCTTTCTATTCCATCAAATTATCTTTTTTTTTTCTTCTGTATGCTGGAGTGTAAACAGCTAGACTTCGATATATAAATACTCAAGGCAACAGTCTATTACAAGCACTTACCATGGACAGTATGACACATTGTTTATATAACAATGGAAGTTATGAGAGGACAACTTTCAAATACCATGTTAAGCTTGTCAGAGTGGTAATATTAAGGCAGCAGAAGTCCCAGAAGGCTCTAGAAAAACAGTCAACATCAGGACTATAGTGAAGGTTACTGATTTTATATAGTTCTTCAAAAATGAAACTTATTTTTCATGAAATGAAATCTGGAAATTATAACCATGATTTTTAAAAATAATTTCTATTCATTACCATGATTGCATTTTAAAGTTTCAGTGTATCCATCTATCTACTTATAGATATAGATGCATATGCAAAATTAAAGCATTATAATTACAGAACACTCAGTAAGAAAACCGACAGCAAAATAAGAAGAAATAGAAGATTTAAAAGTATAATGCCCCATAGATCCATACTTATTAAAACAAATACACCCACATCACAGCTCCTATCATTTAACCAAAATATTTGGCATTTAAAATAACACTTACTGCATATAATCCTATCAACCTACTTCAATAAATTCCACGACTTCCAAGGGAAATCATGGCCTTGATGCATGACGATGTCACTTTGCTGTTTGCTATCTGCTTGAATAAAGTAATGACTTATAATGCTTTTAAATGTAATACACTTATTGCGTACTGATGTGACTCCATTCATTACTAAGTATTTGTTTGGAGTAAGGTAAAGGTTTTTGATTGGTTAATTGTTGTTTTTAAATGGGATTTTGTTGTATAAAACTAAGACATTTTATATTGTTTTATTCTATTTCATTGGTCTGATGAAGCGACCTGTATGGTCGTGAACATGCTAACTAAAGACTTTTTTATCCTGAGTCGTGTATTGGTTAATCCATAAATCTGGTGTAATACAATCAAAAAAGAAACAAACTTGTAAAAAACGAAAACAAAGCCACGAAACCTTGCTCCAGCAGAATAAAACACTCGTAGTAAATCAAAAGTAAAGCTGAACGCGAATTTATTATTGAGCGTTTCGCCTTGCTAAATAGCTTGGCTTCCTCAGAGATCAAGTAAAAGCAATTAATTAAACAGGCTTAAATACTAGTAGGAAGTGATGTCACTGAATAGCCATTTTTAAAAACCATCACAAAAAAAACTTTAACATAAAAATACATATGTTTGTGATACAAAACATATTAATCCCCTAAAAATATAAATATTTCATTCTTAGTAATCCATAACAATGGGCACACAACCTAAATAAAATTCATAAATCCAGAAGGACAAACAATAAATAAAAAATAAACATTTATATCTATCATCTATCATATCTCTTGGAGTTGGATGTTCTGGTACACACCCATGTGTACACATTTGGTCATTAAATATGTTTTTATATAAGTCTTATGAATAAGTTGATAGATATAAATGTTTATTTTTTATTTATTGTTTGTCCTTCTGGATTTATGAATTTTATTTAGGTTGTGTGCCCATTGTTATGGATTACTAAGAATGAAATATTTATATTTTTAGGGGATTAATATGTTTTGTATCACAAACATATGTATTTTTATGTTAAAGTTTTTTTTGTGATGGTTTTTAAAAATGGCTATTCAGTGACATCACTTCCTACTAGTATTTAAGCCTGTTTAATTAATTGCTTTTACTTGATCTCTGAGGAAGCCAAGCTATTTAGCAAGGCGAAAACGCTCAATAATAAATTCGCGTTCAGCTTTACTTTTGATTTACTACGAGTGTTTTATTCTGCTGGAGCAAGGTTTCGTGGCTTTGTTTTCGTTTAATCCATAAATCTGTTTTGCCTTTATCTGATTTACTTACTATTTGCATGGTTAACCATTAATCCTTCATGGAATTGGTTTGCGTAAAAAAAAAAGACTATAATAAATTTAACAACATGATATAAAGTCCTGCATACTTTTTTAATTGGTGTGTGCTTTCACAAATTCAAACATATTGCTTCAGTAGACAGTGGATTTCAGGCAAGTGAGACAAAACATTGAACAGTTTTTCAAGTGATATGGCATAAGGATTCAGTGCTTTGAATTTAAATTTGTTTCATGGCTGGAGGCCGCTTTCTCAGACCATAATACTCCATACAAACCGTACCACTGTTAAAAGTAGAAGTTATGTGGTGGTCGAGCCTGTTTTTTCCTGTTGGATTCTATTTTGTGCTAACACGACCTTCATTCATCTGGTATACTTCTGTTTGTTGTTGGGCCATAGTTTTATTGCCTAACATAAGCCCACTCAAATCAGACCATTTCTGACACTGTCAGTGTAATTGGTTATACTCGAACCACAAGTTTTCTGGAAGTACTTGTCAAAATTATGGAAATGACATTTATCAACAGTAAAAGCTGTATGTTGCTTCACAGGATCATATTTTTCTTTCAGTCATGTAAAATCAGTTCAGCTATCTGGTAACTCTTCCAACAATGCTAGTAAACTAATGTTCATTTTAATCAACAGCAAACTAAGGTATATTGCTTAACTATGAGCTATAGTGCTTGCTAAAGCACTGTCATTTTTATAAAAACTTAAAATTTATGTATTTTGTTTCACCAGTATAAATTTCATTACATTGCTATAACTTTTGATAGCACTTTTGAAATGAGTTTATATACATTTTAATCAATAGCAAATCAATGCATCTTGCTTCTGAGAAATCAATAGCATTTGTGAAAGTAATGTAGCTTTTATAAACAGCAGCAGCAAAATGCTAAACATTGCTTTCCCATGATCAACTATATTTGTGATTGTTTTAATCAACAGTAAAATGGTGTATGCTGCTTCATGCAGTCAAGAGAATCAAGAACAAAAGGCTAGATATTGAACATGTTTTCCTTTAACTACAAAAAAAATCAAAAAACTAAAGTGATTGTAAAAGCACTGTAATTTTTTCAATAAAGAACAAATGTCAGTGGCTCAAAAGGGGGTCCTCTCAGCCATGGTATCGGATGATCAAAAGATTGTGGGTTCTATTCCATATATCAGCTGTCTAGATTCAATGACTTCTTTGTGGACATAAGGTAGAAGAATGGCAAAGGAGCAGCCTAACTTCATATAAAAAGTACATTAAAGCACACACCTTTTGCATTTGGCAGTTAACATAGCAGATTAAAGCTAAGAGCAGTTAACTAACTGCTTCCTGTAGTCAATGTTTGACTCCCTCAGCGTCCATTTTCCTTCTGTATGAATCAGAGAAAGTCACTTAACTAGGCAAAGATCTGGAGATTTGGGATGTTGGTATAAGTTCCTCAGTGTTCCCCTGGACTGAATGCCTATTAACATAAATACCTAATCAGCAGCAAAATGCTAAATGTTGTTTGCTTATGACCAGCAGCTGTTGTAAAAGTAGTGCAATTTTTTTATCCTCTACAAAATGTTGTACATTTCTTCTCCAAGATCAACAGTGCTTGTTAAAACAACATACTTTTATTAAGGTCAAAATGCCTTATATTACTTCCCAACAAATATTTTTGACTATGCTTCACTAATACTATATTACAGTTCCATTCCAAGACAATATTCATCACCAGAAATAGCCATTACCTTTGAATAAAGATGATATTTATTACTAAGACAAGTTTATTTATTGATTGTCTTGATTATAACTAGTGAGCATCTATGTCAGCTAAACTGAGGTATGAATTATTTCTTTAGGCACCGTTATCAATATATAATACTTGTCAATCAATATAATCCTAGCATTCACCTTACAAAGTGTTCCCAAATCTGCCATTCATTTACTAGATGCTAAGTTATGTTGCCCCTGGGTAAATTCTCTCTCCTTATAGCTGGAAAGACAATACAAAGCATGCCTCCTTGCAAATCACAAAGCTATAGATCATTAGTAATAACGTTGCGTGTTCTGAGGTACTGGATAGGGGGTTAGAAAACATGGAGAAAATGCAATAAACCTGCGGTTCATATAAACATGCAAAGTATATGTAAAAAACAGCAAATAAAGACTCTTAAATCCACCTAACTCTCCTATGATCTGCATCTTCATTTAAGCAGCTGTCCCTTCCCTCTCCTTTTTCACCCACAACAGATCTCTATATACATCATATATTATGAAATTGTTTGGGTGCTCACCCACCTATGAGCAGTTTGGATGACGCTGAATCTCCCTAAGAATTCCTAAGAATCCTGTCTTAATATATAAACTGTGTGTGTGATACAAGCATGTGTGACATTCAATCCTCTTCTAAGCTGGTGTAGTGAATCATCACACTCATAATAATAATAAAAAAAAAACCATGCATACAAATACACACAAACACACACAGACATCTATAAGCTGCTCTTGAAGCACAGCCTTCTTCTTTAGTTGAATAACAGGCAATTTCTACCCCTCCTGTGTCATTTGGCAGTTCCATCATTATTGTATTTTACACATTATTTATGTGGACCTCGCAGAGCACTTTTTCCTGGTGGTCCAAAGGTTTATTTGACTAGGTTAGCATCTGCTACCTAAAGTAAAGAAGAAAGGTACTGCTATGTTTCCAGGCACAATTTTCCCTGCAGCCAGTCAGTACTGCTTTCTGATACTCCTTTTTTGTCAAGCTCTTATGTGCTAGATGAACCATTTTTATTTATTCTTTGTTGACTGCATTAGTCCCACTAGGCTAGTTGCCTCTAAGTCAGGGGAGACCTGAGGTGGCAATTATAATACTAGGGTAATCAGGGCATCGGGGACCATCTCCTACTCTTTTCAGAGTGTACTGAGACATGATCTGGCGTTACACTTCTTGTATTCCAGTCCTGGTGCAGAGGCGACTCACAGAAGCAGGAAGTTTGAAAAAATGGAGGAGAAATCGAGTGTTTTTGGTGTGTTTGGAGTGAAAGAGGCTGTTAATTGAACAGCTGAGATGGTAGATGTCATGGAAGAATAGTTGTAGGTTAAGCAGAGAACGGAGGATCAAGAGGAGAGTAAAGAGAGCGGCGACATTTTGTGTAAAAGGCAAAATGAGGGAATTGAAGTGGATATGGCAGATTCAGAAGTGCTTTTTCAACAGAATTGATTTTTATCTGAATTTGCAACACCAGAGTCTCTTGTTACAACCCTCCAGTCTGGAGGGTTGGGGGATGCCTACTTAAAAGAATTAATCGAACAGAGTGAGCCAGAGATCGACAAGGCAGCATCATGGGGAGAAATATGGATAGAATTCAGGAAGAAGTAGTGCAGGAATTAAGGAAGGAGGAGAAGAAATCCTACGCACAGTGAGAGAGGTGAAAGATGAGAAGGGAGAAAGGCAGAAGCAGGGAGAAAGCAGCGCGTAAGAATTAGTAGTAAGAGGGAGAAGTAACTGCACAGGTACGAAATATGGGATAGCATCATTTCACCACTGGGCGTAAAAACCAGACAGGTAAGAGCATTTATCTGCATTAATAAAGAAACGCTTGTGACTTTTCTTTGAAGAGGTGCAGTTTATGGAGAAATTCTTAGAAAAGTATGAAAAAAGAATGGATGAAAATCCTTGGAACATGTATGTGGTGCCAAAAAGAATATTTATAGAATTTTCAAACTGAAATTGGAAGAGATGATTTGAAAGACTATTTGAGAACTGCGTGTAGAGATGTTTTGGACATTACAAAAATCAATGATAACAGAGGTGTATGGACTTGGGGTTGGGAATGTGGTGTTGTACTGAAAATGGAAAATGGCAAAATAATGCATTTGTTGAGTAGAATTAACATGGAAGGGAATAGAGGATTTGATATATACTGGGGACAACTGAAGATGTGTTTTTATGTGGTAAGGATGACCATTTAATTAACAATTGTGATAAAAGGAACAGTTTCATTTGTGGTAAAATAGATCATGAAGCAAAAAAAAATGTGAGCAAAAATGTATAAACTGTGAAAAAAGGGCATGAATGGATGGACTGAATTGTATGGAAAAGGATACACAGGTAACAATAGCAGAACAAAACAGGGAGGATGTGTTATTTGATAATACAGAAGAAACACAACAAGGAAAAATGATTGAGACTGATATAGGAATGGCAGTAAATGAAAATATAAAGGAAATGAAAAGTAAAGAAGGGGTGACAGAGGAAGAAGTAAGTAATTCAAGTGATGAAGGGGATGAGAAATGGATACAAGTCAAAAGTAAAAGAAGTCCTATTGGAAACAGTGTGAAAGACAAAAAAAGAAAATTCAAAAATATAGGTATAGGAGGAAATAAGAAAGAGAAAGGATAACAGTAAGAAACACTATTTCACTAAGTGAAAATCCTAGCCATTAATGTAAATAATTTAAAGAATGTTCACCGAAGGCTGGGAATTTTGAAATGGTGTAAAAGGCTAGATATGGACATCATACTTCTAACAGATATAAGAATAACAACATTAGACAAAAGAAAAAGAAGTTATGTCTTACCATAATGCTTCATCTATGTTGTAAATCATCATTCATTCCTTACTGATGGGACTTCAGTTCCATCCTCAGAACTGACCCGGCCAATACACAAGCTTGCCAGCCAAAAACTCTCGAGCTAAGTCCTACCCATAGTGCCCCTCTTCTCCTTCTCTTCAGATTGAGTTTAAGACAGTGGAGATAATAAAGAGAATTGAGACAATGCAGGCCCTATCTGAGCAAATACCTTATCAGGCAGACAGGACCAAATGATCCACCAGGAGTCATTAGGCAGGGAGATGGAGGGTGGGGCATAGGGAATGAATGAAGATCAGCAACACAGATGGAATGTTACGGTAAGAACATAACTTATTTATCTGATGTTGTTAATCTTCATTCATTCCTTACTGATGGAACCGAGTCTCCAGCTACTTGTGACCTGGGTGGACCCATGGAAGGATATTCTTGAACACCACTGACCCAAAGGATGCTCTTCCACTGGAGGTCATATCCAATTTGTAATGAGTGATAAAGGTATGGGGGTTGCCCAAGTGGCTGCTGCACAAATGTCATCCATAGAGGCTCTGGAATGAAATGACACTAATGTGGCCATTGATCTGGTGGAATGAGGCTTGATTCTAGAAGGCAAAGATTATTTGTTCTGATGATAGACAAAGGTAATGCAATCTCTTAACCATTTTGACAAGGTAACTTTGGAGACAGCTTTCCCCAATCTGGGACCTGAAAAGGCTATGAACAGTTGGTCCAACTTCCTGAAGGGTTTAGTTCTCTCCAAGTAAAAACAAAGCTGTCTATGTACATCCAGCATGTATAACTGGTATTCACCTCTGTTGGAAAATTCAGGAAAAAAGACTGGTAAATCAATGAACTGGTTGAGATTGAATTTGAGATAACTTTCAGCAAAAAGGAAGGGTTAGTACGAAGTGATACTTCTTCTTTGTGGAAAATCAAGTAAGGTAGGTTGACACTCAAGGTCTACAGTTCTGATACCCTCCTGGCTGAGGTGACAGCCACTAGGAATAAGGTTTTCCAGGATAAAAACTTTATGATAAATGAGACGGAAGGCTCAATGGGTGAACAGGTCAAATTTGTAGGACTAAAGTCAAATTCCCTGGTTCAGTTGGGGTTCCAGTAGGTGGTTTGAGATGTATAATTCTTTTCATGAAGGTTTTGCAAAGACAATGAGACATTAATGAGGAATCATTCAAACCATTATGGAAATTGGTGATGGACTGTAATAGTAGAGGCTGAGGCTCCTGCATGAAGTAGAGTCCACAGGTATTCTACAACTTTATGGACCGGCATTGAAAAGGGGTCTAAGTCCTTGTTCTTTAGCCCAGATTGTAAATCTGACCCATTTGCTGTGATACATTTTTCTGGTGGAGGGTTTATGGGAAGCCAGAAGAATCTTTTGGACTGGGGAAGATAAGTGTATTTGCCTGGCAATCAATGGAAGTGGAGATACTAAGCTCTCAGCTCGAGATTGTGATGGTTGGGATGAACCAGCCCCTGTGGGTAAGATAGGAGTCCTGGGAATGGGATACAGGGTCCATGGGAGGTGAACCAAATGAAGCCAAAGGAAGGGGAACCAAACTTGGCAGGGCCAGCAAAGAGCAATGAGGATGACTTTGCTTCTCAGCCGTTGAGCTTCTTTCAGGAACTGTGGTATGAGTGGAATGGGTGGAAAGCCATACAGTAGACCCAGGGGCCAATCGTGAATCAGTGCATGTCTTGATGACTCCTCGTGGGGGGCAGATAAGTTGAAGAAGCTGCTGCATTTGTGATTGAGGGAAGAGGCAAATAGGTTGCAGCAAGGCTGGCCCCAATGATGAAAAATCTGAGTCGTTACTACATGGTTGAGAGACCACTCATGAGGCATCAGAATGTTCCTGCTCAGTTTGTCTGCAATCAGATTGAAATTCCCCAGGAATGTGCATTGCTAATAGGAAGCAGTTGGAAGCTATCACCCATTGCCACACTCTTAGGGCTTCCCGGCATAAGGGATAGGATCTGGTTCCACCTTGCTTGTTAATGTACCAGACTACTGACATATTGTCTAAATGAATGGCAATTGTCCCTGATGGGAGGGTTGTTTGGAATGCTTGCAATGCTAAGAGTACTGCTCTCAGTTCTAGGACACTGATATGCAATTTAGCATCTATGGGGGACTAAGTGGCTTGGACGATCCTTCCTTGAAAATGTCACCCCACCCCATCAGGAAGCGTCCATGGTCACTGTGGCTATGGGTTGGGGGGGTGAAAAAGTTTGACTCCATAACTCCTCCTCTGGCTTCATCCAACTCAAATCCTGCTTGCATTGACTTGCTATGCGAATCCGGTCAGACACTGGATGTGTTAGAAGAGATCACTGAGAAGATAGGAGCCATTGCAGTAGCCTCATATGGCACCTAGCAAGAGGGACCAGTGGAACTGTAGCCACCATGCAGCCCAGCAGTTGTAGAACTTATCTGGCTGGGACTAGGTATTGAGACAGCATTATTTGAAGTTGAGCTCTCAGTTTTAGCAGCCTGTGAAGAGACAGGACAACTCGGCAAGAGATTGCATCAAACGTTCCCCCAGTGAACTCTATGGTTTGAGATGGTACCAGGTTAAATTTTCCTAAGTATATAAAGACTCACAGTCTTTCTACCAGGCCTTGAGGGTAAGATATGGCTTGAAGCAGTAGACTCCTGGTTGGAGCAGTGAGGAACCAATCGACTAGGTATGGAAACATACAGGATCCTTACAGTCTGTGGTGAGCTAGTACTACTGCCATGCCTTTGGTGAACACTCTGGGGGCTGTGGAGAGACCGAAGGGCAATACTTGAAATTGGTAATGATGGGCTCCCAGCTGGAAGTGGAGGTATGTTCTGGACCATTTGTCCATTTTTATGTGGTAATACGCATTCTGAAGATCTATAGAGCATATCCAGTCATCCTTCTCCAGGAATGGGAGAATGGACTAAACCGTGACCATCCAGAATTTTTCTTGTCTGACAAACTTGTTTAGAATACTGAGATCCAAAATTGGTCTCCAGTCCCCTTTTTTTTATGGCACTAAAAAGAATCTCGAGAAAAAAACGGAGCCTATTTGGTCTGGTGGGAGTAATTGGATGACTTTTTTTTCTAGCACCTTTTGAACTTCTAGCACTGCTGCATCTCCCTGACTGGGTGGGATGTCAGGGATTCACCTTAATGGCTTGGGATAAAGGTCAAAGGGAATATGGTAAACTCTGGTCATAATCCCCTGCACGCAGGAATCTGAAGTTACTGATTGCCAGGCCAAGTTATGCAGGGAAAAACGCCCCCCAACTGCTTCCAGAGGAAAGCAATTGGGCCGCTCTTCAGGAGCGCTGATAGAGTTGACCGGAGAAAGAATCTCTGGAACCTTGGTTTTGTGCCCCCGCCATGATAGGGGTATCTCCCAGATGAGTTTCCCCTCTGCCCCGGGGGGATTGCTCACCACGTGTGTCGCTGAAAGGTCCTTGGGATTTCCTGAACCACATCTTTCTGCCCCTCTGATTCCTGGAGTAGGATCATTGATGAGCTAAAAAACGTATACCCACAAAAGATAGGGTCTTTCTGTCTTTCTCACACCTAATGTGTCCTTAACTTTAGGTCCAAATAAGGAAGACTCATCAACAGGAGCACTGATGAAGGAAAACTTGGAGGGGTCTGTGAAGTCAGATAAGCGCATCCAGGCATGACGTCTCATGACAACGCCTGAAGCAGCTGCTTTAGCTGCCCCCTCGGTTGTATAGGCAATCAATCACAAGGAGGAGTTAGAAATGGACTCTAGGGTAGCAAGCTGAGAGGCGACTTTATCCCACACCTTGTCAGATAATACTCCTGCCAAAGTACATGAATGTTCTGAAATCGGGTTCCTCTGGAGACGTGTGAAATATGCCATGTAATTCAGAGACCATATGGCAAAGGTTGCTGAAGCATACGTCCACTTTCCCAATCTGTCTATTGTCTGGGAGTCCCTGTTTGGAAGATGGACAGTTGAACTTTCTTCCACAAGTTCTTTTTTGGTGGCCACCACCACAACCATGGAGTTCACTGTCAAACCTTCGGATCAATGCAGGTGGTCTTCTGGTGGGGAAAGAATCTTATCAGACCTCCAGGGAATTGGCTCAACACTGTCAGGGGCCTTCCAGCCATGCTGCACAATGAGCTTAATTAGTTCATCTGCAGGTGGGGTCACCCAGGAAGTACAGAGTCGAGCACAGAAAGCTTGCAAGAATACAGATTCCCCAGTAGAAGGGTTGATGGACTTCCAGGTGTCCCAATGTTTTAGGATCTCCTGTATGTCTCCAAAGGAGACATCTTTAGGGGGCGATCGTGAGGACCTTTTTCTCTCATCAAAATCTCAAAATCTGTATCTTTGGTGTGAGATTCCTCAGGGGAATAGGTGTGCTTCCTCTTGCACGTTCTCTTTCAGGATAGCTCCTCAGTGGGGTCTTCTGAGGAGGACTCCGAAGAATGGGTGCCCTGGAGCAAGGTCTCTTGCTGCTCCCGTGCTCAAAGTCCCTGCTTAGAGGGCTGCTTCAACTGCATGCTACAGGAGAGAGAGAGAGATCAGGTTCTGATGCTGGAGGTGCCAACTGCATGCATGTGGAAGCAAGAGCCCTCTCCATCACCTGGTAGGCAGGCCCACCTGAAGAGGGATAAGAGCCCAGAACAGAGAGGGACAACCTCAGAACCAGGGTCACACTCTGCTCCGATGAGCCCACCACCAGGATAGGAGCCCAGGAGAACCAGGAACTGCAGGAACAGCCAGAGCCGTAGACAGTACCATAGAAAAAAATTAGTGTTGAGCTAGGAGTCACGGTGCTGATAGACCAGTCATGGTCCCGAGCGTGGATCAGCTCCAAATGGAGTGGAGTCCAGAGGGGAGGCTTCAGAAACATGAAGGAAATCATCACAGGAAACAAAGGCATAGGCACAGGCATCAGGGTAAACAGCAGAACGGCAGGCTCCAAAGCCTGTGAAGAGGTTGAAGGAGGATATGCCGGAGACTGTGAAGAGAAAACTTTGGCTCCAGGTTGTAGAGAAGTCCTGGTCAGGGTTGGAATTCCTCTAGCTGCCAAAAGTTGATGGACAACCCTCACTACATCCAATTCAGAGAGACTCCTGGTGAACCATGTAGATACTCTGGAAAGAAAATCTGGCCTGTCCAGAAAAGGGCTATATTGTTGTCCAAGGAAGACATCTATAGCTGGAGACTATCTGGTCTTAGGCAAAATTTCAGATTTCAGTGCCGAGGACGGAACCAATATTGGTGCCGAGATTGCATCTGGTACCCAGTACATAGTCGGTACCAAAACAGGTGTACAAATTGTCGGTTCAGTGGTTGCCAATGGCTTTGGTGCCAATGAACTAGTCATGGGTGTTGGAGTTGAAATAATCAGTGCAGATAATTTTGCCATTTTCAGTTCAGAAACAGTCTGAGGCTGCTTTGGTTCCACATAAGTCAGTGAGATCGGAACCGAATGGCTTCTCTTTTCTTATTTTTTCAGGGAGGTGATGAGACTTCCACCTCAGAGAGGGCCTCCAAAAAAGGGTTTTTTAGCAAGCCCTAAAGAATGAGTTTGTTCTTGCAGTCAGCAAGAGTGTGAGAACTAAAATTTTTACACAAGTCACAAGTAGGTTGAGTCTGGAGATGGGAAACTCCAGGGCAGTAGACACACATTAAGTGTCCATACAAACTGGGCATTTTCTGCCCACACTTCTCATATTGTTTAAATCTGGTTGCTCCTTTTTTGTCTGACATATTTAAGGTAACAACAGTTATAGAAAAACTGTCAGATAAAAGCAGAAATCCACAGAGAGAAATATATAAAAAAATATAAAGGACAGAATATATATATATATATATATATATATATATATGTATATATATATATATATATATATATATATATATATATATGCATACGTTTTCTTTTTTTTTTTTTTCAGAAAAGGGAAAAGAAAATGAAATACCAAGTATTGCAAGAGGATTACCACAAGGGTAAGACGGGGCCGTACCAACAATGGCACTTAAACTACCAATAAAATGGGTAGGAGAAAAATAAAGGTCACAGATAAGAAGAAAAATATATAATCGTAAAAAAAAGGGTACAAAGTACAAGTAAATTCAAGAATGATATGTAAAAAATGCCAACAATCTATCACTTAGCTGAGAGAGATGGCTTGACACCTCTTGAAAAGTATGTGGCAAACGAAATCTGAAGAAAAGGAGAAGAGGGGAACTATGGGTAGGACTTAGCTCGAGAGTTTTTGGCTGGCACGAGCTTGTGCATTGGCTGGGTCAGTTTGGAGGACAGAACCGAAGTCCCATCAGTAAGGAACAAATGAAGACTTACAACATCAGATTGCAAGTTAATGGGCTATGGGAAGGCAACATGATATGGAACTTAGGAGATGACAATTGTTCATGTATAGCAATGCTATGTAAAGAATGTCTAGAGAGTCTGGATTATACATTATTAGTATTAGAAATAATAGATATAAGCTGGAAGAATGAAATGTATAGGATAATTGTACTTTATGCATACACTATACAAAAACAAAGAGCGATCATGTTTAATAAAATACCTGATTATGCAAGTGTAAATATGCAAGTAATAGCAGTGGGTGACTTTAATTGTGATCTAAGGCATAGGCAAGAATAAGGGGCAGATGTAAAAGTTATTTTTGATATGATTAAAAGATGTATTTTCTTTTGTGGAAAAACAAACATTGCACATACAGAAGGAGTAATCTAAGAACTGAAACTGATTTTATTTATTTATTTATTTATTTTACATTTGTTGACCGGGCTAGTCTATATGTCCATTTTCAGTAGAGGCCCGGGGAGAAAATCTCCAAGACAAATAAAGATGAAAATAATGCTTAGGTTACAATAAAGTTAACATAGAAGAATACTGAAATACATTTTACAACACAATGGTTAATAACTATTTACAAAATATAGAACACAATGGTTAATAACTATTTACAAAATATAGAACACGCTATTCACATAAAGTCAATCATAGCAGTTTCTAAATAACAGTTCTGCTTACATATACAATAAAGAACAAACTCAATTAGGGAGAGTAGAGGGAATAGCAGAGGTGATAGGTTAGTCAGGGTTGCTGCAAGGGCATAACCATTTTGTTCTGAGGAATATTTTCAGTTTTTGTTTGAAGAGGGGTAGGGAAGGAAGAGAAGTCAGTTCAGTAGGTAGAAGGCTGCAGTTTTTCCCAGTAGTGTTTGAGAACAGAGAATCACCTGCCATGTTGTTTGACTTACTTATGCTAACTAACAATTTATTTGATGATCGTAAGTTAGTAAGATTTTTATAGGGGGTTATGAAGTTTGATAGTATTGGAGTATTGTTAGGGTGGTTGAGGATCTTATGAGCAATCGTAAGTTGGCTATATTGAAGCTGATTTTGTAGTTCAAGCCATCCTAGTTGTTTTAGATTCTCACAGTGATGGGTTCTGAAGGGATTACCAGTGGCAGATCTGGCAATGTTGTTACAGGAGGTAGCAAGTTTGAGAAGAGTATGTTTTGACAGATTAGTATAGATTGGTGAGGCATAAAGGAGTGTTGAGATTAGATGTGAGTGGGCAATAGTAGATCTTGCTATAGGAGTGAAGAAGGATTTGACTCTATATAGGGAGCCCATTTTTCTGTTAACTGTTTTTATAGTGTTGTTAATATGGGAGTCAAAGTTAAGGTTGTTGTCTATAGTAATTCCTAGGAGCTTGGTGGTAGCATCAGGGGATATAAGGGTACCATTATTAGAAGTAACAGAGAAATCTATAGGTGTATACTTACGGGTAGGGGTAAAGAGCAGTAGCTTAGTTTTTTTAGGATTCAGGAGGAGGCAGCATTTTAAGAACCATGACTCTACTATGTTAAACATTTTCTGAGTTAGGGATTGTAGTTCAGATGAAGATTTGGCTGTGCAGATTATTGCTGAATCATCTGCATATTGTATAAGGTTGCATGTGTAGTAGCTTTGCAGAGATCATTAATAAAAATAGAGAATAATAGATGACCTAGAATGGAGCCTGGGGGACATCTAGTGTAACTGGCAGGTGGGATGATAGATTATTTTCCCACACATAACAGCTTGCTGTCTATCGCTCAGGTAAGAGCTGAACCATTGAACAGCTAGAGTGTCAAGAGAAAGTGATTTGAGAATATTTATAAGCAATGTGTGGTTTACCATATCAAAAGCTTTTGAAAGATCAATAAATAGAGCTGAAGAGAGAGCATTGTTATTGCAATTTCTGTTAATGGTGTCAGTGAAGGATAAGAGGGATGTAGTGGCACTATGGTTTGGTCTAAAGCCATGTTGGCTTTGTGCTAGTACGTTGTGTTGTAGTAAGTGGTCTAGAAGCTGATGATGAATGCATTATTCCATTATTTTTGCTAGGGGGATAGTAGGGCTATAGGTCGATAGTTAGAATATTCATTGGAGTTGCCTCCTTTATGTAGGGGGATTATGTGTGAGGTTTTCCAGATGATAGGGATGGTTCCCTCATTAATAGTTCTGTTTATTAGGATGGATATAGGATAAGCTACTGCTTTAGCTGCTTTTTGCAGATATTGAACTGGAATCTGGTCAGCAGAAGGAGTACAAGGTTTAAGTTTTAGAATGAGTTTGTAGATGAAATTAGTAGAGATGGGTTGTAGTAGGAAGAGAGCTGGTAATGGGGTTAGGAAGGCTGGAGCTGTCAGGGGATAGCTGGCTGGCTAGAGATTGGATGGCTTCAGTAAAGAAGGTATTAAAGGCATTAGCAGTTTGGTTGGGAGTCTCATGATTAGCACCAGTTGGGGTTGGAGTACTGCAGTGACCTGAGTGTGACAGACTATTGATACTTGCCCAGAATATTTGGGGATTGTTTAGGTGTGTTTGCTGCATTTTACAGTAAATGTTTTTTTTTTGTCTGTAAGTATTGCTTTTTTGTCACATTTCTCATTTGTCTAAATGTTTGTTGATCTGGTATGTTTTTGGTAGTTCTCCACCTAGTCCAGGCTTTATTTCTGAGTAATATTTTTTGTCTGGTGTCTCTAGAGAACCATGGGGCTGGTTTTGACCTAGTTCTGATAGTGCGCTTTGGTGCATGTTGGTCAAGGATATTTAAGAATTTAGAGATAAAGTATTTGACAGCCTCTTCAAGTGGGAGGGTTTTTAGGGAAGACCAATCACAAGAGCTAAGTTCAGTTTGGAATAGCCTTTGGTTAAAATGTTTGTTTGACTGTATAGTCCTATATGAAGCTTGGTGAGAGATATCAATCTTTTGCCTGATTATGTAGGTCAAACAGTGGTCACTGACATCATCAGGGAAGACACCTACTTTATAAGGTTGGTGGTAGTTATTAACAAGGATCCAATCCAAGGTGCTCTCTTTTTTGTTTGGTTTGTTAATTCTAGTTGGGGAGGTGATGGTCTGAGAGAAGCCATGAAAGTTAATATGAGAAGTAGGATGGTCAGTACTAATGCACTTCCAGTCAATATTGAAGTCACCTAGGATTATAGTTTCTTGCGGGAAGGTTAATGATACCCAACTAAGAATATCTTCTAGTGTACATATATTGTTTCCAGGAGATAGGTAGATACAGAAGATGTATATGGATTTACTAGAATTTAGTTGTACTTTGGAAATAAGAACTTCTGCATTACTGTCTTTAGGTGGGTTATAAGGTAAAGAGGTGACGTGTAATCCATCCTTGAAAAGAATTGCTACTCCCCCTCCCTTTCTCTTTGAACGGTCTAGTCGCAGTATATTGTATCCTAGTGGGAGGATGCCATTATCCTGAGTTCCTGGTTTTAGCCAAGTCTCTGTCAAACATAGAATGTCAAAAGAGTGTACATCCAAGAGAGCATGGAGATGGGGAACTTTGTTATTAACACTCTGAATAGTGAGGTTTGCTATCAGGAGTGATTTAGGGTGTTTGTTTGGGGTGTGTGTGATACAGGGTTTAGTGGTAAGAGATTCACTGGATAGGATATTGGCTGGGCCAGGATTAGGATGAATGTCTCCATCTTGTAAGGAATGCTTTTTTAGTATACGCAAAAGATAATGTATGTTATTAATTTGATACTGAGCTTTCTTAGATATTAGGCTATTGTATTAAATGTGGGCCAGTCTGTGGTACTTTGCTAGTAAGTATGTAGGTGTGGATAATATATTTATATTATTATTATGGGTGATGGTGTGGATATATATGGCTGTTTGTTTGGTGGGATAGTGTAATTGAGAATAAGTTAGGTGTTCAAAGGAGATTAAGACATAGGCTGAGGTTAGAACATATAAAAGTATGGTGTTGAGTAGTAATTTAGTTAGTGCAGAGCTGGTAGTGGTAGGCATGAGTACTACAATTAAGGGAAATATAAGCAAGGTAAGAAAGGTTTAAGGAAGTATACAGAGGTATAAGTGGATGTTAAAAACACTGCAGGAGGGGGCTTGTGATAGGATGTGTGCAGTATGGGTGTGGTGCAATTATCTAGGGTGGAGGGAGTGTCTTATTTGTTGGATGGGGCGGAGGGTGTGGTTTAGTAGTATAAGTCTAGGACCACTGTGGCTGGGTGGGAATTGGGGGTAGAGTAGGTGAGTGGAGTGAGCCCGCAGGGTGAATGGAGCAGGAAGAGAAGGAGGAAGAAGCTCAAATAGAAACAATCAGCAAAGCACTGACTATTGAAGGTAAGTATAGTTAAGGGTAAGTGTAGAGATAAAAGAAATAGAGGAAGAGAAATACTAGGAACAAAGGGGTGCTACTCGTAGGAGAAATCTAAAGTGGGCAAGATTAGTTGCAAGATTTCAACATCAGCAGCATAGGTAATTACACTGTGAGCCAGAGGGATAGACCTATGGAAGGTAGGATTGGGTAGGGGTGCCACCTAGTGGGCAGATAAATTACTACAACAGATGTTTAATAAGGGTAATGTCTGGTCTAAGATACGGTAGGAGATAGACAGTTAGGGAGCATATACTAGTGATAAGAGTGGTGTACTGGTTATGTGGTAGAGAGGGGGTATGGCTGCTTGCTATCCTGGCTTGGAAGCGTACTTTAAACCGCCTGAAAAAATAGTTACACACAGACTTAACTGTCAGGTATAAGATAGCACATACTTTCTCGCTTCCTCTTTTGAAAAGGTACAGGGTTGGGAGGCAGTGTGATGATGCATCTGGAATCTTGAAAGGGGTCCTTAGTCTTCAGGCAGTTTCTAAATTTTACTCCAGCATAAGCAAGTTGGATAACTAGGTACTACTATATTGAGGGTGGTTGTTCTGCATTCACCAAGCACCCGTCCATCAGGTTGTTCTGCATTCACCAAGCTCCCGTCCATCAGGCCGACAGTTCTCTTTCAAAAATGTTCTGTAATATTCCAAAGGCTCCGCATGATTACTTTATAGTACCAGAGAACTTACATATATTACATCAGGGAGTTAAAATTACAGGGTTCTCAGATCATGCAGCAATCTGGATAGAATTTCAAGAAAGAATAGGTTATATAAGAATAGGCAGAGGAATAAAAAGAATTAATGAATCAGACCTAAATGAGCAAGTGAAGGAAATAATACATCAGTTATGGTTAGATCATATAAACATGAGAATATTTTGTTAAGACTGGACCGATTGGTGGATCAGTTTTAAAGGAAAATATAAAAAAAGAGATATTAGAATGGCAAAGGATAAAAAAATACAAGATAGTGACAAATATAAAGAAGTCAGTAATCAAGTCTTTAAATGTAGAGTAGACAATAAGGAAGAGTTTCTAGAAAAAGAAAGAATGTTATATGAAATGAATCAAGAAAAACATTTAAAAAATGTTATTTAAAAATAGATATTTTTAAAATGAAGAAAGAAAGAAGTAGCACCATATCTAAGTAAAATGGTTAAGGAAAAAAATAAGAATAATAAGAGAGTTAAGGAATGAGGAAGACAGTATAGTGGATACACAAAAAGAAATTATGCCGACAGTTAAAAGACATTCTTAAAACCCTTTCAATAGGCAACACTATAAGTAAGCAAGGATGGAACTTAAAAAAAACTAACTGATGAAGATAATAAGAGAATGGAAGAAAACATTACAATGACAGAATGTAAAGGTGTATTGAAAACAGCAAATGTAAAAGCAGCCACAGGTTTAATGACTAAGGACATGCAAAAGTGGCAAAGGGAATATTTTTTGAAGGTACTGAATGGATGGTTTGAGAAGGGTGTAAATGACAAAAGAATATGTATAGAAGCAATGAAATTTATATGGAAAAAGGGAGAAAAATACAGACATAAAAAACTGGAGATCCTTATATTAAATAATATGGATTATAAGATCTTTATGAAAATTATAGAAAAAAGAATAATAAGCAAGGTCAATAAAGTACTGACTGAAACAATACTTGAAATAAAAGGAAGTCAAGAACTATTAATGGTAAGAGAATTGGTTGATGATGTACTGAACAGGAAAACTGAACTGAAAATATTAGTCTGTGACATAAGTAAAGCATTTTATAAGAACTAGCATGAAGCACTATGGGACATCCTGACAGACTATAACATAAGTAATAAAATAATCAATGTGTTAAAATATGTTTACAGCAAGGATAAAGTAAGATTGGTTATAATTTTTTTTAAGTGAGACAACAGAATTAAAGAGTGGTATTAAGCAAGGGTGGCCAGCAAGCAGTATACTATTTGCATTAATTATGAATGCAGTAGTTTCTAATATAATTTTCCTAGTCTAAAGCTAAACTACTAAAGAAACATCTAAAAATGTACTGCTATATAGTCCAGAATTAGACTTACCTCTGGTGCTAGCTTGCTGTACTAGACAGTAGCTGATTGTTTTTCTCTTATTATCTTCATCAGTTTTTCTTTCGCTGCTCGATCTTCCCTCGAGGTTCATGGATCAGTATTTCTAGCTCCTACCACTATATTTCCCTACAGGATGCATTGCTCAAATCATAAAGTCCAGCCCACACAGTTCTCTGCATCAGTTATATCGTTTACTTAGCCGTCCCGGGAAACAGGCATCATTTTTCAAATGGTCTAGCATGGCTTACAGCTACTAGCATCCCATATTGATGAGTCAGCCACGTAAGTCACTATTACTGAGATTTAATACTATGTTTCAGAATGTTTAATTTGGTGCTACTGAAACTTCATTTGTATTAGATATTTGAGTGCTAGTTTGTTCTGCATTTTACAAGCAGTCACTGATACTGAGACTGAGTGGCGTGGAGTTTTATCACAAAGCTGTTTTTGTGGAGCTCCTCTTGTACTTAATATAGCATTTACTTATGGGTGATATTTTGATTGAATTCCAGCTGTTTTGTGAACAAATCTAGATGCTAAATTGCTTTGTGGTTCTGACCAAGTCTTAAGTTACATGTATATATATATATATATATATATATATATATATATATATACTGATAAAAGGACACAATAAGGCAGTCGCTGAAGGTCACAATGCTTCAGCCCCACAAACAATCCTTGAACTTTTTATCAACTACTTTTACATGGTCTAAAGCTAAACTACTAAAGAAACATCTTAAAATTTACTGCTAAATAGTGCAGAATTAGCTTTACCTTGGCATTAGCTTGCTGTATTAGATAGTAGCTGATTCTTTTTCTTTTGCTGCTCGGTCTTCCCTCAAGGTTTAATTTGCTCCATTTGCCCTCGCTACACTCAGGCTTACTCTGCTCCCCTACTCTACCCCTATTCCTTCTCACCCCTGTTTTCCCTACATTTATTTTAAACTAGCCACACCCTCAAGTCAGACAGTCCAATTAGATTGTCCCAACCCACAAATTAGCCACTCCCTCAAGTCAGGCTGTCCAGGTAGATCATTCCATCCCACACCCTACCCTACAAATCACACCATTTATACACCTCCCTACATATAACTAATTAAAAGTAAAGCTATATTACCCTAATTTGACTATAATGTCCAAAAACTTTATTCCACACATACCAAACAAACCTTCTCTCTTCCAACCCCCTTTCAATCCAGACACCAGCTACACTTACAATTAATCCTTTTAATATTTCTAACACTAACAACAACACATAGTACAACCCACCATACCATTCATGAAGAACCCACCCCTTCCCACTCTACCTCTTACATCTACCTGCATAAATCAAAACCTACTAACATTTCTATGGCTTGCTCTTTACTCAGTATCTTAGACCTTCATTATACAAATTACTTCCTTCTCCCTCACCCAAGCATTCTTAGCATTTCTCAGAAATACCATAGGGTTGTAGTAAAAACCTTAAAACCACTAGTCAATATTGCAACCAAACTAAATTGTAGTGGGGACATAAACCCAAACCCGGGCCCTAACATTAATAACATTAGTTCAATTTAAAAAAAATAACATTTCCCAGTCAATATCCATTCCCCCCAGAAACAAAGTAGATATCCTACTTTTAAATATTAATATTAGAAGCATCAATAACAAAATTCATGAGCTGCATTTCAATCTCTCTCTCTCTATACTCTGCTGACATTGTACTCCTTACCGAAACTTGGCTAAAACCTACTACTTCCAATAATGAAATTCTCCCACCAGGTTACAATATCTCACATCAAGATGGGTTAGGTAAAAGAGGGAGAGGTGTGGTGCTACTCTTCAGAAGTCACCTTTCCTTAGAATTCATGCATAACAAATCACCAAACTTCAACAATGCTTAAGTACTACTTACTAAACTGAATGTTAATCCCAAAAAACATATAAACCTTATAGGGATCTATGTACCACTAAGTGATAATATCCAAACATTAGAAAAGATACTGCACTGGTCCTTTAATACACTGCCTCAGGAAACAATTATCATTGTTGACTTTAATACAAATTGGTTAGACTGCAACTCCCAAAACCCCCAAAATTCCATCAATTTACACGGCTTCACCCAACTCATACAAAAACCCACTAGGATTAATAAACCATCCAATACACAATCCACCCTAGACTGGATCTTAAGTAATAAACCAGCCCTCTCTTCTCACTTTGGTTGTCTCTCTGACAGCCTCAGTGACCACTTCCCAACATACCTACTTAGACAATGAACTAACCAACAAAACAAATTATATACCAACAATTAAGAAACAAAAAAAAACCTTAACCTGAATGGCCTCATAAATATCCTTAAAAACTGTAACTGGACACCTCTCAAATTACTTCCCCTGGAAGAAGCAATACATTTTTTTCAATACTACCTTCCTGGACATACTTAACACACAAGCTCAACTAGGACGATGTGTGTTAAATCCAACTATGCTCCTTGTGTAAGCAAGGAAACTTGGTCACTATTAAAATCAAGGGACAAGACATGGGAAAATCAGTACAAAACAAAAACCAAATCTGCATTTCAAACCTACCAGGAACTTAGAAATAAAGCAAAGTAACAAAGACAAAATAAACTATTACTCAAAAATTCAAAATAAGAACCACAATAACCCACAAAAATTCTGGTCTGTAATAAACAATATAACAATATACTCCAACCTGGCAAAGACTCTACTCCCCCGCTCCTACTACCACTAATAACAATACAGATGACACCACAACCAAATTCAACAAATATTTTACAAAAACGAAACTCCAAGTACACTCAAAACAAATAGGTGAAGTCCAAATGAAATGTCACCGCTCAGCCGAATGAGATGCAAAGGTTTATTGTAAAGCAACACACTTCTGCTTTTCGTCCTGCTCAAATCGCAAAACTTCTTCAGACAAATTAGTTACAAACTGCAATGCCCTTAAATACTTACTAATCAAGCAATCAAGTCTGTTAATTGGAAAAAGCTACAAAGTAGTGAATCCAAGAACAGTTTATCGCTTCTCTGAAATTGTATAAAAACTTATGTACAAAAACATTTGTATAGAAACTCCAGCATATAAAAATATATATAATAATATTTTACAGAAACTAGCTTAACCTTGGGCTACAATCAACCCCTCTCTCCTATCAAAACGACATCCATGCCAACCAGTAACAAGACCACCTTCTCCCTGCAACCTGTTTCAACAGATACAATCAATAAATTACTCAAAAACTAAAACCCACCACACTAGCAGCAACTTACCTGCTGAATTTTTAAAACTAACTGCTGAGGGTATTGCCTTCCCAGTGTTCATTCTTATCAACAGATCCATAGTAAAACACCATGTCCATACCATTTGTAAAACCTCTTATGTTATACCAGTTCATAAAGGAGGCACATCAACAGACCTATCTATTGCCCAATCACAATTTTATCACCTCTATCTAAAATACTTGACAGAATAGATCACAAACAAATCACAGACTACCTGCAAACTAATAAACTACTAACCAACACTCAGCGTGGTTTCCGATCATATCACAGTACTACCACAGAACTACTACCATTTACTAAAATGGTTAATCATCACAGAAACAACAACAGCTTTATATCCTCTATATTCCTTGACCTATCAAAGCCTTTGATATTGTCTCACACAATAAACTCCTAAATGTCCTCTCAGAGTTAAACCTATGCCAAGGCACCCTACTCTGGTTCCAGGACTACCTATCTGGGTGCCAGCAGGGAGTACATTGGCAACAAACACTATCACCCCTTCTCCCACTGACACTAGGAGTCCCACCAGGCTCTATATTAGGCCCACTACTCTTTACAATATTTACAAATAACCTTCATAGTGGTACCCCACAAGATTCACTAATCCAATATGAAGATGACTCAACAGTGATATGTGCTGCTACTACCATACAGGAACTTCAAATACTAACACAACAATCCTTTATAGAAGTAGAGACCTGACTAACAAATTACCAACTAATCCTGAACTCCCCAAAAAAAACAAACTAATGATATTCCAACCCAATAAAACAACTGCCCTCACTGCCACACCAAACTTCTAGGAGTTGAAATTGACTGTAACATGAGATTTGACATCCACATATCCGAAACAGTAAAAAAGTACATAAAATATGGGAACGCTGTATAGAGAGAAACACTACTTCACAACAAACACTAAGACTACTGTTGCCCAATCCCACCTGATCTCTACACTGCTTTACGCATCTCCAATATTTACAAATATATGAAAAACAGAACTAGCAAAACTGGAATCCTATTGCAATAAAATTGCCCGATATGCTACAAGCTCACCATTTAGATCTCACCACTATCTAGAATTTAAAAAAACTCAACTGGCTCGAGCTCCCCCAACTACTTCTCCTTAACCAGTTAACTATGGCATATAAAATATTCTATCAACCTGATAAAACTCTGGCCCTTCAAATATTACTTCAGCCATACTTCACTGCCAGAAACCTGCATTCCACCAACAAACCCCTTATTAAGATCAATAAAACCAATAACCTAGCTGGAGAATCCCTCTTCCCAAGTTACATTGGCAAAATCTGAAATGCCTTACCACAGGACATTATAAACATGTCATCCTTGTCTCAATTTAAAAAAACTCTAAAAAATCACATTTCCAACAAATGGCTGTGCCCTTGCTCTGCCCCTTACTAATCCATATCTCTCAATCAACACTAATACATCTTCGTTATGGTTATCAACAGTACACTTACTATAGGACAACTGGATCCCATGTCAGACAAGAATACTCCACCTAAAAATAACCTGTAAGTCCTATACAAATAATACCATCAGGCGGTATATGTCCTATACAAATAATACCATAGGGCAGTATTTGTGTCTTCTTTTCTAGTCTTGCTACCTTCACTTTATTTCAATATTCTGACTCACTATAGTATCTGTTCATAGATTCTTTTCTGTAATAGCCAGACTTCTAATGTCTTGTGCTCTTTGATTGATTACTTAGTTTACAAATAGATCATGATTGTTTTAAACTCTATTACTTTCACTGTGTGATCAGTTCTAATCAAATTATGTTAAATTGTATGTATTATGTTTTATGTGGAGCTTTTCTTCTCGGACATCCAATGAAAAAGGACATGTGTCCAGTCAGACTTTCCTGGAAAACAAATGCAAAATAAATAAATATTAGATGAAGTTAAATGTTGTTTGCCAGATGGAATTCAGATTCCAGTGATGTTCTGTTATGCAGATGATTTAGTACTAGTTGCGAAAAATAAATGGATGGATATAGCTATTCAGACACTTAAAGAACTATATAGCATGAATTGTATAATTTATTTGTAACAATCTTTATTCTTTTTGGGGCTTTCCTCCCAGGCCTCCACTGAAAAAGGGCTTGTGCCCAGTCGGACTTTCCCAGTCAACAAACATTAAATTAATAAATGTGTTAGGGCTAAGTATTAATGAAGAAAAAATAAAGGACTGGGGTTCTCTGGAAGAATAAAAGGTATTCAATTTAATAGTGAACAAATAGAAATTTTGGGAATACAATTTGGTCGTGAACAACAGAGAGTCACACAATGGAAGAACATGATACTTAAAATAAGAAGCACATGTATAATCTGAAGGACTTTTAAACTTTCATGCAAGAAAAAAGTATATTTAATTAATTCTGTGGTATTAGGTAAAATAGCACATCTGACAAGTGTGTTTATGATACCACCAGAATGTGAAAAATAATTATTGAGTGTCCTATTCATATTTATATGGCGATCTAGGTTAAATCCTACTAAAAGAGGAATTGTGCATGTTAATAAAAAGGAAAGAGGTCTAAGTCTAGTAAAGCCAATTATATATATATAGCTTCATTAAACTTGCATAAAGTATTAATAGGTATACAAGAACAAGGAAATGTGTTAATAGAGATTATAGAGGAAAAATATAAATCAAAATTTGAAAAGCTTAAAGGTTTAAAAAGAAGTAAAGGGATGACTTTTATGGAAATGAAATTATATCAAGAAAAAGTACTGTGGAAGATTGACAGACAAGAAGAAAAAACATGATATGAAAATATAATTGGAAAACATTATTAAGTGCATCCTTGGAAACAGCTAAAAGATAAAAAAGTGAATGCGATAAAAGCAAGAAGAAAAACATGCAAAAAATATGTTGAATATACAGTTACCGGTAAATGAAAATATGCCATATAAATCAATAAAAGATAGAATTTGTATACATTGTGGGGAATTTGAGACTACTGAACATGTTTTTCTTTGAAATGTGATAGAGTGAATCAATTAAGGAAAGAAATATGTCACAAAGACTATTTAAAAGGACTGAGAAATGCTAATTGCATAAATATGGATATAACAGAATATGAATGTTATGAAAATATGAAACAAAGGGATATGGATAAATTAGATAAATTGTTTTGCATAATATGCATTATATGGTGTGAAAAAATGAATGAGATAAAATACAATGGAAAATGGTATTGTCAGAAATTAAAAAAATATACGATTTTGGTTATGGAATAAGGAGAAGGGGAGTTGAAACTCTAAACAAAATGATTTGTTGTTGAAAATGTATAAATGACTTGTAAATATTTATAAATAATTGTAAAATAATTTGTGATTTTATATATAGAATGTATATATTGAATTTTGTGATTTTAATAAAGGACCCCTACTTCACTGTTGCTAGTGGGACCCAGAGGCATAAGCACTTTCTGTTTTTGTTCCATGGGCAGAGGTGGCCCAGAAAAACAGGGAGGCAGAGAAGGAGATAATGTAGTAGTAAGAGAAATGAAGGAAAAAGCCAATACTGAGACTGGAGAATATATGCAGGATTCTGAGATGGAGACAAGTCAGCAAATGAGAGATGTATAATTACAACCATCCAGTCAGGATGGTTGTGGGATAACGGTTGTGGGATGATTTACTTAAAGAAATGGTGATAAAGAGTGAGCCAGAAAATGAAGAGGTAGTTTCCTGGAGGGAAATTATGGAGAAAATACAAAAGGAAAATGCAGGGACAATCCTGAATAATAGTGATAATACAGTGGCAATACAGAAAAGAAAAAAATCATGCAGAGAACGTAAAAGACGGCAAAACATGGTCAGAATTCAAAGTAAAGAAAACAAAGAGACGGGTATGAAGTGTGGGACAGTTTAATAGCTCATTTGGGTGTAAAGGCACATGAGGTAAGAGCATTTATTCTTATTAACAAAGAGATAATTTGTATCATTATATTTGAGACTTTTTTCAAAGGAAAAATTTATTTCAAAATATGAAAAAAGAAAGACTGTAACCCATAGAATCTTTATGTGATAAAAGCATTTAATTGGGAAACAAAAAAGAAAAGTCATGTACAATTTCAAACAGAGGTAGAAAGAGAGACTGAAAAGACATTTGAAAACTGTATGTAAAAAAATACTGGGCATTGCAAAAGCTTATGATAAAAAGGGTTTATGGGTTGGAGGATGGGACTGTAATATTGTATTAAAAATAGAAAGAAAAATATACATATATCAAGAGTGATAAATGTGGAGGGGAATAGAGGTGTCTTAAAATACTTGGGACAACCAAGACGTTATTTTTTTTTTGTGGAAAAAAATGATATTTGACAAGTAACTGTGATAAAAGAAAACATTATATTTTGGGGGAAGTGGGGCATGATACAAAAAATGTGAATTGAATTTGGATCTTGATAGATGCATTATAAAAATGAAAATAAGAGTAAGTAAAAAAGAAAAGGAAGAAAATGAACAAAGAGAACACATTTTAGAAGTAGTAGAAATTAGATGAGGAAAAAATAATAAAAAGGGCATAGAAGAAGGCTCTGAAATAAGTGATGAAGACGACATAAACTGGGAGATGGTAAAATAAAAAATCTATTGGTAAGAGGGTAAAATACAGAAAAAGAAAATGTAAAGGGACAAGTACAAAAGAAAAAGGAAATGGATGAAAAAGAATATTTACAGCTCAAATGGTTGGGGTTAGTATAATGGTTAAGGTGTTGACTCACAGACACAAGGTCCAATGTTTGACTCTTACCATTGGGAGGGAAACTGGCTAGGTCTGGAATGGCCCACTAAGGTAGCTAACCTAGTAACTGGCTATGAACATATGAAACCATCAATCTTAGGAAAGTGAAAGTGAAAATTTAGAGTGCTTTCTGTAAATGTGAATAGTATTAAGAATATACTAAGAAGAATGGGAATTTTGGAGTGATGTAATACATGAAATATAGATATAATTATATTAGAAGACACAAGATTTCAAACAAATGAAGAAATATCACAAACAGAGAAACTAATGGGAGGAAAGATAATCTGGAATTTAGGAAATAAGAGGTGTTCTTGAATAGCCATATTCTGCAGAAATACAGTAAATATATTAGATGGGAAGATTAAACATTGTAGATTTAAAATGGAAAGATCAAGTACATGCAATTATAACATTATATGCTTTTACTAATTGTAAAGAAAGTGAAAGCTTATTTCATCTGATTTTAGACCATATAATGATAAATATGACTATTATAATAAATCAAAATTAAAGTCTCCTGTTAAGAGGCAATCATGCAAAAAAATAGGAAATAATATAAGAAAAATGTTAAAAGTTACAAGATGTGGTAAGTTAAAGCTCTGGGACAAAAATTCATGGACATACAAAAACTGAAATAGATTATTTTATAAAATATTTACTTATAGGAGAATGGGGATAGTTAAAACAGGATTTTCTAATCATCTTGCAATTTATCTAGAGATAAAGGAAAACAAGGCATGTATAAAATAGGCAAAGGAATGAAGATAAATGAAAAAAAAAACATGAAATGAAGAAAAGAGAATAGTAATACAGTTATGGAAAAATCATATTACTATATGAACATTTTATAAAAACTGGTCTGAATTATGGATATTTAAGGAAAAAAATGTTTTTTTTTTTACAGTGGCAATATGACACAAGAAAAGTAGAGAAAGAAAAATATAAAAGAACATATAATGATGCATTAGAACATTTAGAACATAATAACAGAAGTTATTTTGACCAAAAAAAGAATGTCATATGAAAGAAATCAAGAAAAAAATACAAGAATTGTTATTTAAGCAAATATATTTTTACAAGGAAAAGTGAAGAAGTATCAAGTTACTTAAGGAGATTAGTAAAAGACGATGGTACTGTAATGAGAGAAATAAAAAATATAAAAGGAAAAATAGAAAGAAAGGATTATGTATAGTATAGTAAAATATGAATAAGATATGTTTAAAAAAAAGAAGATAGCAAAAAAAAAAAAAAAAACATGGAAAGTAAAAAAGTTAACAGAAAAAGAGAACAAGAAGTTGGAAAATAAATTTCTTTATAGGAACTAGATAAAGTATTAGGACAAGTAAATGTAGATTCATCTGCAGGACCAGATGGTATAAGGTATAAAATGTATAAAATTTGAAGGATTTGCAAAAAATATTTTTGAAGACTTTGAATGAATGGTTAAATGAAGTATTTATGTATAAAGAATTATGTAGCAGAATACTTATAGTCATATGGAAGAAGGAAGATAGACGACAATGAATAAAATGGAGACTGATAGTACTGAATAATAATGATTACATGAACTTTATGAAAATAATGCAAAAGAGATTTGAAACTAAAATGGAAATATTCTGAAAGCTAGTATATATAGTATAAAGGGAAAAGGCTGTCAAGAATATTAATGATAGAGAAACTGTGGATGGCATTATGAACAGAAAAGAGGAAGTGAAACTCATGATATGCATTTAATACAATTGGGCATTGAATCTTATGGGTAATAATGAAACAATATAAGTGAGAAAGTTAGGGAATTATGTATTTCAGGGTATAGTAATAATAAAGTAAAAATACTTGTAAATGGCTGGTTAACTCTCGGGGTGCATATGAAGACTGGTATAGCACAAGGATGCCCAATGAGTTTTATACACTTTGCATTAGTTATGAATGTGATAGTATGTGAAATAAATTACAAAGTGAAGTATGCAGGGTATATAACATCTGAAGGGTTAAGAATTCCAGAATTGTTAACATACGCAGATGACATTATAATAATTGCAAAAAAAACTCAACATTTGGATAAAATAAGTAATAATTTGTACACATGAGTCTCTAGAGTGGATAGCGATGGCTTTAAATAAACAGAAAAGTAAAGGCTGAGGTGATGTAGCAAAGATAGTGGGTATATATATATATTTTTACAATTAACGAAATTTCTCCGTTAGGTCTAAAATGTGGGAATAAAGATGTAAGCAGAATTCAATGGGAAAAAACAGTAGAAGAAGTAAAACAAGTTTGTTCTTTTCTGAAGAACATATAAGTTATCATTCAGGAAAAAAAAGGCTTATTTAATAAATTCAGTACTGACAGGAAAATCAGTATACTTACAAGTGTATTTATATTGCCAACAATATTTGTAAAGGAATTATTTCACATTTTCTTTTTTTCATTTATATGGGGTTCTCGATTAAACCCAGTAAAAAGAGGAGTTTTGTATATAATTAAAGATGAAGGAGGTTTATGGTTAATTAACCCAGTGGAATGTGCTATTTCATTAAATTTATACAAAGTGTTAACGTGAATAAATGAAAATGAGAGATTAGTGGTAAAATTGTATAAATATAAGTATAATAAAATTTGGGGTATAGTAAAACAAGAGTAAAAGTGAAAAGACTCTATAAAGGAAGAAATAAAGTGCTACCAAGAAAAAATATTTTGTGTAAAATAAAAATTGATGATATAGAAAAAGAAAGAAAAGTATGGTATACAAATGTAATAATACAACATTACTATGTAAAGCCAAAGGAAAATCTAACAGATAAAAAAAATTAAAGCTATAAAAATAAGAAGCACATGGTACAATAAGAAAGTAGGTCAAGATTTTTTTTTTTTTTTGTGGAGACTGGTAATAAATAAATTACCAGTAAAAGGAAATATGCTATATAAAAAGAAAAGTAATGGAATATGTTAACTTTGTCAAGAAAAAGAAACTACTGAACATGTGTTTTTGAAATGTAAAATAAAAAAAGAGTTGGAGGAAACTATGAAAATAATATTTTTTTGAAATTATTATGAAAACAGAAGTTAAAAGAATAGATACAATGTTATTTTATGTCATATGGGTTATATGGAATGAAAGAATAAAAGTAATTATGTTTAATGGAAAATTAATTTTAGCAACAATATTAAATAAAATCAGATGGTAGTTATGGAAAAAGGAGTGGGGGGTCTAATAAGGATGAAAAATTTGTATGATTGTAGGGAAAATTATGAATATGTGTAAATATGTTTAAATATCTGTATATTTGTTCATCTGTAGATACATAAATATGCTGTAAATAAGAGTTCGTTTTGTACATAAATAAAAGTCCCCAACTCTTTTTGATAGGATCCATGGGATATTTTACAACAACCTGCACCATCATCAACTCAGACAGATGGGACCTTGGTTTGACATCTCATTGAAAGGATGGCACACTCAGGAATGTAGCATCTTCCTTGTGCTTCACTACATGGTCAGCAACCTATTTCCCTGGTGTGGGAATGGAACCCACAGCCTTCTACACTAATGAAAAGTGTGCTGCCTTTTGTGCCATGCCTTCATATTCCTGATGCATAACTCTTGTGTTTGTTAGTTTAACAACAAGAATTCATGGTTAGTGGATGGGCAAGAAAAAACATGGTTTTACCATTTTGGGCTATCTGTGTCTAAAATTGCAACTCTAGTGTGTGTGTGTGTGTGTGTGTGTGTGTGTGTGTGTGTGTGTGTGTGTGTGTGTGTGTGTGTGTCTGCAATGGAGAAGCTATCATCCAAAATCAACAGCTTATCCAGGGTGTAAACAGAACTGCAGATAAAGTACTGAGTATGTCTTCATCTGCCATTAGTCTTCATTTTTATGTGACAGGCTATAATGAAGCAAAGTGCTATTGCAACTTACAGTAGGTAATAGCTTATAAAGGCAGATGTAGTATAACAGAGCAAGAGCGCTTATATTCACAAACCTAATAAATATGAGAGTACAGAGACTGACATTTGCAGTGAATAACTAAAAATGGTGTATTGTGACCATATAGAGCTGCGTCTGCTATTTTCCTTGAGGTACCAATCACAGTTTGATAAGCAGTACAGTGGCATTTCATAGGGCTTCTCCACTGCAAAGTAATGAAGTGCAGCTTTTGACTGCCATGTACATAACATACTCAGAACACACATACATGCATACATACATATGAATGTGTACTCAGTCTCACACATACACACGTGCAAGCGCGTGCACACACACACACACACACACACACACATTTTCTCTTCTCATAAAACAGCTAAGGCAGGAATATAAAGCACATTGAGAGTTCTACCACCCACAAACTGACAAGAAAATCAAGACACTGACATGAAATGAACTCTTTCCTGTAACATGTTCCACAACAAAAAGATAAGTCTTGAATGTTTCTATTTCAACCTCTAAGCTGTTTATTAAAATTGCCTTCTCAACTGCCTGGCATTTGAGTTCTCTGACAAGTGTGTAGTTGTCTCTGAACTCCCACTACACAACTCATTTTTACAAAACCTGCAAAAAATAATAAGCAACCAAGATTAGTGTACTAACACTACATACGCTAGGAACTAGGTTTATCATGCCTCAGTTTAGTAAAGTGTCAGTCAGCTATAGAAAAATTGTTACAACAGTAGCATCAGGTGCCATAAGATAGCTTTGAAAAGGAGAACTATTATGGTACTAGTCAGTCATGTCATCCCAGAGTGTGAGGCAAAGAGGGCAGCTACTCTGGGCACCAGGTGTTAGTGAGTGCAATTGGCAGATCCCGATCAGTCTTTAATGCATACTGACATGAGAAATTCCATGTGTGGATAGATCACAAACACTCCAGTGCTTTAATTGTGACAGAAACTGTAGCAGTTACTTGTTTAACTTAAGACTGAGGTGTATCACCAGATGGGATGGCAGCAGGTACAAGAATAGCTATAGGTATACCTTTGTGTCACCCCATCATTATAGTGAAAGCATGTAGAGTAGGAGAAAGGCGTTGCTATAGCAGTGAAAACATGTAAAGTAGGAGAACAGCATCACTATAACAGTGAAAACATGTACAGTAAGAGAGGACCATCACTATGGCAGTGAAAACATGCACTGTACAAGAAGGGCATCACTATAACAGTGAAGACTTGTACAGTAGGAAAAGGGCATCACTGTAACAGTGAAACATGTACAGTAGGAGAAGGGTATCACTATAACAGTGAAAAGATGTACAATAGAAGAGCATAACTATAACAGTGAAAATATATACAATAGGAGAACGGCATCACAGTAACAGAGAAAATATGTATAGTAAGAGAGGACCATCATTAGGACAGTGAAAATATGTACTGTATGAGACCGGCATCACTATAACAGTGAAGATTTGTACAGTAGGAGAAGGGCATCACCGTAACAGTGAAACATGTAGAGTAGAAGAAGGGCATCACATAACAGTGAAAACATGTACAGTAGGAGCAGTGCATCACTGTAACAGTGAAAACATGTACAGTAGGAGCAGTGCATCACTGTAACAGTGAAAACATGTACAGTAGGAGCAGTGCATCACTGTAACAGTGAAAACATGTACAATAGGAGCAGTGCATCACTGTAACAGTGAAAACATGTACAGTAGGAGCAGGGCATCACATAACAGTGAAAACATGTACAGTAGGAGCAGTGCATCACTGTAACAGTGAAAACATGTACAGTAGGAGCAGTGCATCACTGTAACAGTGAAAACATGTACAGTAGGTGCAGTGCATCACTGTAACAGTGAAAACATGTACAGTAGGTGCAGGGCATCACTGTAACAGTGAAAACATGTACAGTAGGTGCAGTGCATCACTGTAACAGTGAAAACATGTACAGTAGGTGCAGGGCATCACTGTAACAGTGAAAACATGTACAGTAGGAGCAGTGCATCACTGTAACAGTGAAAACATGTACAGTAGGTGCAGGGCATCACTGTAACAGTGAAAATGTACAGTAGAAGAAGAATATCACTTCTTCTTTCGGCTTTTCCCAGTTAGGGGTCACCACAGCGGATCACCTTGTCCACTCATGATTGGCAGTGGAGTTTTACAGTGTTGAGTTGCCAGCCCGGTGCCCAACCTTCCACAGAAGGCACACACAAGCACACACTCACACCTAGGGCCAATTTAGAGTGTCCAATCCACCTGCAGCATGTCTTTGGGATGTGGGAGGAAACCTACGCGACCACAGGGAGGACATGCAGACTCCGCACAGAAGGCACCCCAGCCAAGGATCGAACCGGAGAACCTCTTGCTGTGAGGCAGCAATGCTAACCACTGCACCACCAGAAGAAGAATATCACTATAACAGCGAAAACATGCACAGTAGGAGAAGGGCAGAGCTATAACAGTGAAAATGTACAGTAAGAGAAGTGCACCCCTGTAACAGTGAAAACATGTAGAGTAGGAAAAGGGCATCACTGTAACAGTGAAAACATGTGCAATGGGAGAAGGGCATCACTATAACAGTTAAAACATGTGGAATAGAAGAAGGGCATTGCTATAACAGTGAAAACATGTACAGTGGGAGAAGAGCATCGCTATAACAGTGAAAACATGTGGAATAGGAGAAGGGCATTGCTATAACAATGAAAACATGTACAGTGGGAGAAGGTATCACTGTAACAGTGAAACGTAGTGTAGGAGAAGGGCATCTCTATACCAGTGAAAACATGTACAGTTGGAGAAGGGCATCGCAGTAACAGTGAAAGCATTTATAGTAGGAGAAGGGTATCACTGTTAACAGTGAAAACATATACAGCAGGAGAAGGGCATTGCTATAACAGTGAAAATGTGCAGTAGGAGAAAGGCATCACTGTAACAGTGAAATCCTGTGGAATAGGAGAAGGGCATTGCTATAACAGTGAAAACATACAGTGTGAAAAGGACATTGCTGTAACAGAACATGTACGGTAGGAGCAGTGCTGAAAACATGTACAGTAGGAGCAGGGCATGACTAACAGTGAAAATGTACAGTAGAAGAGAGCATCACTATAAGAGTGAAACATGTACAGTAGGAGAAGGGCATCACTGTAACAGTGAAAACTTGTGCAGTAGGAGAAGACCATAACTATAACAGTGAAAACATGTAGAGTAGGACAAGGGCATTACTGTAAAAGTGAAAATATGTACAGTAGGAGAAGGGCATCATTGTTACAGTGAAAACATGTAGAGTAGGAGAAGACCATAACTATACCAGTAAAAACATGTAGAGTAGGACAAGGGCATCACTGTAAAAGTGAAAATATGTACAGTAGGAGAAGGGCATCATTGTTACAGTGAAAACATGTACAGTAAGAGAGGAGCATCACTATAGCAGTGAAAACATGCACAGTAGAAGGGCATCACTGTAACAGTGAAACATGTACAGTAAAAAAACATCACTATAGCAGTGAAAACATGTACAGTAGGAAAAGGGCACCACTATAACAGTGAAAAGATGTGCAGTAGGAGAATGATATCACCGTAACAGTAAAAGCATGTACAGTAGGAGACGGGCATCACTGTAGCAGTGAAAACATATACAGTAGGAGAAGGGCATCACTATAACAGTCACTGGCTTTGTCATCCACTCATAGTGCCACATACAAACTCAGCTATGATTATGAGAAATCTGCTTCAGTATGCCACCTCTAAGGGAGGTTCAAAGAAGGATGAGTTAAAGTGCAGAAAAAATGCACTAAAATGCATTTGTACTGACAGCAGGCATAGCAATGGATTGAGGACAGAAGCCCCAGACAATACAGTAGTTGGAGTTTGTTTTTCTCACCACTCATACATTCATTAGCCTGTCCTTGCAGTCATCAAATCCCAATAAAAGAACCTCATTCTGCAGAAACCTAATCAGAAAAGGCAGAACAGCTGAGGAAGCTAGAGGTGATGGAGATGGTGGGAAGTATATGCATTGTGAGACAGGCAAAGAAATAAGGACATCAGAGCAGAAACTAAAGTAGCTCCAGAGAAGCTCACAGAAAACAGTTTACTGCAGTTTTGGCACATATGCAGGGTTTGGGAGATGAAAACATTTAAAAGTAGTTCAGATTTGACAAGGGCAGGCCCCAACTCCTTAGCCTGGTTAACTTCTTTGAAAGTTACGCAAGCAATGGACAAGAGAAAAACATTGCATGCCACATATCTACCTTGTAAAGGTATTCAATACCATCCCACATTAAGGTATGATAGATAAACTCTCCCAGCTAAACGTTAAGCTTAGTGTAACTCACTTGATAGCAAAATGTCTCACAAACAGTATCTAGGAAGTTAGGGTGGGTGGCTCTCCCTCCTCCAAAAGGCCTGTCACTAGTGGTTTACCCCAGGGTTTAGTTCTTGGGTCACTCCTCTTTGGCATTTATTTCACAGAGGCCAGAGCTAATGTTAAGGATTTGTGGCATACAAAGTCTGGATAAGACTGCAAAGATCTTTCAAGAAGGTCTGTCCCAAACAAATAGCTGAGTCAAAATCATGCATTAAATCAAAACAGCAAGAAGCGTAGAATTCTATCCACTGGCAAACATGATTCCCCTTGTAACTATTACATTTACAACACACCCCTGGAAAATGTTCTGTAGCTGGGGATCTGGGAACCTATGTTGACAATGAACTGTCCTTTGAATACCATGTATCCCCTATTGTAAGGAAATCCTTTTATATTGCACAGCTTACTTCTAAAGGTATTGCATCCAGATCCAGGAATGTAATAATTCCATTATACTTAAATGATACTAGGCCAATCATTGAGCATAATACCCCTTTCGATATGCCTGTCCAAACACTTGTCATAACTGGGACAACCGCAAAGCATTCTCACTAAAAAAAAAAAACGCAAAGCATTCTCACTAAAAAAAAAATAATCAATGGCCTAAATAATACAAAACTAGGAAAACGGTTTCAAAGCCTTGTCCTTCTCAGCATCATACAAGATCCTGAGAGGTTACCTCTGCCTTAAATACAGAAGAGACCTAATTCTCTCCCACCTATTACACACTCACAATTTTAGTGGTATCAAACACCTGCTCAAGAGATCTCAATCTCTTTTGTAAAATAAGTCGAACATGTTGGAGCAATACATTTTTAATCACAGAGAATATGCTTCTGTAGATCTAGCTTTCACTTATCTTATTCTACTCAAATGCAATTTGGATGAATGGATGGGCAACTACAAATTCAGCCCAGGTATAGCACATCTGGCTCTCACGGATAGGGAAAATATAAATGTCTCAATATATCTTGTTCAGCCCTTCTCTGGGTTATCCTCATGAAGAATATAAGGACCTAGTAAGTACCTATGAATGTATGAATCTATAAGAGGGATTATCCATAGCATGCAAGGACTGTAGTTTTTTTGGTCCATATGGATATAGCAGTGTCTTAAGATGCAAGTAGAATTTGTTATGCAAAATTGAGTTTGACTAAAAGAATCATAGAAATGAAAGCTGCTAAGTGTAAGCTCTCTCAAATACATAATGCATGGCCCCTGTCACGAACTAGTAAGGCACAGAGAGGAACTGAAGGTGGTGGTGTCTCAATTTACATCAAAAATAAATTTACCTCAACACCGGTCAAACAACACAGTGCACTTGAGCATCTCCATATTCAAATCACCACAGACAAAATCCAATACCACTTCCTTGCAAGCTATAGGTTGCCCTGTATGACCCAGGAAACCCATACTATGTATTTAAACGTATTGGAAACACTTACAATTCAACCCAATACCATATTATTGGGTGACTTTAATTACTTTAATTGTCCCACTATTAACTGGGAATCATTATGACACCAAACGTACAGGCAAAGAGATGATGGTATTTTGCAAACAAAAACTCTCTGCACCAGATTTTCAATACACCAGCCAGGGGTGCAACCATACTGGATCTGGTCCTCACTAATATGGGACAGTACTACACACACCCTTGTCTAATGTCTTCTCTGGTAAGGTCAGATCACAAAATGGTCTCCTCTGAAGTAAAAATAAAACCTGGAAGCCCAGCTACCCCTGGAATATTCAGGAACTACTCTAAGGCTAAGTTCCTACTATTAAGTAATAAACTGGCAAAATTTCAAGCCCCCATAAACCATGAGAACACTGTTGTCTACATGGAACTGTTCACAGAAACCCTATTCTGTGAACAGTTCCATGTAGACAACAGTGTTCTCATGGTTTATGGGGGCTTGAAATTTTACAAGCAGGTTAATAGCAGTATAATGGAAGCTGTACCTACCAGGAAGAAGTACAAAACTAACAAGCCACCCTGGTGAAATCACAACATCAATAGGCTGTGTAACAGAAGAAAGAAAATCCTGGCAAAAATTAGTAGGTGCTAATCAGCAGGAGAAAAGCACTCTCAAAACTAAGCAAATAACTCAGAGGAGAAACAAAATCTACCAAAACTAACTTTGAGGTAAATTTGGCCTCCAAAGGAAAGGGCATCCACAAGACATTCTTTAGCTATGTCCGCAATCTCAAAGGCAATACATAATTGTGTGCAGAGCTCATTGTAAATGGAACCACCTGTACTGAGCCATAAGATGTAACAAACCTCCTGGCTGATAATGTCAGCTCCAACTTTACCCCCCCTCCCCTTCAACCTTCCCTCAGGAAATACCATCAATTAGAACCCACCCCTCCCCACTACCACTAGGGAACAGGTCCTTGAAGTTCTCTCTAAGGTCAAGAACACTGCATCAATTGACCCAGACAATATCCCAGGATGCCTTCTAAATAACATGAAACATGACCTATCTGGCTGTCTGGAATTGCTACTTAACTGTAGCCTCCAAACAGGCTTAATGCCTCATGAATGGAGAACATCAAAAGTTATCCCTCTGCACAAAAGGGAGTCATCTATAGACCCTGGAAACTACAAACACATAAGTCTCACTAGTATCATATGCAAAGCCATGGAAAGAATTATCATGGAAATTATTAATAATGACACAGGAAACCTCCAGACACTGGAACCAACCCAATTTAGTTTTGTCAAGGGCAGGTCATGCCTACTCAACCTGGTGGTCTTTTGTGAGAAGGTCACCAAAGAAGCAGATGTGGGTAAAATGGTTCACACTTCCTACCTTGACCTAGCCAAGACATATGACACAATACCTCACTTGTACATTACTGACAAACTCAAGATGTTGGGTACAAACTCTTATGTCACCCAGTGGATAACCAGCTGGCTCAAAGACAGGAACCAGGAAGTCCACCTCTACAAAGAGGCCAGTGACACGTGGAGTCCCTCAGGATTGGATCTAGGACTGCTACTTCTTGGCATTTACTTCTCTGAAGTCAAGACCAATGTCAATGGCTTCTGGCTGACTTAATTAGCAGATTATTGCAAATTAAGAGCTGTAATTGAATCCCCCTCCAACACAAATTTTCTCCAGGAAGGACTGACACAGACAAACAACAGATGTCAGAACCATGGACTAAAACTAAATGCCAAGAAATGCATAGTAGTATCCTTTGGGAAGTCATCCACCCGTGGTAACTATCATATTAACAACACACCCCAAAGAGATGACCAAGTAGTCAGGGACTTGGGGACACACAGAAACAGTACTCTAGCCATTGACCATCATGTGTTTACAGTACTCAGGAAATCATTCTATGGTGTCCAACTTATAAATGAAAGTATGGCATCTAGATCCAAGGAAGTCAATGTTCCACTGTGTTCAGCATTCATCAGACCTATCCCTGAGTACAATGCGCCATTTGGTATGTATCCTAACAAAGCAACAAATAGATCATCCACAGAGGTTCCTCATTAAAACAATACAGGCATAAGTAACATGTCCTATGCAGACCTCCTCACAGGCCCTATCCCTTTATTCTGTCTTCTAAAGGCTGTTGAGAGGAGATCTTTGTCTGGCATACAACGCATTGTCAGACACCACTCCTATGGACATCCTGCATATCTGCAAAACAAACAGCACCAGAATTATGTTACTCATACTAAAGTCTTAAACCTTGCTTGTCATATAAACAGGACCTGCTGCAGAGACAAGTATGTATTCCACAGACTACTCTTCTCTGGAACAGGCTACCTGTCCATGTGAAGCAACGTTCCTCCCTAACCCAATTCAAATCTAACTTGGACACCTGGATGGGAAACAGGAAATTTATCCCTGGTTTGGCACCTATGTCTCTAATGGACAGAAGAAGCCTGTACATGGTTCATCTTCCAAACCCCTGCTTGTAAATGTTTCACCTCCCAAGCCCCTGCTTACACTTATCAAGAGTACCAGAACTTGCCAGAAATTTGTGGTGCATGGCTAGGCTTAGTAAGGCCCTTGTGATTGTTGGCCTAGTAAACACCTATGAACCTACGAGGCTTCTTCCTACCAGGTATAGCTTACTCTCTGACTCAAGGAGGAAAGTGCTCTCTTGCTTGTAAGTTTAACAATGTTCTTAAAAAGTGAATATTATACTGGCAGATAAATGAGACTTTCAAGAGCCAAAAGGTATGCTCATATCTTGAAACTAAGTGCCAGTCAAATTGTCTCAGATACACACACACACACACACACACACACACACACACACACACACACACACACACACGCACACGCACACTATATTTTAATCTGCATGTGATAATGTGTATCTTGCATGCTCAAAGAGGAAATCCAGGCAGAAAGAAAACTAAAAACTCCAAGTACTTTATTGTTAAACAACCCTCAAAATGAGAAAATCTGCTACTTTCAAAGCACAGTTCTGCAAATATTCAATGAATTAGTAGCTAATTACTTAATGATACATCTTGTGCAACTAGCTACAATTATGTGTTTGCATGAAAATGGACCATATCATTGAAGACTATTTATATTATGTGAGATTCTTAACAAATAATATAAATTATTACTTGCCTTCATATACCAAGTTTTATACACACACTTCTTTCATATATAATGGTATCTGCTATGATAATTTCCAGTTTTCTACTCACTTTCTGTTGTGTTACAAATTTATTTCCATTACAATGACAGATGTAATTAGCTACTCATTTCTTATCTATCAGTCTCTCTACCCAGCAATATGCAACACACACACACACACACACACACACACACACACACACACACACACCCACACACTGAAATGCTATAGCAATCATCTACTATTATAGTATTTACCAGAAACAGTTGTATGTATTCTCTCCACTTGCCTATCAACTACATATAACCAAAGCATAACTTGTTATGCAAAATGTGCATTAGTCCTATTTCACAAGACAAATCTATAATCTGTGTACTCATTAAAAGACAACTGCACCCAAAAAAATGAAAGAAAAAATATTTATTATTAAATCTCCGTCTTTTCTGCACTGCTGTTTTCCCTGCATGACTCTACCTACTTATTTACTAATTATATTCAAATACGATGTGATGAGTGCTGTCACTCTGACATGATTTATCTTAGAATGTTAGGTTTGAAATGATAATTCCAAGGCATATTTTCTACTATAGTATATGAAGCTGGTCATTTATGGCTGATGCTAAAAAAATGGCTGTATTCAGTAAGTGCATAGGTTTAAAACATTTTAACAACCTCACAGTTGCTTAATTACCTCTTATTAAGGTTTTAAACATCTGAGATGCAGCTACACCTCATTCATAAATATTGTTTCATTTGGTAATTCACTACTAATTCATTGCATATATACAGAACTGTACTTTGAAAAAAGCTTTTTTCATATTGAAAACCTCTCAACAATAAAACAGTTTTTAGTTCCCTTTCTGCCTGGATTTACGCTTAGGGATGCAAGGTACATAGTTTCACATTTCAGAATGTTGGAAATGATGCGACATACAGCACAGATGATGTAACATGCACCAAAAAGAAATTAGGTAAAATTTCACAAAAAGACCAAAATGGCACAGAAATCAGCTGAAGTAACAGTTTTAGGCAGCAATTCTTATTTATAGGTTCCACTCTCATGTTCGATTTAAATGAAAACAAAATCACTTTGGGATAAGAAAACCTTAACATTTAGTTGAAATTATCATTCTGCAAATACTATTTGCAGTTTCATGCTATAGTACTTCTGCTTTAGAAATTACTATAAATAGGTATCTATCTGTAATTATAAGCTTCACTTATGTCAAGGGTACTTACTTAAACATACATAATTATCTCCTTCATCTATGCAGGTAAGGAAATCTTCTAGTGCCCTCGACAGACATGTTTTGGAGAAGGGAGAATTGCATACTTTTAGTTTTATGGTGATTGAAGTTGTTGAAGAAGGGGTTAGGATGGTTGATATTGAAAACAGGACAGAGAGGAGCAAGTGCGTTGGATTTTGAAGTTTAGAGTGGATAGGGGTTCTGGCTTGAATGGAATGGTTTCCATTAAGTCAGTTCTTAGATCGAGAGGGCTCCCTAGAAGATGTTAGATTTATAGTTTGATAGAGGAGATTGTTGAGATTGATGTACTAATGTCTGTGCTTTGATAAGTATAAGTATAAGCTTCTGTGTATTGTCAAGTTTTAGAGCCTTTACTTTTAAGACTGAATTCAACGTAGTGATGTAGGACATCGAACTCTGTTCCCTGTGCTATGTGGAGTTATGCTGAACCAGTATGAAGACTTGATGTGAGTTTAAAATTTTTTATTTGATTTTAATTGAACTAATATAATAGCAGGTATATTTAATAGGGAGTTGGCTAATGTCTCATTAGAACACTTCACCTAACTTAAATAACTCTGCTAAGCCAACCAATCACAGTACTGTACCCACTTAGGACTGTTAATCTACTTCTCACCCCATCTCTCCAGGATTTAGGGAAAACTACCCCATCTATGTTGTGCTTTCCATGAGCAACTAAAACCAGGAGAAGACATATTGTAAATCAATTTATCTTTCTCAACTAAAACCAGGCGAAGACATATAGTAAATCAATTTGTTATCCTTCTCAACTATAGCAAGCATCATCTGCTCTCTCGGAGCCTTATTCTACATCTCTCTGCTTTTACTCTGATAGCAAATCTCACAGGAATCCTAAACTTAGGAATATCTTCTAAAATTGAATATTATATTGTAGAGAATGAATGTATCCAATATGTTAGTTAATATGTATGTCAAAGTCTCTTATATGGAAATTGTATGTCAAAAGTTTGTCCTTAAAACTATGTTTTGTAAAAAAATCGTTCTCTTGGAGCTTTTCTCCCCAGGCCTCCCTCCACTGAAAATGGACATGTAATCCAGTTGGACTCTCCCAGTCAACAAATGTAAAATAAATAAATTTGTTATGGTCTGATGAAGCAACCTGTGTGGTCAAGAAAGCACTTACCTAGTTTTATTAAAAGCAGTGTTTTTACTTCAGCTGTGTGTTGGTTGTCCACTTTTTTATTTTCATTTGTATTCATAGTGACTTGTGGCAGCGTATCATTAATCCTGTGGGTGATTTTTTTTGTTTTTTCTGCTTTACTGTTAATCACTTTGATCATTGTATCCCTAACATGTCCTTATGCACAAAGTGAAAACTTTTGATAAGTTTCAGAGTCTGTGATTGCAATGGATGCACACTGTGAGGGAGAAAACAGACGCTATGATACTTCGCAATGTTTCATTACTTATTACCGAGGTAAATGAAATGATTCTTGTAGACCATGTTCAGCCATTCACCGAGCTACAAAGTCAAAATGAATGCACAGTTTACAGTGCCTTGTCAACCTTAAGAGGTAAGAGGAAAGTAGACTGCACAAAGGCAACCTACAAAGGAATGTGAACTCCCCAAAGACATTAAACAGACATTAAGACCGAATCCTGGAGCATTCAGAAGTAGAGTAGCAGAGCACTAAACTACCAAAAAAGTTGTTAGAGAGGAGTAGCCAGGAAAGACTTTCTACAAAAATAAATGAATTGAAATTTCATACAAAATAATAGGTATATAGTTATGAAGTCACACAATCAGTTTCAGGTTTACTACAGAACCAGAGCTTGTGTAATACAGAGACTAAGCATTGTATTATGGAGGCTTCGTTTTGTACTAAGATCCTAGGTTTAGGACTCCTGCTGACTTGAGGCACCTGGAAGCTGATAGTAAGTCTGGCAGATGATCTTATTCTATGGTGCAATCAGAACAGAAACTGAATATGAACTGCTTGGAGTCAGAACCTAAAATTGCAGAAACTATACATGCTGCAGTTCCAAAAATGCAGAAGGCAGAAAATGTGTGATTTATCACGAAACTTTGGACTGTGAAGTTGTTGAATGCTGAGTAAATTGGTTATACTAGATAGGCCATACAGAGAGAGTATGATGTAATTACTCTTATAGGGTGGAAATACCTGAAGGGAAACTACAATGTGACTGGTGTATATGCAGTACTTCTCCCCTTATAAGCACAATCATGCATACTTTGATTAAGATATTTTACAGAACATGGGGGGAACAAGTTTTGTTTGAGTTTCTTGTCTTTTCTAAAAGCTGAAAAAATAAAAAAGACCTATTTGTGTTTACTAGCCTCCATGACATTGATGAAAGCAAGTTTGATTTTTATAAAGATGGCCAACTTGCAGCTCAGCAAAACTGTACCTTATTCTGCATGTATCATTAAAGGAACAACTATCTGAAGCCGCATCCTTTATATGCACAACATCAACAGTTGCAGAAATGTAAAAATATAGACTGGATCATGATAAGAACAACTATACTAAAGTAATTGGAGTTAGGTTTTTCAGGGACCAAACTTACCTGCACACACTTGGCTTTCTTCATAGCCCTTCTGAACCATATGCCAGGTCAAACATCTATGGTTAATAGAGTTGATGTCACAGTATGCTACAGCAGGCATGCTAGGATCATGAGGTCATGAGGAATGAAGGTTCCCATGTGGCTGATGACCACACAAGCATGTATGAAACTTAATACTGTAAGCACCAGAGTGCAGTGGTTTTGTTTCACTGCTCAGTATTCTGTATTATCATGTTTTGCTGATTTATTTTTTAGCAGAGAGACTTGGCCCTTAGCTCTTTTTCAGCCACAATACCGGCCGAAGACAAAGATGTAATACACTGAGGGTTATAACTGGGTCTCTGATCATAACCACATTATTATGTGTTCTCAATATGGATGTCAAGAAATTCACATCGAGTGTGAAGTTTCCAAAGGTATTGCCATTTCATACAACAAAGGAGGACAGAAAAAAGTCTCTGTGTCCTCTTCCCCATGAAAATGAGCATGAGGCACAGAGCATGTGTTATGCATGTAGGAAGAGACTTCCTTTGGAAAGGGACCGTCTCCTGAAGGTACATTTATTATCTGTCACTGAAGAAGTCTCGTCTGAAAAAGACTGTTAGAATATTTGTGAAGAATGAATTTTCTTCTTCTTCTTTCGGCTTTTTCCCGGTTAGGGGTCGTCACAGCAGATCACCTGTCCGCTCATGATTGTCAGCGGAGTTTTACGGTGTCAAGTTGCCAGCCCGGCACCCAATCTTCCACAGAAGGCACATACACACGCACACACTCACACCTAAGGCCAGTTTATTGTGCCCAATCCACCTACAGCATGTCTTTGGGATGTGGGAGGAAACCGGAGCACCCGGAGAAAACCCACGCGACCACAGGGAGGACATGCCGACTCTGCACAGAAGGCACCCTAGCCGAGAATCGAACCAGAGAACCTCTTGCTGTGAGGCGGCAACGCTAACCGCTGCACCACCGTGGCTTCCCATTTGTGAAGAATGAATAACAGTCCTAAATGTAACTTTATATGTGCTTTTAGAATTCTGTCTTTGTTAACCTCTATGAATTAGCATGCCATGCCTGTTCAGTTCAGCTAATACAATTTTCTCAGGCTACATTTGCACTTCCCTCTTCCCATCAATCCCTGTGTCTCTTACATCCCTTCTGCAGCTTCTCTACAAGATAAAACACTCAGAAGGTACACACTCATTCAACAAACCTTCTCATACAAAAGCAGGGGGATGGAGGGAGGGCTGGATATCTTGATAGATTGATATTGCATTGTGCTAAATACATACCTTTTGTATCTGTGAAATAGTCATTTAATCTTTGTTAACCTTAAGACAGAGCCCCTGGCTAACTGGTCTCCAGAGTATACCCTTTATCACATGGTCCCAAAGGAAGACATATATCTGGACACAATGTCCAGCTTGTGTTGTTTAACAAAGATGCTCAATGACCAAGATGCACCTGGGAAAATGTCTGTACACACTGTTGAATGAGGTTGCAGAACTAAGGGGCAGGTACTGAGCCAAAAAGGATTTAGTTGCAATTTCACTTGCTTTCTAGAGGGTAGAGCTAATAAATAACTGATTATTATTATTAAAATCCTTAGTCCAGTCCACATAGTATCTAAGTTGCCAGTAAACATCCAGACAGTTCAGCAGGTAAGGAAGAGTTAAGCAGAGCACATCCAGTCTTGCTTGACAAATATAGGAAGATGGACTACAACATGACCATGTTAAAGGACTGCTTGAAAAGAAGTTTTTTACGCCACTAAGAATCACAAAAGGACTGAGACCATCTGTCTTTTGGGGCATCAAAAATCTGAATAGTATCCCTGTCCCTATTGGTGTGATAGGACCAGTATCCCTGTCCCTACTGGTCTGATAGGACCTCTTGGAAGACTCTTTGTATGAGGAGACATCACACCTCCTTCTTTGCCTGTATCTTCTGATGGGATAACACATTCAGCAAGAGAAAAGGTGGACATTTTGGTCTTGATGTGAATGATGAGTATCCAGTGGTGATAATCCCCCTCAAGCACCTCTCCTGGGATATTCTGCCTTCATAAGAAGAGGACTGAGAGAACGACCCCTTGGTTTCCTCTGACATAAGTTAGAGTGTGTTGGGAACTTCACCCTGTCCTAGTGGGACCATATCTTCATTTGTGTAAATGTCTCCCTTACCCAATGGACCACTGATGTTGTTTGTAACTAGTTGATGGTGACTGATCAGATCCAGCTCCCTATTACTGTGGACAATATGGAATGGAATGAAGAAGTGGCTTGCTGGCTCTTCTTTAGCCTACAAAGGAAACTTTGGTGAGAATGAAACTTCAACCCTGTGGATGAAAGAGATTACACATTCTCCTCTGTGTCACATAGACACTGATGAATTTCAAGCCCAAAGAGCAAGGATACTTAAATGGAACATCCAAGAACACTGGCTTGTTGTCATCACCATAGGCAGGGGTGCTGGTACCTGGTTATGGCACATCCCACTGCCTTCACAGTTTCCTCTGCAGTGCTACATGCAACCCACACCATGATACTGCTCACAATCAGAGATGTAGAAACCTAGCTGAAGAACTTCTCCTTGATGGGCCATTAGACAGACCATCAGTAGTCTGCAAGTTTTCATCAGGTATGCTCTGTGAAGCCAGACTAGCTGCATAAAATAATTCAACACTCCAAGACACAATGTTGAAGACACAGATGTCTGCTTCCCTAGCCTATCTAGTGACCTACAGCCCTTGTCAGAAAGATAGAGACTGCATTTGAGGAGCAGGATTTCTTCTCAGCACAGTCTCAGAAACAATTACATCAGGCTTGAGCACCTCTACCTCCCAGACAGCGCAGTCTGGAAGAGGTCTAAAAATATTACTTAACTTCATCAAACATAGGGAAACAGTGTTTGGGTTGTTCTATACAAACATTGCTGTATCGCCACTGAGGCCAAAAAGAAGAGTAACCTCTTAGGAGGATGAGATTTGCAGTATTCAAATAGTTTGTTGTGTGATGAAAAGATGCCTTGGGAAGGTAATTTATCTTTCTCTACTGTCATCTGTAAAATTTCACTAACCTTCAGGTCCTCTGGAAATGAACACATGGATATAGACCTCTCAGCCTTCCTGTTTTCCATCAGACAATCAATATAATGAATTTTTAGACACTTCCTTGGTCTCCCTGGAGAAGAGATAGAAGGCGAGAGGAAACAAGAGTGTCCAGCACAGAGATGGATGAATTCTGTGAGAGAAGACCTGCAAAAGCCAGGTAAAACTGTTGAAGGTAAGAATCGAGACAGATGGGGACAGTTAACTGGACACCCTGACATGTATAAAATGGGAGAAAGGAGGTTGATGATGATGTTGAGGATGATTATTATGTCCAGGAAGGGACCTCTGGTGGGACTTATCAGTTACATCTGATCAATTTATCAGATGTATCCCTAATGTATCCTCAGTAAGGTTTGTACAGATTTACACAACTCGATTCTTGCTGAGAAACCAGATAAATGCACTAATTATGGAAGTCAATAGGGGTAATTAGTTTGTTGAATTCAACAGTTAGAAGTAGGTGTTGTGATAGCTAAATGTGGCCAAAGCACAAACAGACAACAGTGGAGGATTTAAGCCCAAAATCTGAAAATGAAAGGGCAGCAGTCCCCTAATGGTAGAAAAGGTTGTGTAACCTGTGGCAAAAAACCTCAAAATTTGGAAAAAGGACCAAAGCTCAGGGGTGACTACAATTGCCAACCTGTACATGAACACCTTTAGAGAAACAATCAAATATGAAATTATATTCTAATTTTATTATTTTTTGTTTTTAATGTAGCTTTTGGCCATTTAGAATCTAAACATAACATTTAGCAGTGAGAAGAAACTGGAGAATGGAAGAGAAAGACAGAAAATATCATGAGAAGGGAGTATCACATGGGTATCCTGGGAAAGATTTATGCATCAAGCTAACTTTGTGAAACAAGTTAAGTTATAAAGTTTAACAAAGTTTGAATTTTCTTTAATCATACAGCTATTTTTCTATGAATTTCATGATCCTGGTATGCTTAACCCGATGGGGCTACACTTCGCTGTCATGGTTGAGTGTCTGGAGCCTCGCAGGCCTTCATGTTGTGGCTGGATGATCAAGACTTTTGGATGATCTTTTGTGGCTGCAGAAGTTACAGAAAGAAGATGAGGGTACTTTCCTGTGTTCTGCTGTCAGGTCATGAATCTGATGTCTTCCAAATAATCTGCTTCCTGATTCTCACATGTGAAACGGAAAGAAAAGTTGGACTAACAATGCCCTGAAGCTAATGGTAGTGTCGGCTTCCATCTGGGATGACTGAAAAGTACTGGTGTGTATTAATGTTGGAAGAAGTGAGGAAGTTTTACTCACCAAAGGAGGATAAGAATCACCAATTATAAATATTTCCTTTAGTGACCTTTTCTCCTACAGCAGGTCTGGCTAGAGTTGTTTGGATATTAACGACAACCAGCTGCTACTAGAGTTGTTTGGAGCCATAGTTCTAGTTCACAAAGTTGAATTTCCTGCAAGTGGGTACTGTTACATGTCATGTGACACTGCAAGTCGGTGCATACATTAAACTATAACCATATTTGGTGATCACAGAATAATAAATACATGAAATAAAAACACTTAGCTATTTGTTTAATCTATCCGTTTATTTATGTATTTGTTTTATTTACTGTTTGATCATTCTGGTCTCCTTCACTATACTTTGCCAGCTTACTACTCCCCAAGAATCAGGAGCATGAGACACGAGACACTGAGGATTAAAATGCTGGTGGGTATTTTCTATTGAAAAAGCACTGAAAGTGCAATATTTACACATGCCCAAGCAGTGCTTCATTTGTTTTGGAAGGTTTCTCTCTTGTTTGTGTTTGTGGGTATATAAAGATTGTGGGGTATGCAGCATTTGTTGTCCACATTGGGTGGTTTTAGGGGGTTAGATTCCCCTTCCCAAGAAAAATGCTTATACTTTAATTTTTCACCCATGTGACTTTTGGGCATTAATTTTTGGTATTGTGAATTCCCAGGATTTAGATATTTGGGTTTTAGTAGTGGAATCATTTCATCCAAAGGACTCATTCATTCCTCTGGACATTTGTTTCCCAGGGCAATAGTTGTTGTTCTGGGAGTGACAGTCTTCACTACCTGTGCACACTCATAACACCCAGTGTTTGGCAAGCAATAAACCTATGTGATGTACATTCACTGCTCTATGTGATGTAAACAATTGGTCCTGCTCATGCTATACACAGCATTCCCCATGCAATCTATGGCCTTCATTGCAGATTCAACAACAGAGAATGCACCTAGATACAAGCTTCCTCTCCTCACCCCTGAAGACAGGCAAGCAAACTTGGCCTCTTCATTTCTCTCTTCCTCCACACCAAGTGCTCAGACCACTTAATGACCTCAGGTTGTCTAGGTCAAATGTATACCAAAACAGTTAATCAGCTGATGACAGCAGAATCTATTAAAAATGTCAGCGGTACTATAAGGGAAAAGAAACAGAAAAAAAGTGAAAGTTAGCAGAAGTTTGAAGAAAAAAAAAACTCCGCTATAACAGTGCAAAAAATAATAACTGCTGACAGATGCTGATGCACCTGCAGGAAAAGAAGGGAAAGACAATGACATTATGTGAAGCATTAGCCTCTTATATGGTCAGTTGACTGTCCGTTCATGACAGCAACATGTACTTCTCAGTCCATGAGTGAAAGAAAAGAGTTGCTTTATTTCATTGCTGGACAGCATTGTTCTGTTAAGTACTACTGTCTGCAAAAGCTTTCTTGAAAGACCTTGGGCTTTTGTAAAGAAACACTTATTTACCGTACTGGCTCTCTGGTTCTTTCACCGATGATTATGTTTATCAAGGAAATGTATATAAAGCATCCAAGGCACAAAGTGAAAGCACAATATTTACAAGGACAAGCATACGTTTCTGTTTCAGAAAATGTAATCGCCTACTAAGAGCTCATTACCTGCAAATGCTTTACACACTCAAAGAAATTCTCTTAAAGACAACAGATGTCACAGTATACCATGGGGGAGGAGTAACCCTTTGTATAAGTAATCTTAAACATATAAAATTTCACACTGCTGCTGACTACACAAATACACGTACATATAAAATCAAACATGCAGAGCTGTAAAGACCTGTAAAGGAGATAACTGTTACCCAGCAACTGATACTATATTTCTGTCCAAGCAGTTCTGATAGTATAAACCAGCATGACTGTCACTGTGAAGATGTGACAATATGAGCCAGCATTCTCTACTCATGTGGGTAAAATACTACAAAAAAGCATTTTCATTTCAAGCAGTTGCTGTAGTACAAACCAGTACATAAAACAGTTATGACAATATGAACCAATACTACCTTTTTGAACAGAGGTAATAATACAGAACAGTGCTCTGCCAGACATAGCAGTAGTAAACAGCACTCTGTTAAGCCATGAAAAAGTCAGATTGTTAAACATACTCTAAACAAGCAGTTCCCCTTCACATAATCGCAGTGAAAGAGCATCCATATTAGAAAAAGATGTGATATTTCCTGTTCAATTGTTTGCAGGACTGAGGAAGTAAACTAAGTAGAAAGTATAGTCTGGCACACAGAAATATGCGAAAGAAAATAAGAGCTGGAAGGACGATGCTTCACTTTCTTACTGAGCGAGAGGTTCTAGACTGAGATTTGGCATATATGTAATAGTGCTCAGCAGGCTACATCACTGAAAAAATATTGGCCCGTATTTTCAATGGATAGGGTAGATGCCTCCAAAAACCAGTAAGAGGGCAGTCCATCCAAGACTGCACTTCCAAACTGTGCATATACTTTGGATGCAATGTCCAGGAAATAATATTTCACAAATGCCTGAATCAGTGACCAAGTCACATCACAGCTGCCTACACAGACGCGTATGATGCCTGCTGTTGATGCCATAATAGTCTAGTTCTTAATGAAACTTTGAACTAGCGTATTAACAAACCAGCGACACTGAAGACTTCAATTTCCAACCAAACACTACCTGATTTGACTTTGGCAGGTTCTGTCAATGGCATCAAATGACTACCAGTTAAATGTACTGTAGTTGTGTTGGACAAATACATTAGAGCTCACCGAACACTGTTTCCCTCATTAACCTTCAAGAGGAAATAAAAGTGCTAAGTGAATAGGCTGAGTCAAGCTAATATCAGAGAGCACATTAGTAAGGCCCTGAGGGTTTATGTACAAAGACTTAATCGTCGTCAAAAAGTGTAAGAGGGTGTCCTGTCCAGAAAATGATGAGCTCTGTAATCTGTCTTGCCTAGCTAGCAGAAAAAAAGGAACCTTCCAAGAAAAGAAAGCTCAAAATAAAGCCCAGTTGGTCATTCTTATGCAAAAATTTAGATCAAGACGTTGGTAGAGGCCAATTTGGATGATAAACATGCAGGAAAACTCTAAGGGAACTCCAAAATACATGGAAATGTGATACCAATTTGTTATGCAAAAGTTCCTGGAGAAGTACGCAGATATTACTTAATTACAGTATATTTATGTCCTGCATTTAATGAAGAAAGAAGATAGTAAAACGTCACTATGACTTAATAAATAAAGGATCCAGTTCTTTTTCCTGCCTTTCAAAGAGAGTACCTCTTCCATTTGAATTCTTCTGTTGTGCTGAAATAGGGCTCCGCAATTTATCAGGCTCTTTTTCTCAAGTTCATGCCTTGTTATGCCAGAGCAAAGCATCACTTTGCAACTCTATAAAAGGCAAGCTGTCTCTCTTTAACTCTCTGTGATTACATTTTTTCTATACAGCATAATATAAAAGCCATTACATTATTGTGGATACACAACCCAAACGTACCATCTCCCTGTACGGATTATCTTTTCTTACTAAACCTAGCTTCTTCTCGTCACTTTTCCAGAACAGACTCATTGTTTGTTTAATATTCATATACTTTATGGACGGTGAAAATGTCTTAGTCCTCCAAGCTAACAGTCTTCTTAACACACACCTTTAAGCCAGACATCTTACACACAATAAATCTTCATCGTTTTGCCTTTGTCACTTGTCACACCTACTATTTTCCCTTCAGCTAATGTCCACTTCCTATACTCCATGCCCTTTTTCATCTCATTGTCTCAATGCTTTCTAAATAAATCATGTGCCTTTACAACTGCAGCAGAGAAGCACCATTTTGTACAATTGTCTTACAAGACATTGATGAACAACCACCCCTACCTGACCCCCTGGACAAACTGGGGGATGTAAACTTTTCAAAATACATACTCATCCAACCTGTGAGTGCCAATATGAAAAATCTTTTTTTTTTGCAGGGGTCAAGTGAATTATCTGGACCTAAACTCACCAACAGTGAATAAAATGTAGACTTTGCAGACACAAAGACCTTCTATGCAATCTCCTGTGCTATGTATGTTCCTATGCACACAAATGCAAGACAACTGTTATCGGACAAACACAGCTTAACCAAGACAACTGAGCATATTTTGTATATAGACTTCATACAGTACACCTATCATAAGGTCATACTAGACTAATGGCCACTAGGGCCCTTATAAGCTTAGCTGTGCAACCCAAATGTGACCCACAAATTTGATTTATATAGAAGTGATTTACTGACTGCATTTGTCCATCAGAGACATCAGCGTCAGACCAGGGGTGAATTCCTGAATAAAACCAACAAAATATTACCACCAACTTAGATAAATCCAGATACTGAACCACTCTTGAAAACAACAAAATAACATATTACCAGCACCATGAGGTTCAAGTAAAAATAAAATTTAATAAGAACAAATGTCACGACCCATCCATTAGAGGTGAATTTCTGATTCCCCATCCACTGCTCCAAGTTGTGCTTAAATTGGGTTAGGGAGCCTGTTCCAGAGAATGCATTTTCACTGAGAAACACATCTGTCTCTGAAATATGACCTATTTATGTCACAAGCAAAATTTAAATATTTTAATCTGGTACTTCTGAAGCTGTTTTGCAAAGTGTGAAAGGTTCATCAAAACAGGTTCCAGGGATGCCTTATAAGCCAGGCAAAGATGACCACTCAGAAGTCTGTATGATACAAAGTATCATATATATCTGGTCAAATACATACTGAAGTGGGCATTATACTCTATGATGGGTCTGATGAGGGAAGACTACGTTGATACAATGTCCCCTTTGGACCCAGACACCATGATTTTACTTATAACTTCTGCAGTATGGAAAGATTGTCTTACTACTTTGGATGCATGTTGGTCGAAAGCTAGGTCACTATCTACATGAGTTCCCAGATCTCTGACTAGTGAATCAACTTATAGGGGTGTTTTATTGTTGACATTCAGTTACCCAGTGTTGTGACTTCCCAAAAGGTAATATAATGTATTTTCTGGCAACTACTTCAGCACCAAGTGTTTGTGACCTTCTTGAAGGATATTGTCATGTGGAGGATTCAATGACTGTTCCCAGTTTGCAATCATCTGCAAACGTGGTCAGTCAGAGGCCTTTAACATTGGCTTTGACCTTCACTAGGTAGATGCCAAAGTGGAGCGGACCAGCACAGAGCCCTGAGGGGCTCCAGTGGTGACTTGCCTCTTTGTGGAGGATGCATCATTGATCTTAATCTCATGGGTCCTATCCATGAACTGGCAAGCTATCCAGCATGTTATAAAGGGGTTTATGCATAGTTCTGTAAGTTTGTTGACAATGCCCAAATGGGTCATTGCATCAAATGCTTTAGCCAGTACTCCCCTCATCCACTGCCTTAGTGACCTTACATATAGAAGTTCACCAGGGTCAGTAAGCATGACCTTCCTTTGACAAAACTAAACTGGGATGGATTCAGTGCCAGGAGGTCCTCTAGTTCTTGTGAAAAATGTCCATGGTTTTGCAGATAAGACTAGTTAGACTAATGGGTCTGTAGTTTCTAAGATCTCTCTCTCCAGTTGATGTCTGCACTGCATCAGGCCAGATTACCTACCTCTCCCCAGGGAAAGATAGTCAATATCAATCACTCATTCCCACCTTCCTTTACCAGCATGTTATGTGTTATGACTTTATATCCCTATGCCACATAAAGCCAACTAATTTTTTTGCAACAACTTTTAATATTATATTATGTTTGTGCTTCCGAATCACACATGCACCCTACTCAAGTGGTGTGTTTGCATACTATGATTAATGCCTGAGCCACAACTCAGAAGGGCTGGAAAGGACTTACCTGATCAATTAATGATCAAATAATTAGAGTGGAATTTAAAACTGCTTAGTGCAGGTAACTTGAGCATCCATTATCAAATACAGCATCTTCCTCTTCTTACATTTAACTATTTTATAAAGCAATGTCACAAGCTTCAAGACCAGTGGCATACCTCAGCAAGTCTGTCAAAATCAGTGTATCTTTTCTAAATAGGGTGTAGAATTTCATTTATTCTCATTCATTTTCAATATCTGCTTTATCCTTTTAAGGATTGCATTGAAACTAGAGGCAATGTCATCAAGCAATGCAGGTATGGTAGACGGCCAGCCCTGGACATCACAGAGCACACACACACACACGCACACACACACACACACACACACACACACTGCACATCTTCAGACAGTTAAAAGCACTGCCAGTTTAACTATCGGCATGTTTTTGGGATGTGGGTGAGAAGCAAAGGTAGAGGTACAACCCTGCTCTGACACAAGAAAGGTAAGCAAAGTCCTTACAGATGGGAAGTGAAATGAAGAACAAAGTGCTACGAGGAACCCCTGTTTTTAAACTGTTTTGCTGTGTCCTACATGTCATTCATTCATGTACTTGATTCGTTCATCTTCTCGTTTGTTGTGTAATTGTGCGATATCTACAGTCGGACATCAATGACTCACATTCCAAAAGCCTAAGCTTCTACTTTGTATCTATTTGTAAGCTTCTTTATTTTCTAACCTCCTTTTTCCCTGAGATGAAGTGAATAAGAGTCGTGCATCTGAAGTTATGTGGACCAGACAATGACTTGTTCTCCCTCATATTACACACAAAGTAAATACTCCAGTTGTACAAAAGGAGCCAGTTATGCCACTTTTGGTCCATCTACAACCTCACGAAACAAGAAAGGCAATCATATATTTTATATTGAAATACGGAAATGAGCTTCATCCCAAGTTTATATGCATTTTTAATAGATTATCAGAATTAATTTCTTGTATCTTCATATGTGAACAGGAGATGAAACGGAGATCTGGGGCCTTTAAAAAAAAAAAAAAACAGCCAATGGGCCATCAATACCTACCTTCAAAGGAATGAACAAAAATAATTTTAGAATATAAATGCATCTTATTTCGGACTCAATCAGCTGTGGAAAGTCATTCATGGAAAGTGAACTGAGTAATGTATTAGGGGTCAGATCTGTGCGCAGTTAATTTATTAACAGCATCCCTATTCACACCATGCCTGGATGATAATATTTTCTCATCTAAGTACATACTCTGATTCCTGACACCTATGAGATAATTGACTTTCTTTTTAAATCATTTCTCTGCAGACTTAAGTGAAGCTTTACAAGAGTGAGAGCAGTCTGTCGCTAATTAGTCAACAGTGCAGCAAAAGCACAGCATGGCCCTGTTTAGCGAACTTCATATAACAAAAAGATTTTGCATTACAAGTATCCTGGGAACTGAACAGGAAAGTGATGATATCCTTGTACTGCAAAACATGCTTTCATATACAGCGTATTTCTGTAATTATAGTTTATGGAAAAGTGCATTTTTTTTAATTAACTCATCACTTTTTTATGATTCCTAGCACAGCACTAAGGCCTATATACAAATTCTCATAAAGGCATGTTGATCTCAAGCTGACCGGAGACTGCTTTTTTTATGGCACTGCAGTAATTGTCATGACAACAGGCTATAATGTCAATGCAAAACAAAAGGAGAAAATGTTTACCTAGGAAAGGCATGCCTTATGTTTTTTTTTTTTTTTTTTACTTTGGAAAGGCAATTTCATTTTTTTTTTTTTTTTTTGCTTGCTTTCATAAGTACATAGGTAACTAGTTTTTGCCTGACAAATAAATGCTATTATAGCAGTTATTATAGCAGTGGACCAACACCCAGAGATGGTTGTAGCTGAGTCAAGGTCTTGAAGTTCAGACCCCTGGGGACTAGACACTTAGCAGTTCTTTATAACCCACAGGATGTGAATTCCTTCAAAATTAGATAACAGCTGAAAGTATACATAAAACAATGGATTGCATACGTATATTGACTAGGCTGGTAAATAAAGAATGAGGTCTCATGCCCCAGTTGAGCTGTGGAGCCACAGTTTTACTGCATTCTGCACAGATTGGTTAAGGCCACTTATGATAGTATGTGTATGTTTGTTCTTCGAGCCTCATGAAGGGAGCATCATTGCTGAGTACATAAGAAGCTAGCAAAAATGCATGGTTACTTTGAAAAAAATAATAATTATCAAGGATCTCAGGTTCCTATGAGTCAACATCTGCAAACCCAAGACCTATTACATCTGTGCTGCAGATAATGCTTTGCCTGAAGTCCCAAACCCCCCACCTTTGCAGTAGACAGAATACTTCAAAGTTCCAAAATTCCTCACCCTTTTTTTCCTCAAAAATTTCTTTATTGCTGTTTTCAAAAATGTAAAATTACAATATACAAAACATTCAACAAAGTAATACAAATACAACATACAACATACCACAACAACTTATATACAATATATACAAAAAGAAGTCACTTCAAGAATCCAATTTTTGTACTTACAACTTGTTCTGCAGTGAGAAAAATAAAAAGAGAAGCCTTTATGGGGGACGTTATTGGTAAAAGGAAAAGGTATACTAAAGCCTTTACATAGGGTACCTCTATCGGAGATCAGCTTATCAACATAAAGATATAGAAGGGACAATGTTTATATGATTTTAAATAACACACCCTTATTGACTTTCTTAAAAATAATAAATATTTCACTTCTATTTTTAATATTTTTACCTCTTGAGAATAAACATCAAATATCCACCTGAAAATTTTGATAAACAAGACATTAACTTATCTCAGTTAATTTTAAAAAACCTAGGGATTAAAGGGAAAACAATTTCTAGAGTCTACAAACATAATTAATATAAAATATCAGAATCATATTTTATTTTCCCCTTTCTGGCAAAAGAAAACCCCACAAATTACAGATCAAGATAAAAAAGATGACATTGAAAATACGCTCAAATTCAGTCCATTCAAAAAGTTGCTTTACGCCCAACTCATGATTAACAATGACGCATATTTTACCCCTCAAAATTCCTCACCCTTAACTGGAAACAATTCTTTACCCTGCTTGGTTTATAGTGTATTATGGGGTTATCTCGCTGCCCAGTTTCCTATCCTAGGTTAATGTGTTTATTTAAAAAACAAAATGTTTATCAGCATTTTTAGCTCAGCACACTTTTAAATGTCTAGAAGCTGGCTATAACCAAAGCCGCACTTGTCCCAGCATTCTCAGGCTTCAGTATGCAACATGAAACTTGACTTCTGATATTTGGCTGCCTTTTTGAACTGCATGGTCTTACTGAAAAGGTGGACAACCTATTTATTAAATGGATGATGTCATCATAGATGTATTGTTATTACATTTATACAGTTTGCATTCAGAGCTATTTATCAACTTTTTTCCAGTTGACTTTTTTGCCTACTTGATCTACATCATGTGTCATCAATACACTAAACAGTTAAAAAGTGAGATAAATGCAAGCAATATACTATGTGATATAGCAGGACAGCTTCAATAAATAGTTTATATGTGTGTGCGAACAGGTAAGATATTTTTTCAGGCCAAAATCATAACTTAAGATAAGTATTGTACTATTTATTACCTTTCTTTGACTCTTAACAGAGTCTATCCAATGTAACACGAATAAAGGGCTACTGATAGGCGTTTCCTTCCTGGTCTTGAGCAGGACATATTGCATATCACATTTTTGCATGGTTTTCTCAGTCTGCGCTGGCATTCCTGCCCAATATGCAATGTCTTTTGCTCTTTGCACATACTTTGCTGTTCAGAACTGTGACTCTTCTATTTCTTCAACCATCTTTTCTCTTCACTGGTAAGAAGAAACCAGGAACCTCCGGCGTTAAAGCTGTACTTTGGAACACCAAATAGGTATGAAACAAGAAAGATAAAACCACGGCACGATAAACATTTCCAAGTAAAGATGCTTCGAATAATATCCTTAAAAAAGGCTTTTATTATTTGAAGAAGGTGAGCGCTTTCTTGATTATCCAAATTGCTTCATCAGACCATAAAAAATGAATTCTAAACACACATATATATGCCAACCCTAAATAAAACATTACACCCGCTCAGTCGATTAATCAATTAAAATCCAAGGCAACAGAATAAAAGCAAAAGACACTAAACAAGCACACAAGACAAAACAGATAAAAACATTCACTGAATACATGCCTAAGGCAGAGATTATACACTTTACTCATTCAACTTTCTACCTTTCAAAACAGGTTTTAACGGGACAAATTCATTTAAACCAAAACCTTTATGCGCTGATAATTCCGAAATCCATCTAGTTTCTTTATTTTCAGTATTATTTATAATATCACCTTTCCTTAGATGTTCATACATGTCATCCACTACAATATGCTTAGCAAGAGCACTATAACTGTGCCCCTTGTGCACACAATAGTAATGATCTCTAATGCGCTCATTTAAATGTCTGTTGGTTTTCCCTATATAGAAATCCCAACAGTCAACACAATAAGCTAGATAAACTAAATTTTTACTTTCACAGGTCGCTCTAACTTTAAAGGCATATTCCTTTTTAATTTTTAGAATGGATAAATCTATTTGTTGAATGTATATATTTACAATACACACATCTATCACAAGGAAAAGTGACAAAATTATCATCTCTTGTGATTTTATCAAACCTATTGTAAACAGGATAACAAAGTTTTTGTTTCAGTGATCTCTTATTTTTATAGACAAATCTAGGATGGTCATCGAAAATCTTCTTTAACAAGGGGTAATTTTTAAGAATATGCCAATTATTTTTAATTATATTCTAAATACCTAAACTATCAATGCTATATGTCATACAGAAAGGAGCTTTATTTTCCCATTTTCTTGTCTTATTTCTTACTATTGGTGAGGAAAAAAATGGTCTCCCTTTACCTCCTCTATCATCCCTAACTTTCTAAGAAATCATCTCCACGTCAAATTGACTGTAACCTCGTTCTAAAAATTCAACATCTGTTTACTTAAGGCTTCTTAAAAAATCTTCATCCCTATCATGAAGCTTTGAAGTTCTTAAAACCTGGCCTTTAATGATCTTTTTAAAAACATGCTGAGGATGCATACTATCACGATATAAGGAGTGGTTCCTATGACATTTTTTCCTAAACTTACTAGTGTGCAACTTGCCTATTTGTTAAGGGCATTAAAGTAGCTGATAAGGAGCTGGCTGGTGGCAGTGATATATGCCTTGTAGTCTGGGCAAAAGTGGGGTATAGCTAGTAAACCTATTCCAGCCTTTCCCAGGTGTGTGTGTATGTGTATAAATCAAACCTCAAAGAGTGTGTGCGTGTGTCAGCTACTTGGGCAGGGACACAAAGCACTGGCTGGACAGAGAGGGTGTTGAGGTCTTGGCTTGGACACTCAGCTGAGATCTCAACTCTATAGCTGTGCCAGTGGGGAGTCTTACTGGGGATCTGAAAAAAAAGAGTGAGAAACCAGCCCTGGACTGACTGTGGTCTCTGTATGCTCTTAAGGGAAACTGTACTTGATGCAGACAGCTGCATATGGAAATACTGTGTGCGTACTTATCACCCTCCCAATGTACATCCCCCACTTGTGCCAGTGGTGAGGATTGATGCTCCTTGATTACTGGTTCAGTGGTGGTGCATCACAGTTTGCATAAAAAAAAAAAAAATGACTAAATACTATTAGAACTAATTCTGTGTTAGAAAATAAAACAAATCCGCAGTAAATTATACCGATTATCTATTACTAAGAAGCTACTGCTTCCTAAACTCAGACACATCCCGCTTTTAGTTTTCTTTAGGAATCAAAGAATTCTCCATTTCTAAACAATGGTGGCCTAAAGGTAATGTGCTTCATTATCCTTACTGGCAGTGACTAACAACACTGAAGAATGTTCTCAAATGTAAACTGGTTAAATACAACTGAGAAAGTTAATTTGCAACATGTCAGTCTCACTTTGGAGTTACTCATCAACATCTGTTGCCTGCCAGTAACACAAAAATGACACTTTGAAATCATCATAACCTCACATTGATCAATTAGTACAGGTACCTTTTCAATGAAGACATCACTTGTCACTCTACTGAACTAACTGTTCCTTGTGTAAAACAGCACCTGCCCTTTCAAACTGCATCCCATCTGAAATACGGCATTCTTTTGAGGTGATACCTTTCAAATAAAATGTTCACCTCACAGGACAACATCTTACAGGATGTCTCACCTCATTGAAAGAGCCAAAAAAACTACCTACATACTATTTTACTGAGTTTCAACTCCAGGTTAGTATTTATAGATGTGCATTATTTATATCCACCTTATAAGCATTACCACAATAACCAATGAATCTACTTACCTTTAGAGAAAGCGCAGTACTAAACCCTAGCTATCTTCCTACTGAAACTTGTATGCACCTACATAACTTATCAGTTATCTCATCCATGTGGTAGTTGTACTATTACTGTAATGCTATTTATTATATCTCATGCTGATTGTACTATTACTGTAATGCTATTTATTATATCTCATGCTGGTTGTACTATTACTGTAATGCTATTTATTATATCTCATGCTGGTTGTACTATTACTGTAATGCTATTTATTATATCTCATGCTGGTTGTACTATTACTGTAATGCTATTTATTATATCTCATGCTCATTGTACTATTACTGTAATGCTATTTATTATATCTCATGCTGGTTGTACTATTACTGTAATGCTATTTATTATATCTCATGCTGGTTGTACTATTACTTTAATGCTATTTATTATATCTCATGCTGGTTGTACTATTACTGTAATGCTATTTATTATATCTCATGCTGGTTGTACTATTACTTTAATGCTATTTATTATATCTCATGCTGGTTGTACTATTACTGTAATGCTATTTATTATATCTCATGCTGGTTGTACTATTACTTTAATGCTATTTATTATATCTCATGCTGGTTGTACTATCACTTTAATGCTATTTATTATATCTCATGCTGGTTGAATTATTACTGTAATGCTATTTATTATATCTCATGCTGGTTGTACTATTACTGTAATGCTATTTATTATATCTCATGCTGGTTGTACTATTACTTTAATGCTATTTATTATATCTCATGCTGGTTGAACTATTACTGTAATGCTATTTATTATATCTCATGCTGGTTGTACTATTACTGTAATGTTATTTATTATATCTCATGCTGGTTGTACTATTACTTTAATGCTATTTATTATATCTCATGCTGGTTGAACTATTACTGTAATGCTATTTATTATATCTCATGCTGGTTGTACTATTACTGTAATGCTATTTATTATATCCCATGCTGGTTGTACTCATATTACTATATGCTCACATGAATGTTGTATTAATATAAATAATGTATTAATATAAACTTCAGTTACATATCTTTGTCTCCAACCCATGTGCATGGTGAAAATGATCCTCAGATCAATTAACAATGAGTTAATAAGTGAACAAAGAATTGAACTAAGTAGTATTAATAATGTTTAGAAGGCAGGTTCAAAGGTGATCTTATAACAAGTAGGACATGAGCTGGAGAATGGAACAAATCAGAAAACATTTCCCTTCCCAACAGAAGTGGATGACTCCAGATCCAGACGTTGGTCAGATTCACTATAACTACAAATGTCATGGGGTTCAAGAAGGTGCATGTGCAGATTGGACACTGTAAATTGGCCATAGGTTGAGACAATGTGTGAGTGTGTGGTATGGAGGAACAACCACAGCAGGGCTATCCTTCCAGTGGTGTGAAGCTTGGCTCTAGATGCTGTCACTCTTGAAGTGACAGCCAACCCCATCGTGGATAAATGAAAAGTATAACATATTTCCCCTCATTCTTTCTCAATAATTAATTAAATTCATTATCTAAAGCATTTTCAACTTAGAAATCCTGGAAATAAAGTCTCTGAAGATATCAGAACTTGATTCATCTTCTCAAATTTTCCATACACCTCCATAACTAGCCACAAGGCTGCAGGCAAGAATTATTGTATACAGATTCATGCACTGCTAATTAGAACACTGGAAAATGAGGTGATGATAGAATATGGCAGCCTACTGTGAAGACAAGTACTATGAACCTCTGTACAGCTTCTCACCTTTTTCAAACCTCTCTCTTTCTTTCATGTAGATCAATTCCCCTTAAGTCCTTCAAAAAGAGGCAGTACATTTTGTCATACAGCCATTCTCTTAGAAGTAATGTCTTCAACTGATCAGCTGTCATTCCTTCTGAAATATAAGTATCACAGTGACTTCTGAACTGTCTATGTTTCAGATACAGAAAAGGCAGTTGATATGCCTTAATAGCTATTGCCAGCTTGCACAGTTCATCCACATTTACAAAACTTGACAGAAGAGCTGAATGCAAATAGAACTGAGCATGACTGTTCTGTAAAGAAAAAAAATCCTTACAAAAGCGCAATAGTTGCAATAGCTGTAGAAGGAAAAAAAGTGACATCTAAGGTGCAGGGGAGACAGAGAGAAGAAATGGATGTCTCTGATACAAACATTAATCAGATTCTTCATGACAACACTGAAAGATAACTGAGAAAATGGAGGACAAATTTCAGTAAAGAGAAAATAAGAAACATTTAAAAAAAAAAAAAAACTAAAGAAGTAATACAATGTGTACCTTGTTTGCCAACCTAGTTTATTCTGTTTCTAAGTAATTTTTTTCAGTTTTCCCAAGAATTAACTATAGGCTTATCAAGTAATGAGTCATCATTTTATTGATGTAAAATAGACAAGCACACACACATACACACGCACACACACACATGTGCACATGTATATACATACACACCAAATGGCGTAATGCATTTTCTACAAGTACCCTGCTACTGATCCACGGTGGTACAGCAGTAGCATTGTTGCCTCACAGCAAGAGGTTCTCCTGTTCGATTCTTGGCTGGAGTGCCTTCTGTGTGTAGTCTGCATGTCCTCACCGTGGTCGAGTGGCCTCCAAAAGACATGCGTGAATGGGCGTACCTTCACTGAAGGTTGGGCATCGGGCCTCCAACTCGGCACCATAAAAAATCGACTGCCAATCATTAGCGGACCGGAGTTCCGCTATGGCGACCCCTAACCGGGAAAAGCTGAAAAGACAAACAAACCCTGCTATCGATTTGTATAAAAGGTGAAATTGCCTTTCTAAAATAAGATTATATAACATTATACAATAAAAGCTCATCACTGTACAAAAACAAGCATGCTGAATGGACAGCCAAACAAATGTGCTGGTTGTAAATCAAGGATATACCAAAAGAAAAGTCCAGTCACTAAAGTACCACTGAGTGGCCAGATTGTCTATTGGTATATGCTGAAGGACAGAGGAAAATATAAGGAAAACTAGGTATATTTTGCAAAACTAAACAAAAATAAACTTATCTGATTTTCCTTATATTTTTGTGCTGTCCCTTGTAAAAACTGTTTTTTTTTTAATTGGTAAAAAAAATGAACAATAGAGATTCTGTTTTCTCTGTTGCTTCACCTGTACATTATTAATGTACTCTGCAAGTGTGGGAGCATAAGTCTCGTACACATGTACAGTAGATTAGTATAGAGAAGAGAACACAGAAGAAGAATGAAGTGCCCTTATACAAATATATTATTTGTGTAATTTATAATGGCAATAATTCACTCCTGTTTGTAGGTATATCAGGATTTACCCACAGATGACTTTATTTATTTAGGCTCCGCCCTCATGATTAAACCACGACAACCATTGGTAAATCCTGATATACCCACACACAGTTGTGAATTATTGCTTAAAAATTTTACAAAGCACATGACTAGCACATTCCTGCTACAACATGACAAAGTTACAAAATGTGGGTTTGAAGCCAGTAATAGCAGACAAGAAGGACAGTTAGCTTGTCATTCCTGAAGTCAAATGAAGGGCCTTCACATTTCTTTCTAAGGTCCGCACTGTACTGTACATACAACAGCAGTGGACTGTTCTAAGGAAGCCATCAAGGTTGTTTTTAATACAGACTAGAAAGGTGATTTTTAAATTGTTTTCTACTAAGGTGATGACAGAAATTTTGAGTTAAAAAAAATCCAACATCTGCTAACTTAAGTTGTCAGCTGAAAGATCATAATTAATGTCAATGGTGATACTGCTCTGACATGCCGGTTCTTTTGCTGAACAAATGCTTCAGGATATTAGTTCCTAGCTCTGATGTATCAAAAAGTTAAGAGGCCTGATATGAATGGCTGTGCTTCATTTTGGTTGAACAGAAGTCTAAAGAACAGTGCATCCTGTTTTTTATGACGTACATTTACAATGGCTAGTTCAGAGGCTTCTCATCATGCCCATGCTTAAAAACTGGGGTGCTCAGTATGCAGAACAAGGGCCACAGAATGTGTTTTATGTCTATATCTAATTATTCATGCTGCAGGTAGCTGAGTAACGTCTACCTACCTCCTATTCACACCCACTGATAACAGAGTACACTTAATACACACAGACTACTTGAATCTTCCACTCTGGAATGAATATAAATTTTACTGCATGGTTAAAATCGGATTTTAGATCTGAATAAATTGGCTCTCACTACCAATATTTTTGATATGCTCAAGCACTCTTTGAACCTGTCCACTTACCAATGCCTTCATTCTCTCTTTGTCTACCTCTCTCTGTGCTAATTGGCAAGTCCTTTGGAGCTTTTATAATGTATCTTGTTAACTTCATAATTTAGTATACATAAAATTACCTTTCAAACTTGCTAAGCTGCTATTTGAAAATGTCATAATTTTCTCAGCTTAGTGACATCTCTAGAAAGGCTGATTCATTCCCTTTTGCTGTGATCATTATTTTACAATACTCAGTATAAGATATTGTGTGTATTATATATATGCACAAACAAACACATGTATATATATATATATATATATATATATATATATATATATATATATATATATATATATATATATATTGTGTGTGTGTGTGTGTGGTGCTTATATTGTTATCATTTCGATAACCGATAACTAACTGCGTTGTCCTATTCATCCAAGTTCCTTTTACAAGGAAGACTCAGAAATCAGCTACAAATTTGAGAAATGCCTGACACGTTTAAATGGTTACAAAAAACGAGCAATACAAAGCTGTCAGTGACTGTACGATCTTGTTATGCTCTGCCACTCTTTCAAGTGCAGCACACGTGTCATGAACTTACTGATGACGCTGACAAGTGTTCCAAGTGCTCGCTTTTTCTAGGACAACAGACAGCACCAATTAAAGCAAAAAGAAGCAGGGAAGGCAGTTATAACAGCAAAGGAGCAAACTCAGAAAAGCACTGCAGATTCAGTTAAGCAGACGGGTATATCATTTACTGGAAAATAATGGACAACAAGAGACCAAAGGCGGCAGAGATGCATAATAAGGCTAAATAACACTGAAAATAAGTAAAGCAAAGTGAAAACCTGGAAAGGTGGCAATATCAAGTGAATAATCCTGCTCAGTATTTACAGATAACAAGGTGACCTTAACAAATCCAGCCAGCAGAAGCACCTGAATAAGGCTTTGATCCTAGTCTTTCCTCTGATGAAATGTGTATAAAAAAAGTAAAGCTAAGAACGCACAAGGCACTGGGGCCTGATGGTACAAGCACAGTCATTCTAATAAAACAGACAGAACTGCCGCTGTCGATATCTACCTTTTCCAACAAACTAAGATAGGACATCAAGTCACCTGACACAAAGGGCTGACTTAATAACTCTACAAAACAATGGAATCAAAGTACAGGTATTAATGTCCAGGTGCAAAGAAAATTTTTGTTTGTGAACATACAGGAAACTAATATCCAGAGACCAGTAAAGTACATTACTGCCAGTGTAAGAGAGAAACCCAACAGCATGGAAAGTCTTGTCAGGAAATCTGACAGTATTCACTGAGTGAGTGATGAAGGCAGTAACAGAGGGAAGGCTTGAGAAGTTATCACAAAATATATATAATGACTTAGTCTTGAAGGAACTCCTATGGTTATAACTGAATGAAGTTCTATAAAAAAAAAAGGAGATGGTTAATAGCAGTTACCTCAGGAGTCTGTACTGGGGCCAGTTAATGATAATGTTGCAGAAGGTCCGGAAGGGAAATAGCATTTTTGTAAACAATATGAAGATTTGCAAGAGGGTTAGTAAAAAAAATAAAATAAAATGAGAGAAGCAGAAGGACTGAAATGTGACTTTGATAAGGTTGTAGGAATGCTCTGGAATGTAACAGCTTATAAGAAATAGTCAGAAGTGAAATTACAGAAATATAAACATATAGATGAAAACTAATAGACATGAGGTATCACTGACATATAGGAGCACTCTTTTGGTTTACTAATTTTTAGGAGAGGATTTTAACAGTTTGCCCCCTCTTCGAAATTTATTTCTACAGTTTCATCTTTCTCATCTCAAGTCATAGTTGTCTTTATCATTTTTTTCTTTTCCTGTTCTTTTTTACCTTTCTCTTATGCTTTCTGTCTTTCTCGCTGTCCTCTCTATACCATGATGATTTGTACTCTCCCAGTTGGGAGCCCATTTACACCCTACCTCATCTTCTACAATTAAAATATTTGGGATACCACTCAGTCCCCAAATACCCGTCTTCTTTATCCTGTGACCTCATAGAATCAAGCCAGAACATCTTTATGCTCTATAAAGGGTTTTGATTTTAGCAGTGTAGGCAATGCTACTGACAGGTAAAATAGATCTTTGCTTGTGATACTCTCATTTTAAAATATGCAGCATTTGACGTCTTGAAAGTTAAAACAACAGCTGATTTAACTAGGGGAAAAGGAAACAAAAAAAAAGTAATGACATGTTCATTCTGAATTGCTGCACATACATATTACCTTGTTGGTTTAGATTCGTTGTACCAACCCCACTGAACATTTCTCTCTAGTCTTCATTGCTCCATTCAGCCTAATGCTGACACACATTAACTAGTGAGGTTTTTCTCTGTCCATATAGTGGACAAGTTACATTGGTGAAGTGGAGAATGACTCTCATTTTATGAGCAGTATGGACAAAGGCATAGGGAATATGCATTTCTCAGGCTGAGATTATTGAGGCTTCCTTCTCTGTCACAGCACTCCCATTGTTAGTGATCTTAGGGAGAAGAAAACCATTCAATGCATGCAATGCCACTTCTCCATAGAGGCATGCAAGTTGTCACTACCAACAGCTGTCGTATCTGTTTCTTCCAAGGATGCTTGTATTACTTAGTCCTAGCTCTCAGTCTCTGTTATTGTACAAGGCTATTGCAATGAGACCAGCTTCCAGACTACAAAGAAGGAAAACTAGCATCATCTTTGCATACTCCCCCACAGCCCCCGACTCCATGTCTGCTAGTCGAACCCAGATCAACACCGCTGCAGTGTGATGTCTTAATGCATCAAAGGGCCAGGAAAGTTAACATCACCAGCTAGAGCTGCATCTTTGCAGAAACAAGAAAAGTTGGTATCAATATGTTAATGAAAATAAAAAAATTAAAATCAAAAGAAACCACAAAAAACAAAGATGAACTGTCGAATAAATGCCAAAGATGGTTCACTGAAATAAAATGAACACGTTTGTTCCTTTAATACAACTGGAACTTCATCAGATAGTTAACTCAGTGAATACCAGTATTTAAATAACTTCCAGTAACAAAACATGTTCTCTCAACAACTAAGACAATTATTGTCTACGATATTTTTTAAAAGAGAACTTTCTAAAAATGATTGAAAATTGGCTAAAATGTTAATGGTGTTTTGTGTTAAAAATATAATACAAAACATTAAAACTTTAAAGCATCAAATATATCCAAACATTTTTGATAAATTTAAACCCTCCAAGGAACCAGCTTTGAAAAGATATTTAACTACACAAATAAATATGAATACTACCGGTCAAAACTGTAAACCATGATATTAAAATTAATAATGTGAATACAAGCATATAATATTTATTTGTACTGTAACCTAGTATAAAATTCATTATATTACATCAGCTTTCAGTGCCAAAACACTGCTAATAGACACCCTGTCATTAACTGGAAAGTGTATGGCTTTGAACATGATTTGCAAGTGTATCTCCCTAAATTCCAGGTAAGAGGACCAATTCCCTCATCTTTCATTGTAAGCCACCTTTTCTATCACACAAAAAATGAATTTCTTAAAATTCTGACAGGTGATACTATGTCTGTAAAGGGCATCGGTGCTGTCTTTCTTTTTGATAGCATAGGCATGTTGGTAGATTCCTTGCTTGAGATGATTTTCCATCTTGCCTATGTAGAAAGCCAGGCGGGACAAACAATTGGCTGCATAAACTACCCCTTTGGTGTGAACAATCAAAAATACCTGGAACAGGAAACACTTTGTTGAAGTTTCGATTTGTGATATTAGCTGTCTCATAGATGAATCTACATTCCTTATAGGCACCACATTTTTTTCATTTTTCCCAATTTCATACTGCCTCCTCTGCCTGCTTTTTCAAAGATGTTTTTAATATTTTTTTCACGTTCTCTATATAATTTTAAGGGATGATTTCAATCTGTCAATTAACCTGAAAGCCCCAAAAACACCACCCCAGTTTCTCAGAATGATGTTTCTTGTAGAGGTAAATGATGGTTATAGGTGAGGGTGCAGGTTAGGCTGGTGTCCAAGTCCTTTATCCTGGGCTTGAATTGAAAATCAGACTGCCTTAGAATAGGGGGGATAATTTATATATCTTTCCCTAAACACCAACTCTCCCTCTTCATTTAACAGGGAGTTAGGATAGATCCTTTGCCTGAATATATCCTTCAACTTGTTTAACTCAATTAAAAACTGGGCATCATCACTTATAAGTCTAGGGGGTCCCTTAATATAATCTATAAATTCTGGAATAGTGTGGACCCCATCATCCCACAGAATCAGGATGTCAGCCAGGTACCTGAAGTATCTGTAAAAATAATGAGTGCACCTGGTGTTATAAATGAATCTTTTCTCCCACAGCCAAAGTATGATGTTTGCAAAAACAGGACCTGCAGGTTATCCCATCACCGCCCGCTTTATCCATTTGAAATATTCTCCATCAAAAAAAGACATAGTTGTTGGTCAATACCATGTCCATGAGGGTGGACAACACATGTACTGAATCCGGAGACAGTCTAGAATCCAGCCTCCCTAAAGAACTCCATGCCTTCTTTGTGAGGAATACTTAGAAATAAATCTTTAACATCAGTTATGAGAAATACTATGTTTTCTTTAAACTCACAGTCAGCTAAGCATTTTAATAAGTACCAGGAGTCCTTGAGGACATGTACCTTGTCTACAAAGAAGTACTTAAGCTTTGAGCCTGTGAGCTTTGCTAATGGCTCAGTCTTTGAGTCTTTGGCTGCCACTAAACACATTTTACCACCAACCAGTCAAATGGCAAACCGAAAAGGAGGGAGAGGAAGAACTCTTATCATCAATGATGAAGGATAATGCTGAGGAAGGGGGTGGCGATGGGATAACCCGCAGGTCCTGTTTTTGCAAACATCATACTTTGGCTGTGGGAGAAAAGATTCATTTATAACACCAGGTACACTCACTCTACTTACAGATACTTCAGGTACCCGAATGACATCCTGCTTCTGTGGGATGATGGAGTCCATACTATTCCAGAATTTATAAATTATATAAATAGTTCAACCACTTTCTTGAAGTTTACGCACAATTTTGATATTGTCAGTATCAATTAATTAGATGTGCATTTGTACAAAACTCTGGAAGCTAAATGTTTTGAAACATCTATACATTGGAAACTTATTTATTCCAATAGTTTCCTACATTTTGATAGTAACCCATGTAGCAGAAAATAAATTTGTTGAAGGGTCAGATGATCAGACTCTCTAGGCTTATAACTGATGATTCTCAGTTTCGTACTGAGCTAAACAAGTTGAAGGATATGTTCAGGCAAAGGAGCTATCCTATCTCCCTGTTAAATGAACAGGGATATTTGGTGTTTAGGGAAAGATATATAAATTATCCCCCAATTCTAAGGCAGTCTGATTTTCAATTCAAGCCCTAAATAAAGGACTTGAACACCAGCCTAACCTGTACCCTCACCTATGAAAATCACTTTACCGCTACAAGAAAATCATTCAGAGCAATTGTGGTGTTATTCGGTCTTTCGGGTTGATTGACAGCTTGTGATCATCCCCTAAAATTATATATAGAAGGGGAAAAGTATTAAAAACATCTTTGAAAAAGCAGGCAGAGGAGGCAGTATGAAATTAGGAAAAATGAAAAAAATGTGGTGCCTATAAGGAATGTAGATTCATCTATGAGACGTCTAACATCACAACTGGCAACGTCAACAAAGGGTTTCCTGTTCCAGGTATTTTTGATTGCAACACCAAAGGTGTAGTTTATCTAGTCAATTGTTTGTCCTGTCCAGCTTTCCACATATCCAAGACGGAATATCATCTTAAGAAAATAATCTATCAGCATGTCTATGCCATCAGAAAGAAAGACAGCACTAATGTCCTTTACAGACATGGCAGCACCTATCAGAATTTTAAGAAATTCATTTTTTGTGTGATAGAGAAAGTGGCTTATAATGAAAAGGGAGGGGTTTCATCCTCTTATCTGGAATTCAGGGAGGCATACTGGGAATTGTTGCTCAATGCCACACAATTTCCAGGTGTTAATGACAGGGTTTCAATTAGCAGTGTTTTGGCACTGAAAGCTGACGTAATATAATGAATTTTATACTAGGTTTACTGTACAAATCAATATTATATGTTTTATTGATATTATTATTTTTTAAAAAATGTAGCATCCTCGCCTCGCAGTATGAAGTTGTCCTGCTCGATTCTCAGCTAGAGCGTCTTCTGTGTGGAGACATGCGTGAATGGGCGTACCTTCGTTGAAGGTTGCGTGTCAGAGCTGGCAACTCGGCACGTAAAAATCTACTGCAATCATTAGCGAACCGGAGTTCTGCTGTGGCGACCTTTAACCATGAAAAGCCGAAAGACACAACAACATTGATATTATTATTTTTAATGTCATGGTTTACAGTTTTGACCACTAGTATTTACTTTTGTTTGTGTAGTTAAACATCTTGTTAAAGCTGGTTTCTCTGTGGTTAAAATTTATCAAAAATGTTTGGATATATTTGATGTTTTAAAGTTTTAATGTTTTGTATTATATTTTCAACACAACACCATTAACATTTTAATGGATTTTCAATCATTTTGAGAAAGGTCTCCTTTAAAAAATATTGTAGACAATAATTTTCTTAATTGTTGAGAGAACACTATTGGTTATTGGAAGTTATTTTAACACTGGTATTCAGTGAGTTAGCTATCTGATGAAGTTTGAGTTGTAATAAAATAACGAAAGCACTAAATTTACTTTATTGACATGTCTTTGACATTTATTCAGCAGTTCATCTTTGTTTCTTTTTTGGTTTCTAATAAAATTAACAGATGTACATCTGGCTGAATGTGGAACCTCTGGAAAAGGTGGCACCTAAGAAAAACTCCATGAAGCATCAGCTCCAAGAGCAACTTTTGCATTGTTTCAGCTCTGACTGCAGTTGCATGAGAAATGTTATATCCTTAACAATTGTTTTCTCTTACACCCAATGTCTGTGCTATAGAGGAGTTGATATATGTTAAGTATGGGGTATAGGAAAGGCAAAGTTCTCCTCGTGGGGTGCAGTGGATTTGCTACTCTCTGCAACAAAACAATATTTTACAGTTTTTCATGAATGTTCTGTGGGTATGCATTCATCAAAAATGATTAAGTGGCATCTCTGCAGAAGGTTGGACTTAAAGTTCTTGCATTGAATCCAACAATAACAAATCTTTGAACCCTAACATATCCCGACCTGAAAAACTTGGTGAAGTAAATTGTAACATACCACAGTTGGTATAATTATAGCTCTCTGCAGAGAGAAAAAAAATAAAGGACAAACAATTGAAAACCTCTTTTATATAAAACAGAAAGAAAATATAACTTTCATATTTGACAAACAAAGTGTTAACCATCGTAATATATTCAAGTGTCATTTTTTTAGAATGTTCTTAAATTCAGTGATGAGTATAATTCTGACAATTAAATTAAGGCCGCCTATTGTTCCAACAGACCTTGCACTGATTTGTGTGGCTGGGCTGTTCAGGCTTGTGTGACAGCCTTTTCTGATTGCACTGTTATGATTTAGTACATTTCTGTCACAAATTGCAGCTCTTGCACTGACAGCAAAACAAAATGATATAGCTTTACCACAAGATGAACGCAAAACTAGAAGGTATTAAAAAGAATTGAAATATGGAAAACAGGAGCATACTATTGAAAACTATATATGAATGAAACCTAAGAGGGAAAGTTAATTCTCCAGAGTTCTGTATAATTACATATTCTGCAGTGTAAAACAACTCATGGAGAAAATATTATAATTGTAGAATCTAAATTCCCAGAAGCCTTGCCTATTTATTGCAGAAAGGCTTGCTTATGCTCTTTTGTTACTATTACTTTGTGTAAGCCACATAGAGTAGAGAGTTGATTATCTGAATGTTGATTATCTGAAATGTCAATTATCCGAACCAGCCTTCCAAAGTTTTGGGGTAAGAAAAATCATAAAGTCTGAATATGTAAACATTATACATATTCGCTTGAGCATGTTTTTTGAGCTTGCAGCCAGCTCGTGTGTGAAAAATGTTCTTTATTGTTCACTAAAACTGCTGAATGGTTGAAACGTGTATTCCTGCATGCAGAAAAAAAAGATTTTTAGAAGTTTTTTACCTGGTTCAACTATACGTTTAATTATCCGAACGGTCTGATTATCTGAGCTACCATAGGTCCCAGTTAGTTTGGAAAGCTGATTTTGTACTGTAGTTCAAACCAGAATAAACAGTATTGTTTTTAGTTATTAGTCTTATTATTTTTCTAGCTATACCAGAAGCCATGTCCTCTGCTGTTACTACTTCTTAAAGACTTACACAAAACCATAAACAATGCTGCATTTAGAAGGGTGAATGTTCCTTTATCATATATTCTTCTATGATCAGATACAGCCTGGAATTAACCCCTCAGTCCCATAATTCCAGTAAGTCATCACTGGCAATGTATGGCACTCTTCGGATAGTGATAAAAAAATACATGAGATGGCTAGAGGGTGTGGAAGTTTAGACATCAGTACCACACAGTCTGCCTGGCACTTTTGTTGGCTAGCCAAATAAGCAAAGACATTATGAGCTGCAAATGCAGAATACACACACACACATATATATATATATATATATATATATATATGGCCTTCAGCTTAGGGTACATCAGAGGATTGTGGGTAATGCACGTGCACTGAATCACAGACAGAACATCACTACCCTTGTCTTTGCAGAGCCACCTTTCATCAAACGGGTGGTGAGGCATACAGAACCATGGGATATCTTTACTAAAACTACATTTCTTCTTTGAATAATCTCAATAAAATGTATTTATATGAGACACATGATTCCTACGGGCAGAAAATGGGACAGGGAATCATGACAAACATTGTCCAGCTGCAAGAAAGGAAACAGCAAGAAGGTTATTTACCCAACAAGAGTTAGACTGGAAATAACATAAAATACAAAGTTTGACACCTTGTCGCAGTGGGAGACAACACACTGGGCTTGGAGGACTGACCGTATGAAATAATTAGAAAGATCTGGATGTGTTTGTTAAACTAACTGTTGTAGTACATGTAACAAAAGTGTGGCAAAGGCTAAAAAGATGTCTGTCTACATGAGGAATGAGCGGACGTAAGGAAAGGAGATGGACTTTTGCTAAGGAATGGTGCACCAGAAAAGCTGAGTTTGGAATATTACATATAAATATGGAAACCTTATAAAACAAAACATGTGAAGCTGGTGGCCAGTGTGTAAAGTAAGATGTGTAAGATGGTGGTGAGAATGGTGCACGGGCACGTGTAAAGAAAGGTGCAAATACTGCTGAGGAAAGTAGGGATAGTAGGGAACACAGACAAGATAGTGGCTCCAGAGCATGAGGAAGTAAGTAGGAAAAGTGAAACTGAGAAGGAAAAAGAATATTAGGAAAAGTCATAGGAAAAGATGGAAGCACTATCATTCAAGACAGACTTAAGGATTTTCTATGTTGTGGCAGGTATAGCCATGGCAGGATTTGCCTGGGAGAGAGAAGGTGGCAGGGTGTGGGTCAACACTGGGATCCAAAGGAGATAAGGACAGAGATAAGGACAGGCTGTAAAGGGCAGTCTAACAAAAGTTATGTTTTTTTCCTTAGTAGTGTCTTATAATTTTATTTATTTATTCTGGAATTCAGAACTTAAATGTGCCCAGAAAGTGCACATTTACCAAAATGTCCATATGACAACAGAAACTCATCATGGACTCAGGGGAGAATAGGGAGAGACACTGTCAGGATAATGATAGCAATCATAACACTGTCAATTCCAACAGGACATAAAATAGACAGGTTTCCTTATTCTGGGTTCTATCCCTAGTTAGGGCCTTCAAAAGTACCTAACCATTGATGTGGTCCCAGCCTCAGGGGGCTAGAACCAGGGGAACTAAAGAAAAATGGTGTGGTCAGGCAGCTGATTTTCAAAGTCCAGAATAACACATGAGATGCCACTCTCAAAGGAATCAAAGATCCATAGAATCTGTCTGCAGAGAAGCTGCTATGAGAAGGAAGATATGGAAAAAAATTAGAAAAGAATAAAGGGAGGGCAAAAAGTGAGAGAAAACAGTCAAGTCTAAAACCATCATATGGTTCTTTATCAACTAAATCTGTGTGCCCTTCTAAAATCAGTACCAGCTATATTATGGTTTCTTCTAGCATCTGTCTCCCTTTGTGAATCTGATGCAAGGTTCTGAACATGTGTCCAGCATCAGTAGGCCAGACGTCAGCCACTTCATCAATTGTGTTACAGAAGCCTATCACCATGATGTAAGCGAAGTTGATAGAAATCTCCCTGGACAAACACACAGGCACATGCAATAAAAAACAGATTTTGTAATTACTATACGGACAAATTTTGTACAGAGATTTTGAAGTAAAATATCAGTAGAAAAAAAGTCAGGATAAAGTGTATGTTTCCTTCATTTTGATAAAAGGAATGTGTAAAATATTCAACTAGTCTGCAGTAAGGAAGTAAGGAAGACAGGAGAAGGTTTAATTACCACATATCTTGTAATAAAGATCAGGGTCTGGGAAACGAACGACTATGTGAATATGTTTCTATGAACGGGACACGCCTAATTAAAAGAGTTCCTGCCGAGATGTACAGTAGAACTATGTGGTTAGTTAATATAAGTTTTATAATGAGGGGGACACAGTCCACTGTATGGGGCAAAATACTGAATACAATTTTGTCAGTTGCCCCTTTTGGCATGATTTCCTCAATGATGCCAAAAGTGGGTAAGTTGCTACTAGATCCAACAGACTGTTCTAGAATGGCAGAATGTAATCGTGGTCAAGACGTTTCCAGGACATGCATGTCAGACTGCAGACAGGTGATAGACATGAAACTTCCATGCCAGAAAATGCATTTCTGTTACAGACATTTGTGATGACAATATTTAGACGAATAACAAGATAATGAATATAATGCTGGACCTTCATAATAAACACAAAATGAATTTGTAGTTATCGTACATGCACACATGCGTATACATGTCAGGAAAGTACCTTGCTTATATGTCAAACTGATAAACTTTGCTTAAGCTGCTTGTGCTTTACCTGACTATTACGAAAACACGGATTTAACAGACCCACTCGACAAACTGGTAAGTCTTCAGAGATCCCACTCCCAAAGAAAATGTCCACTTGTGAAATCGGTACTATAAAAGGACCTCATTTCACTTTCATAATATTCTGTCTTGTTTAAATGAGGTTTCAAGTTAGAAGCAGCCCTTCTTTTTCTTCTGTTATTAGAGTAATTTCAGAGACATCTGTGATCATGGAAGCCTGCAGTCCATAATCTTTAAACTCATAACAAATTGTTAGAGCAAAGAGCTTTATTCTTGAGCCTTTCCTCTTCTGATATTTTACACATGACATTTTTGCCGATGTAATGTAAGTGCAGCAAAAGGCGCAGTCTGCTACCTTTGATCTCTGCTTCAGTGATGATGCTGACGATAATCTGACATGGGACAAGGATTACACCACTGCTGTGTTCACTACAGGTGAGTGTCAATCCAATATCATGTGATCACTGTAAAAAAATAGCAAACACGGCTCTTGGCTCAAAATTTTTATTTCCACCTCTCATACTGCATACTTAGACACCCCACACCAAGAAAAGCTTATCAGAAAGTGATGGGGAATTAGTTATTGCTCATTAACTAATACAGAGTACCTCAGATCTAATCATATGCAGAGAAAGAAAGCAAAGGGTTTTATTCACATACTGGCCAAGCTCTGTCTGCCAAGACAACAGCATGAAAAAACTTACTTCCTGATACATATGGGATGAGGTTTTGTACGTCACAGATATCAAACTAAGAATGTAAATGGAAGTCAATAAATAATTACGTAGCAACTTATAAGACAATGTTGTCCTGTTAGGAGCACAGCATAACTCCATCATCACCCAAAAAATATTAATAAAGGATTTTACCACTCTAGCCTGGAAGATAAGTAAAAGTAATTTAGCAGAACCAAAAAAAAAAAAAAAAAATTCTGGTCTTTGAAAAACACTTCAGTTGTGTTTAGTCTCTCACTCCTACAATTATTTCTGGCCCCAATAACTAACCATTTTTATTGTTCACAAGTTTAAGTATCTAGGATTCTGGCTGATAAAGACCATTTCCATCAGCGATAACATCAAGCTAGGTGGTACAAACTGTAAGGCATTAAATACCCAAAGACAGATTAGCAGTTATCAAAAAACTGTCTTGTTATCAAGACTATAATATCCCCTTCCCTTATTAACCCCTGAGTTCAACACTCTGGGCTAGTCAAACTCATCCAAAGTACAGCTTCTGTTCTTTTGTGCTATATTAATGCACAGAGTTCTTTACACAGACGACTGTATAGCCCTTAAATGCAAATTCCGCAGTGTTTAGAAAATGCATAATGCGCTCAGAAGAATGACTGCTTACTACATTGGCCAAAGCTTATTCTTTCAGCAGAAGAAAAAGACACTTTATCTCAACACTTTATACATAGAATATTTTACAATCAGACATGATTTGCACATCAGAGGCTACAGTTTAAGGACAGATTTGAGGTTCATCTGAAAAACTTAGGTGTTTCATAGACTATGGTTTACTGTCTAGGCTAGCAGTATGTCATTCTGGTAGCTTCAACACTAACAGTGTTAATTGCTGGTATATGAATATTAGCAGTAATGGTGTAAATAAACCCTCTGTGTTAAATACATTTTCCTGCTTTCCGTTTATGCCTGTAGGTTGCAGTGTTTCAGTGTTTTTATACCCCATTTACTTTACATACATTTTGTTCACAGCCATATCCGAATGGTGATTATTATTCTTGTTTTATCCGGTAAAAATATAAGTTTTATTTGTCTTTGGATTACATGAGTAGTAATATGCTCATGTCGGAGGTTTCAGAATGAGTGCCTGTGGCACATAGGCAGCAGAACTTTCATACCAGTAGTGAATGCATGGGTTGTAATTTCCATATCCCAGTATTACTATACTGGCATAGTGTCAGTGGTACAAAAGCAGTAATATGCATATGGGCATAAGAAAGCATGTGGTATATAGTCAGTCAAATGTCAGCACTAGAAATAATAGAGCATGAGTGTCATCTCTGTTGTCAAAGTGGGATAAAGGGCTGACTGTGACTCTGGTGACCCAAGTTTGATTAGTGGGTCTGGTGTATGTTGGAGCTGGTGAGGAGAATGATGATATGGGTGACGTGACACTGCCAACTCATCTTTCCACAGGGGCAGGGTGTGGAAGCACATACGTGGGGTACATATTCATATGGTTCAATCTACAGTGCATACTGGAAACTCCACAGAAGCAATGACCTCAAGGGGACAGGGTTCTTCTAAGGGGGGTTATTGTAATGCCCTTGCTGACACCCATTGCATGCTGAACTATGGATATGTTACTTGGCATGTGCTGTGGGGTTACGGCAGCATAATAAAAAAAGGACACCCCCTGATGGCTATGTAAAGGATAGCTCCTTACAGCTGATTCTTACTCCATTTTATGGGGAAGAAAAGGCTGTTTGACTGAAAGAGGAGTTGACGACTGGCTGGTAGCAGGGGGAAAAAGCTAAAAAAAAGGACAGCACGGGAAGATTGTCCACGTTACATGAGCCACAACACAACTGTGCCCCAGGTTTAAATGCATGCAGCTGTGGCTAACATGCATATGTCAAAGATGAGGATGCTTGGATACAACAGGTCACGAGCATGCATCTACCAGGTACAGTAGCTCTACATCTGTCTTCAGTAATGGGGCTTAAAACTACTTTGGCCAGACCACATTTCTCATGGCCTTTACATCCATCACAACAGACTGCTGCAGACACAAACTGGATTAGTCCAATCTATTTATTATCTAGATAAGTGGGCTGGTTCACTTAGCCTCTAAGACAGAATCTGTGGCAAATATTAAAAAGAAAACAATGGCTGAAGGTCAGCTAGAAGGACTGGGCAGAGGTTATGGGTGTGTTGTAGTGACCCAAAGTGATTAGCTAAGATAATGAAAAGGGCAGGAGGGAGAAAATTCCCTGGCAATTAGAAATGAGTAGGGGTACGCTCACAGAAGAAGTCAGGACACACAATGTGCTGCGGATTTAACTGGGGAACTGGCCTTACATTGTGTCAGCTCCTACTGCCTATTAATTGATTTTTGCTTGCTTTCATTTCGGCTGCATTGGATGGTTTTGTCCTTGGTGAACTGAACTGGACAGCACTGCTTGTAACAGAGCCTGCTTCTCTAGAACTAACTACTAATTTGATCAATCCAATATCAGGGAAAGTTGAGACTTGTACTGCCTGGCAGGATTTTGAGTTTAGAACTGTTTAACACGTTTCTGCTCTGTAAGAAGAATTCACAGTTTTCTGAACACTTATTTGCTGGTTCTTTGCTAGCACTGTAAGTCTCTACTGGCTAATGGTTGCTTTTGGCTTGCAATAATTTCTGCTCCATTGTACAACTTTGCCCTTGTTTGAGCTGAGTTGTGCACTACCAGAGTGGTAGTCCATGTGTGCATCTTTCTGAAATTCCGAGAGACCTAAGGCTGTTTACTGTCTTACCCCATCCATATCTGCTGTATTGTTATTCTTCTGTCTTACAGCAATATTCATATAATATTTCCCTCATTCAGCCATCAGTAATCTGCTCCAAAGCATTTTTTTATCTTTTCAGCGCTGTTCACATAATTGTGTTTCTTCTACAACTGCATTGTTCAAGAAATTGTTGCACCCAAGCTTTCATTACTCTAAAATATCTATATATGTAAAACTAAACCATATTCGAGTACTGCATTGTTTTATCTTACCGCACTGACTTTTTTCCCCCTGCACATCCACCTCTCCAGTGCCCAGTAATTGCAGCATTATTAAATTAATCAACAATGCCTCAACCGCTTAGGTGTTGGATAATACAGTGTTGTGTATGATTTGCTGCAGATCGCATACTAAACTAATACTGACTATTACTGTATTAATACTGTACTATTTCCTGTACTAATTACTGTATATTTACCATACACAACTATCTTTCTGGATGTTTTTTGCAGAGAGACATGTTCCAGCACGTTCTGCTAAGGCAAACAAGTTTAGCTCTCATATTTGTTACTGAGCTCTGTTGCAGGACACACAGCTCTATGTTCGGCTGAACTGCTGCACTGTTGAAAGGCAAAATAAAGATTGCAAGAAGTACTAGCAAATGGCATGAACGCACCGCACTACAAAAAAATTAAAATTTAATATAAAGGTTAGCGCTTTCGTAAAGAACAATGTCAATACATCCTCAGACAAACTAAAACTATGAAAATAATTCCTTTTAAACTAAAGAACAATCAGTCATGTGATATTAATCAGCTGACTATGAAGTCAGAAAAATAAGTACATTTAAAGACATATGATCTAAAAAGTAAATAAATGATGTGAGTGAATAAGTGGAACATTCTCACAGATTACCTCATTAGGCTTTTCAATTTCAAAATACAAGCAATAGAACACATATCATTCAACCCAGGTTGCTTGAAAGCATCTAATTTAAGTTGCCATATCAGTTCTTTCAGCTCTAACTTTAAGGACGATGGACCCCCTCCTCTCCTGAGCTTCTATATGGTCTATAACCATAAATGAGAAACAATGACTTTGGTTGTTAGGTATGCTTGGCCAGAGCATTATCAATTCTGTTGGTCCTGATGCATAATGATGTTCGCATACCCTTTCTTTAAGTCTCCTACCAGTTTTTCCTATGTAAAAACTTGAACAGGTTGTACATTTAGCTATGTAAATAATATCTTTAGCGTTACAGTTATCTCTCTCATTGCAGGTGAACTTCATGTCCCTAATTCGAAAATAAAGCCCCATATCCATATACCTGCAGTAAGAGCAGGCTTCACATTTGAACATACCCTTAATTTGTGGTTGTTGACTAGTACCGTATTCCAAAAGATGTTTTAAATTTTGGCTCCTTCTATAAATAACTCTAGGGAATACTGGCAATTTTGAACTTACATTTTTGTATACTAAAATTAAGTCCCAATTTTTATATAGTATCTGTTTCAATAAAATTGCATCTTTACTGTATTGTGTTATAAAAGTTAAGGTATAGTTCATATCTGAACGGTCTCTGTCATATTTACAACAGCATGTATAATCCCTGAATTGGGATAATTCAAAATTGCTTTAAAATGACCTGAAATTCTTTTTGATGTCACTTCCATGATTAGGTCCTCCAATAGGGGTTCAGGATGGCCATGTTTTAAAAATAGGCCTTTCAAAAATTCACATTCACTTAGAAAATCTGAATGGTTAGTAATCATTCTGGCTGCCCTGACAAGCTGCCCCTTGACCATCGATCTTTTCTGACGAAAGGGATGAGAACTGGAAAAATGAAGGAAGGAATTCAAATCCATCTCCTTCCCAAAGATGGCAGCTATATATGCTTGCCTAGTTGTACCTTTTGTAAAAAGACATCTAAATATGATATTTTTGTCTTTTTGAAACTCACTGGTAAATTCTAGGAAATCTGTGGTGTTATTTATATACTGAACAAAGTCTTGGAAAAGTCCATGTTCTCCCTTAAATATAATAAAAATATCATCCAGATAGCATGTGTATAAAAATAAATGGACTCAAAAAAGGGGTTATTCCTAAGAACAAATTCCTTTTCCCATTATGACATTACCAAGTTGGCAAAGCTTGCTCCACAAGGGGACCCCATGGCCACTCCTTTAGTTTGAAGGTAATACAGTCCATCAAAAAGGAAGACGTTGTTCATCAAGGTCAGGTCCAATAATTCCGGCACCAGTCTCAATTCATCTGGGTCCATCCCTTTACTTAGTAGGATTTGACTAACCCATTCAATGCCCAGTTCATGAGGAATGGCGGTATACAGATCCTTGACGTCCACTGTAGCAAAATTGTAATTGTCAGTATAAACTAAACTGTTGACATTCTCCAAAAAAGACCTAGAATCCTTGCAAATCTGCTCTTCATTGGTCAGATATTTTTTCAGGATGAAGTCAACATATTTTGCTAAAGGGTATGTAATGGAATTCCTCCTATTAACTATTGGCCAGAGCGGGGGATTCTGAAGGTCCTTATGGATTTTCGGAATACCAAAAATTATTGGTATACATGGTGCTGTCAGTCAGTGAGAAATAATGATATAAATCGATGGATATTCTAGCCTCTATAAATAAGTAATTTAAATACATCCGGATCCTTCTGTATGCAGTGTTCAATTCGTTGAGAGACACAGTAACATAATTATTTGAGTTCAACATTTTTTTCATGCGTTCTATATAATGCTGGTTTTTCATGAACACTAATCCACCCTTTTTGTCCGGTTTGGTAATTCTCAAATGGCTATCCTTTAAAGCTCTAATCATCTCCCATTCATACTTGTTAAAATTATTTTGACAAGGACACTTCCCTGTCTAAATACATGCAGATTCCTGATATCAGATTTGCACATATGTTCAAAAACAGTCAAGAATTCTAAATCTGTCCCTATTTGTCCCCCCATCGTGTTAGGCTTTGTCCAGATTTTTTGCTTTAAGAGGTTGAGAGGTATGGCCTTTGACAAAACCATACAGTTGCAGGTCTAGACCCATAATATTTTTATAATGAAGCATGTGAAACTGGATGTAATGCATTTCATGATTTGTAAACTACGATTGTTAGGCTTATGGGTCTACAGTTCTCAGGATCTGAAATTGTGCACCCTTTATAGAATAGATCGTGATAGCCATTTTCTATCCTTCAAGATGGGTACAGAAATGGAATGAAACTGATCACAGACAAGACAATTGTCATGGCAGCAAATAGAGAACATCAGAAGAAGCTGAAGACTGAAATAGAAGGTTAAATAGTAGAAGAGGTTAATACCTTCAAATACCCAAAAATGGTGGTTGAGGTAGAAGTCTAAATGAGGAGGTCAAAGCTAGAATCAAAGGTGTTGTAGCCATGTGGCACAGAATGTCAGGGGTATTGTGTGACAGAAAAATGCCAAAGAAGCTGAAAAGTAAGGTATATGGAATAGTGGTTAGAAAAGTATTTCTGTATTGTACAGAAACCTGGGTAGAGAAGGCTGGGCAGGTTAGTAAGCTAGAGGTGATTGAAATGAAGTGCCTGAGACATGTGGTTGGATCCACACTGTGGGACAGATGAAGGAATGATGACATTAGAAAGGAAGCCAAAGTAGGTCCAACTGCAGAGAAAGCCAAAGAGAGCAGAGTACATGTGCAGGAAAGCAGAATACAATTTGGTGCAGAATATTTCGGAGAAACAGGAAGAAAGCAAGAGGACACAAGGACATCCAGCAAAACTGTATGAGAGAAGAACTGAGACAGTCAAGCATGACTCTTCAAGGTGGTGAAAGAGCGGCACTAAACCAAGAGAAGCGGTGACAGTTAATATGATATCTGACCCCAAGTGTTGACAGTTAACATGATATCTGACTCCAAGTGGTGACAGTTAACAAGATATCTGACCCCAAGTGGTGACAGTTAACATGACATCTGACCCCAAGTGGTGACAGTTAACATATCTGACCCCAAGTGGTGACAGTTAACATGATATCTGACTCCAGGTGGTGACAGTTAACATGATATCTGACCCCAAGTGGTGACAGTTAACATGACATCTGACCCCAAGTGGTGACAGTTAACATATCTGACCCCAAGTGGTGACAGTTAACATGATATCTGACCCCAAGTGGTGACAGTTAACATGACATCTGACCCCAAGTGGTGACAATTAACATATCTGACCCCAAGTGGTGACAGTTAACATGATATCTGACTCCAAGTGGTGACAGTTAACATATCTGACCCCAAGTGGTGACAGTTAGCATGACATCTGACCCCAAGTGGTGACAGTTAACATGACATCTGACCCCTTGCAGAAAATGAGAAGAAGGGGGGGGTTGATGATAATGATTGTCTAAACCTCAGAAACATGCACTGTGGCAATGTTTAAGTTGAACAGTTTTAAAATGGATTCAGAAAGGGTGTATTTGGCACTGTATACTGTTGAGGCACGCAGTGGCAGTATTTTACACTTTTGAGAAGCTGTTAGTGCTGTTAGGAAATGTTGAATAATTATCTTGGGAAAGGAAGGAACTCAGGAATTTGTGGAAGTTCAATAACTGTTTCTGGTCTGAAGTTACTTGGTGCTCAGTCAATAGTGCCAAACACATCCTTCCTGATCCCCTCCTAAAACCAGCAACTGAAACCATGCCAAGAGGCATACATACATAAATATCCCATTGCGACAAGTATAGCAGGAAAAGTTACAATTAAATATTGAGAAGAGAAGAGGGAATCCAGGCTGAAAAGACTAAGGTACAAATATCACCACCGCATCGATCTCCCAGTGGCATCATGTCTGTTTGGCATTATAGCAATCTGTATTCCCCATAAAATGTGCAAACAGCAGGACTTACAGAATCAAAGCCATGTTGCCTCAGTATGGGCATCCTTGTCAAATATGTTGGGTGAAGGATTATGAAAGTAACACAATTATAAGATCAGGTTTACCTGATCTGTCACTTTAAAGCTTTCTTCACTAAAAACAAAGGTCATAATCATTGGTGGAAACATCATGGAAAGGACAAGCTCGGTAAAACATGCCTTAGCTGTCTTTAGTGGCACATGCACTAAAGCAGTGACTGAATTATAAGGGTCCCTTAGTGGCACCAGAGGTGTATTAGTTCATTAGAATACTGTCAAAGATGGAGTCATGTAGCTGTAACATTATCTTATTGGATGTTTCACTAAAAAACTAACACAGTCTTGTTTTTTTTTATTTCTGATTTATCATATTTCATGCAGCATTACCTCAAAGATTCATTAATGGCAAACAAGTCTCATTAATGATACATTAACGTTAAATTGTTCACAGATTCCTTACTTTATATGTCTTCAGTTTACACTCCAATCTCATGACCTTCCAAAATGCGTATTTCTCCTAGGATTTCCTTCTGCTGTTGTTGCCTATGCTGCTTTTCTATGTGATCTTTTTACCCATTGTTTTTGGTTCTTTAGTGAAGTTTGGCTTTAGTGGCCTAAAACCATCAACAAAGACTTATAAGAAAGTAAAACATCAGTGCGCATTCAGAATCCAAGTAGCTGTAACACCTGATTATCCTTAAGGGATCATTTACATATATCCCATAGGCCTCCTTTCAATGATATTTAAGGTATCACATAATGGAGACACCCTTTTGCCTGTGTCCTTTTGTTGTTACTGCTTATGTAGCTTGTCTGCATGGCCTCTTTACATGTTCTTTTTGGCTCTTCTAGGATTATCACGCAGTACATCAGCATTCATAGATTCTTTTACAGGAAAATCTTTTATTAGGACTCATTACTACCTGCGTACGGGGACTATAAATTTCACAGATGACCTTTGTGAGCATTAATTCCCCACCTCCATACCCGTCTTTCCTCCTTCAGCTTTAGGCCTGCCATTAATTTAATGCAGACTAGCATTTGTTTCACATCACTGTGCCACCTGGAAACTCAAGCCGCTTATTTATGTATTCATATTTGTTAATCAGGAGAGAGGATTGATAATGCAGTTGTGTAAAATCTTACCATAATGGTAGATGCCCTTGTCTTCACTGCTGCAGTATTCAAAACATATGGGCTCCCCTGATACGTAAGCCTGATGTCCAGCCAGTCTACTAAAGACTCCTGTTATTTTAAAGGTACATGGAACATCACCAAATGCTCCCTGCATAACGTAGGGCATAAAGGTGACATTCAGACCTACCAAAAACAGAACTGATTGCCTCTGGAGGAACATCAGTCTAAGGAGCCCAAGAGGTAACCTGTACATCCAGGAAGGTAAAGAACTAGGGTGATGGAGGGAGGGAGTGAATACTGCAGCAGTGAAGGCAAAGGCATCTATTATTATGGTAAGATTTTACACAACTGTACTATGGCCTTACATTCACTCCTACAGTATTCAAAGCATATGGGAGAGTGCCAAAGCTCCAAAGGAAACTCGAGAAAAGGAAGGGGAGAATATTCCCCTAAAAAGCCATGAAGAACTGAACTACCAAAACCAGCCCTAGCTCTAGAGATACCATCCAAATTGTAGTGTTTGGTAAAGGTATGCACAGAAGTCCAGGTAGCTGCTTCAAGAACAGAATTAGTATCTAAACCTTTAAAAAAAAGCACCAGAAGAAGCCATAGCTCTAGTAGAATGAGCCATAATTGAAAAAGGATGGTGCTTGCCATGAAATGTGTAACAAAAGGAAATAACCTTAGAGGGGGTGGGAGGTTGGTATAATGTCATATAATATAATATATAGTATAACATTGGTATAATAATGCTTGGCTAGGTGTATATCCTACAGACTCAACATGCAGGGCTTGATTCTTGCATGGAGTAATAAGCTCGGCTTAAAATGGCCCACAAGAGCAGTTAGCCTATTGCAAACCTATGAACCTATAAATCCAAGAAGAATTAGTTTGCTTGGATAGAGCAAGTCCCAACGATCTAGGATGAAAAGAAACAAATGACTGATGAGATTTTCTAATAGCCTTAGTCATATCCAAATAAACCCTAAGTCGCCTATGCATGTCCAATCTATGCAGCACCCTCTCACTGTCACTGACTTTGTGGAAAGGGGAATAAAGCAGGCAGATTAAAAGACTGATTAAGTGATAGTTCATTAACCATCTTTGGCATAAAAGAAGGATTATGGCACAAGGACACTCTGTCCTCATGAAAAATCCAAAAAGAAGGATAAATCATAAGGGCCTGCAACTCAGACACCCATCTGGCAGAAGTAAGTGCTAACAAAAGAACAGTCTTCCAGGAACAATGTTGCAAGGAAGCTGAAGCAGAAGGCTGAAAAGGAGCCTGAGCCAAGTTCTCCAAAACAAAATTAAGATCCCAGGGAGGAGGGAACAGGCTTCCTGGGAGATCTAATATTAAGGGCACCTTTAAGAAACTGTTTCACCTCAAATCTAGCAGCTAAAGGAAGAGAAAAGGCAGACAAGCAGAGCTAGTTGATAGGTGGGCCTTAGTAGAAGAATAGACCAAATCAACATTGAGCAACTCACACAAATAAGAGAGAACCAAAGGAGCATCCACAGTAAGTGGGCCCAGTTTACTTCAGACACAACAAAAAGAAAACCTCTTCCATTTGAATATGTAGGATTTCCTAGTCATTGGTTTCCTGGCCTCCTGCCGGACTTGCAGCACCTCCTCAGAATAAATGTGTCTATGAGGAATCAAAATCCTATCACCCACAATGTCAGTTGAAGTGTGGAAAGGTGGGAATGGATAAGAGATAATTTGTCTTATACAAGTAGATCCACCCTGTGAGGTAACTTGTGATGACTGCCCCAAGCTAGATGCAGAAGAAGAGGGAACCAGTGCTGTCATGGCCAAAAGGGAGTCACCAACAAGATGTTGGGAGCAGCCTGCTGAATTTTGAACAGCACCTTCGGAATGAGAGGAAGGGAAGGGAATGCATAAAGAAACCACCCCCTTCCAAGAAAATGAGAGGGTGTCCGCCTTCCATACCAAAGGACCTGGGACTCTGGTACAAAACAGAGGAAGTTGTCTGTCTAGATGGGAGGCAAAAAGATCCACTTGTGGAGTACCCCACTGGTGGATAATGTCCAGAAGCACATCCTTGTGAAGCATCCATTCATAGGACTGAGTTAAGGACCTGCTCAGAGTGTCTGCTACAAAGTTCTGACCAGAAAGGATATAAACTGCCTGAAGAGTCACTTGGCACTTGACAGCAAGATCCCATACCAGATGTGACAACTGGCAAAGAACATAAGATATTGTTCCTCCCTGTATGTTGATAGACCACATCACTGTGGTATTGTCTGTGAAAACCTTGAGAGGCCCAGGAGAAAGAAGAAACTGAAAGTCCAGAAGAGCCAGCAGAAGAGTTTATCTCTTTGACACTGATGTTCTTCTTCTGATGTGACCACACCCCTTGTACCTTTAGGGAGCCAAAAGATGTCCCCCCATCCCATGTCTGAAGCGTCGGTGGACAACTCCTCAGAGTTAAGAGATGGGTGAAATGGGATCCCTGGATTCAGAGACAGTTGCTGAATCCACCAGTGAAGTTCCTGTCTGAAACAAGGAGGAAGAGGAACAATACAGTTTAGAGGATTAGCATGTTGAAGCCACAATGATTTCAGAAATCACTGAAACTTTCTCATGTGAGGTATATCCCTTCTAAACCCACACCACCAACACCCACACATAGCAACACTAAACACTCATATGTGGAAGTCCTTAACAGTAACCTGCCCAAGCAGCAAGGACCTCCAAAGCTGAAACAAAAACAAGCATCAGTCATAACCAAAGTGTCACATAGCTCACAACACCAGTGTGCCACCCAACAACAGCCCCTAAGGCAAGACAACATACCCAACACTTTAGTCATAGGTGACTCTATAGTCAGGCACACTGATGTCCCACTCACCAAGCTGAACAAGGAGAAACTTACAGTCAGCTGCCTGTCAGGTGCCATGATCCGCCACATAACGCATGCACTCAGGTCACTCCACAAGTACAAATATGACTATGTCATTGTCCATGTTGGAGTAAATGACTTGAGACGTACCTCCCTGGACTACATGAAGAGAGACATGGAAGAGCTCTCAGATCATGTGGCCCAGGCAGGTATTACCCTAGCCCTGAGTAGCATCCTGCCTTCGCCCAGAATGATACCACAGTAGAAGGACAAAATCATCAACTTCAACAATTGGCTAAGTTTCTGATGTCATTCAAAGGGGATCCAGTATCTGTCTGCTTGGGACAACATGATCAACAGACCACAATGCTTTGCCAGAGATGGTCTGCACCTGTTGCCCCTGAGATTCAGGTTACTGGCTAAGGCTCTTGCCATCCCTATAGTGCCTTTTTTAGGCAAAGTTCAAAGGACAAAACCACCACCATAACAGGTACAAGCATGCAAAATCTGAAGGTAATGCTGCTCAATGCTAGAAGTCTAAACCTCAAAATGCACTCTCTCAAGGCACTCCTAAAAATGGAGAACATCGATATCTGTGCAGTAACTGAGACCTGGTTCAAGGCTCCAGAGTGCACCCTGCAATACCAGGTTATAACTCTTACCACACTTTTCGGCCACCAAACCAGGACCAAAACACTAAAGGTGGAGGAGTGTCCATATTCACCAAGGATATTCACACCACCAGGCTAGTTGCCCAACACAATGCATCTGAAATTCTCCAGGTGCAATCCAAATTGTAGCTTACTACAGATCCCCACCATGCCCCATGATTCTCACTACACCTTTCTAAACATACTGGAAAATATTAAGATACAACCAAACACCCTAATACTGGGTGATTTCAACTACCCTGACATTAACTGGGAAAACTATTCATGTACCAACACCTTTGCCCACCGGTTCTTGGAATTCATAAATTCCAATCCCTGAATCAACTAATCCATAGTCCCACCAGGGGCTCCAATATCCTACACCTAGTCATTACCAACATGGGAAATCAATGCTCTACACCTATGGTCACCCCCTCGTTGGCCAGATCTGACCATAAGCTAATCACCCTTGACATCCACATCCCTCCTCCACCCCCCAGTAAGGAAACCTCCATAACAAACTTCTACAAAGCCAACTTCATGCTACTCAAGTCAGAAGTGACAAACTTCATGACACCCACGCAGACGGGAACTGAAGGTTTGTCTGCTGAATCCTACACTAAGGCACTGTACGAGCACATCCACTCGTGCATGAATCATGCCATCCCAAATAGAACCAAGATGCTCTCCTCCAGAAAAAGGAAACCAATCTGGTGGTCCCCTGCCATAAACAAACTTTACAACAAAAGGAAAAAACTGTTTCAGAAAAAGAGGAAAATCCCAGGATGCAAAAAAACTCTCTTAAAAGCATCAGTAAGAAGCTGAATTCCCTCATAAAATTCTCCAAAGCTACTTACGAAAATAAAATTGCCAAAGATTCCAAAGACAACCACAAGGCATTCTATACTTATGTCAAGAATCTAAATGGCAATGCTCAGATCTTCTCTGAGCTACAACAGAATGGCATTATATATACTGATCCCAAGGATATTGCCAATATCCTGGCAGATCGATTCGGTGCCAACTTCACCCCCCTCTCACCCCCTAAAGGGCCTATCTCAATACCAAAAGATTGTCAAATTCTGGTAATAACGGCCACACAGGTAAAAACTGCACTCTCCAAAGCTAAGAATACAGCATCCATGGGACCAGATGACATCCCGGGCTGTGTACTACATGAACTAAAAAATGAACTGGCACCTCACCTAAGTGTCATGTTTAATCATAGCCTCACCTAAGGTTTTGGGCCCACTGAGTGGCGCACAGCTACAGTTATCCAACTCCACAAGGGGGGATCCACCTTGGATTCTGGGAACTATTGCCCCATCAGTCTGATGAGCCTGATCTGCAAGGCCATGGAACGTATTATCATGGAACTTATAAACAAAGACATTGGCAACCTTCAAACCCACCCAGTTTGGGTTCGTGAAGGGCCGATCTTGTCTCCTGAACCTGACTGACTTCTTCGAATCAGTCTCTAGAGCTATGGACGAGGGTAAGGCCATCCACACAGCCCATCTGGACCTTGCCAAGGCCTTTGACACAATCCCCCACTCTGGAATCATAGATAAATTTACTAAGCTGGGCATTAATCCCTACGTCACTAGATGGGTTGCCAACTGGCTTACTGACAGAATCCACACTGTAAAAGTAGCTGACTCCAAATCCAGCTCCAGACAAGTGGAGTACCTCAGGGTTCAGTCCTGGGATTGCTCTTGTTTGGCATCTACGTCTCTGAAGTACAGGCCAACACTAAGGGACTCTGGCTAACAAAGTTCACAGATGACTGCAAACTGGGAGCCATTATTGAATCCCCAAATGATGTGGATATTCTACAAAAGGGCCTTAAAGAAACAGATGCTTGGTGCCAGAGCCATGGGGTCAAACTCAATTCCAAGAAATGTATAGTTATCCCCTTTGGGAAAAAAAATGTACCCGTGAATTACCATATAGGTGGCAGTATACTAAACACTGAAACTTAGGGACACAGGTGGACAGTGGACTCACCTTCGATAACCACATCACCACAACAGTCAGGAAATCCTTTTATGTGGTACACCATCACTAAGGGCTTTTCATCCAGAAAAAAGGAGGTCATTGTCCCACTGTGCTCATCCCTCATTAGACCCATTATAGAATATAACGCTCCATTTGGTGTGTACCTCTCAAGACATCTGCAACAAATGGAAAGGCCGCAGAAATGCCTCACTAAAGGAATCACAGGCCTAAAACAGATACCCTATGCTGACTGTCTAAAAAATCTCCAGCTATACTCTGTCGCAGATCGTCTACTCAGAGGTGATCTCTGCTTAACATACAAGGCCATGTCAAACCCAGAGCTGTTGGGACATGCTACACTTAAAGAAATCTCAATCCCCCAGAGCCACATGCTCTAGTCATCACAATGAACAAAACATGCTGGAGAGATAGGTTCCTGACCCAGAGACACCCCAGACTCTGGAATATACTGCCCATATATATCAAGCAGAGCGCCTCTTTGGCCCTCTTCAAAAGGAACCTTGATGACTGGATGGGAGACAGGAAATTCACCCCGGAGATCATGTCAGTCACCCTGCTAGACAGGGGTCCAGGGAAGTAAATATTGTGGGAAGAAATAGCCAGGGAATTGTTATGGCTAGGCTTGTATAGGCCCTAGGGCCAATAGCCTAGTACCAACCTATAAACCTATGAACCTACACCCAGAGGGAGCATTGGAATAGTGGATGCAGGTAAGTAGACTGATGATGTAAAAGACACATTTAGACTGGCAGCAAAGAAGTTTTGTTTTTGGTAGGCCTGAATGTCACCTTCATGCCCTATGTTATGCAGGTAGCGTTTGGTGACGTTCGGCATACCTTTAAAATAACAGGAGCCTTTAGTACTGGCTGGACGTTGGGCTTCAGAAGCAGGGAACCCCCGATGTTTTGAATACTGCAGCAGTGAATATAAGGACATCCACATGTACCTTATTCAGGCCTAGCCCAGGAGAATTGTCTGGTTAAGAGAATCACCCAGAGTCAAACAGTAGGCAAATGTACACAGAGGGAATCAAATCATGTACTACAGTAAGCAGCTCATGACCTTAATCCTCTGTACCGTCAGATCTTCATCAGCTTCTTATTAATGTCCTTATTTATTCATTTGTTAACCAGGCATGGCACACATAGCTGGCCTTAGGCATTGACCAACTAGGCAGCCGCCTAAGGTGCTGCTGTAGCAGGGGAGCTTTTCCAGTATTTATTTGATATAGGTAGACCAGGATGGGGGCACTGGGTGGTATGGTGGGGGGGCACTGGGGAGCCCTTTTGCCTAGGGCACCAATTGACTTAAGGCCGCTCCTGATGGCACACTACACACTCAAGCTTTTTTTCAGGCATGACCCAGGAGCAGTAGATAAATGACATACACAATTAGCTTGGTGTGCTAATACAGAAGATGGAAATCAAGTGCAGCTCTAAAGTATAAAGCTCACAAGCATCTCACAGCCTTAACCCTCTGCACTGAACTGCAAGACAGTTCCCCCAGACTATCAGAAGAATAATGAAAGAGTACATATGCCATTAGTTTAAGAAGCTGCCACTGGATGCATATTCACAACTTATTGTGCTCTTAGCTCCTTTTGTCTGCCTCCACTCTCTGTGCTCTCCTCAAACTCCTAACATATAATAAATCTCACTTCTTACAACTGATGACTTTTTTAATTGGATTTATTCTCTATTCTTGCAGTCGTTTATTCATTTTGTAAAATTTTATTTTACTTTATTTTCTAAAATTTGTTTTATCCTATCCAGGGTTACAGGAGAGCTGAAGGATATACTGGTAAGCAGCATGCAAAAGGCCAGTCCATTACAGGCCAGACGCAAACACACAGACCCACTGACCCACACACACACTCGCATACATCCCCATGCTTTAGAGGTATGGAAGTACTTCTGCCTTCATGTCTGTGTGCTATAGAGGAAAAATATTACCCACACTAAAAACAGGAAGGATTTGTAAACTACACACAGGAGGCAACTCCGCCAGGAAGCAAACTTGACAACCAAGTGCTACGAAACAGTAGTGCTAACCACTACACCACTGTGCAGTCCTTTTTCTTGTCTTGCCATTTTAAAATAGAGTAATCTTACAACACTGCAGAATGCTGTATGACGAGTTCATTAAATTGCACCGACAGAATTACTTTTAATATGTGCAGGATTTAGATCTTGTTTCTGTTAAATAATACATTATCACTTAACTAAACTTTACACCTGACTATTTATAGATATACATGCTTCTAGGGTCTCCCATGAAATATGGCAAAACTATCCAGTGAGATTACAGGCTAATCAGAATGAAAAACAAGCAAATGAATAAATAATGCAACAAGATACCCTGAATCGATTTTCATCAGAGAAAGCTTTCCAAACTGATATCTTAAACATGTTTATTCAACAGCAGCAGTACATATGAGTTTCGAACGGTGTGTGTGTGTGTGTGTGTGTGTGTGTGTGTGTGTGTGTGTGTGTGTGTGTGTGTGTGTGTGTGTGTGTGTGTGTGTGTGTGTGTGTGTGTGTGTGTGTTCAGCTTCAGTTGTTGTAAATGCATGCATGCCTTTGAACCCCCCCCCCCATTCCAGCTGAATACACTGCAACCAAAGGCACATAATCATATATTTGTATACATGAAACCACAGTGCAGCACCTGCCATTCTGAATCATGCAGTACTTTTTTTAAGACAGTTAAGAAAATAATTATATAAAATACTGTTCTCTGAGGTGAATGAAAAATCTCTTATTGCAAACTTAGTGTGAGTAGTACAAATCTTCTGCATTTTCCTTTTAACAAATTTTTTTGTATATTATTAAACAGCAAACACAGGTAAACTGTAAAACTGGTTAACGAACACCACCTCAAATAAACAAACAAAAAAAAAATAGCTAATCCTTGTTTAAGCTTTTCTGTACTTCATAAAAGGGTAATCACACAGTCTAAAGCAATGGATGTGTTCTAAGTAGTTGAAATTAGAAGATCAAAATGGAGGGGAAAAGGTCAAGGCATACTCATGACTAAAAAAAAGCATGAGTGCAAGAAATAGATGTACAGGGCAGAATGCGTTAGTTCGTGGGCCTAATCTGTGCCTTCTCTAATGGGATGTAATCTGTGTTGACATGCTGTCTCATCACCGTGTAATCAGCACGGCACTCAGGTACGCACTGAAGTGGCACGGCACATTACTAAAGCCTGTTCTTTTTAATAGCTGAAGCAGGACGAGAATAAATTTAACAATGAATTTTTACAACACCTGTACTTGGTAAAAGGCCGACAGCAGTTGAGATGGTGCTGTTTAAGTTACAGGCTGGCTACAAAGACGAAGATCTTTGTGTTTGGCTGCCTCACTATGATCATTAATTACCTTTACCTGTAGCTGGTTTGTCCTATTAATTATTAACCATCAGCAGCCCTTTGAATGTTTCGGTAATTCTGATTTGTTGTCATCGTCATATGAATGTGTACAAACACACAAAGACACTCCCAGTTGTCTCTCAAAACAGCCACCTCTTTCCCTTAACATTTTTATTTCTCACGTAGAATGCATGAAATGGTCAACAACTTGTTCACGGTTTGCTGCTGAGGTATATTTTTAAATCAGACTTTAACAGAGTAGTTCGAAGGCTGTGCATTACATATCAATACCTGTCATTCCCCTATTCCTCACCACTAACCTGCCTTACACAGTCTATTCAAGGGTTCGTTGTATCTACTCTATAGAAACACGGAATCATTTACAAAGAATGTTCCTAATCTAAGGAATGGCTTGCTGTTTCATTAACCTATCACCCAGGCTATTCTTTTCTGTTTGATGTCACATTGTAAAATGAGAGACAGCACAGAGACATCCTTTTCAAGACAATGAGACTGATTTCTCAGAATGGTTTTAACAAATGTTAAACTATTAGCTGATTTAAAAAAATACCACTGACTAGTGAATAAGGACCCTGAGCTTTTTACTGCAATAATGATTAGGAAACAGGAGAGATGTAACATACCCAGTGTCCTTGCACATATTTAATTCACATATTATGTGGCTGACCAGGGAACAGCATCTCCCATGCCCCAGAATACCCTCTGTTTCCTTCTACATTATAAAGGGATACCTAAAGCCAAACACAACACTCTCCAAAGAGTAGAGAAGGTCAAGAACAACAAAGCCAACCTCCCTTAAGTAGTAAGGGAGGGCTGAAAACCTTCGGACAAAGCTGGTGTTGTCTGGGTTACAACCACCTGTGTGGTATCAGATGTGCATTGGCACTGGAAATAATCTGTACAGCTAAACAAACTACCAACGATCCGCCTATGCAGAGGAACAGGAGACCGTGCAGCAGTTCGCAAAGCTTGGAACTAGCTGGAGCGGTAACAAGATCATAATCAGTGCTTGTTACCAGTTCTGCAAGACACTGCCTGCAATGACTTTGTCAGTCAAAGCAAATTACATTCTTTTTTCATTCTCTGTGTTGTACTATTTGCTCCAGGTGAGGAATGCAAAATGTATGACCCCAATGCTTAAAGAAATTAACACACTAGTATGTGGCATCTTGAAAAGTTTCCTGCAGAGATCCACGGAGAAATGAATAACAAACAAACATACTGAGCACCGGCTCAAAATGTGATATCTGCACAGAGCAGAGTATATAACTTCAAAGGGGCAGCAGTCTGCGGCATGACCAGAAGAAATAACATAAGCCATGAGTAAGGAAGCAGAGACTCTGCAGTCTTATTATTATATCTCATTTTTCTCAGTTGGTATCCTCATTAAGTGAGGATACCAGAAACCAAAATATTCCACCCCTTCCCAAAGGCAGCTTGCCTAATTAGAAGGTTTATATTATAAGAAATAGTATTTGATTACGCATTCACGCTGACAAGCTTAACTAAAGATCTGTTTCTTTAATTGTAAGCCAGAAATGCTCAATATTCGAGAATATGTCAGTGAACACAGCAGATGAAGACTATCAAAACACACACAAGCTCACACACGCAAACACACACACGCACACACATATATATATATATATATATATATATATATATATATATACATATACATATGTATATTTATAAAAACGCACACTGTGATTACAGAAAGTTGTGCCTCATTCATTTGCATTGAAAACTTCCATGTACATACTCTGTACAAGACCTGTCCCTGGTCATCCTGTCCCAGTTATACTTATTGAGAAATAAAATACTCTTGTTGTACACTAGCACTGGAAAAACAATATAGCTCACCATGGCTCTGACATGTAAGGGATAGCCCTGACTATGACACATACAACCTGAGTTGAATTACCAGCTTAGATGCTGGAAGAAGCAGGGAGAGGAAAGTAGGAGTTAGTGGGCTACTTTCGCCTGCCCATCCTAGGAAGAGGGAGATAATGGTCACTGGTCAGCTGATTACTCGCATGTATGCAGAAGCTTGCACAATCCCAGTGGCCACAAGACTGGTGGATATAAGTTTAGCATACCTCAAAGATGTGATGGCAGCTCTTGTGAGTCATGTGTGGGGGACCATATAAACACTAGGGGAGAGCAAAAGATGTCCCCATGGTAACACAAGTGCCACGTTAGTCACCATGGGACAGGATTAAGTCCTTACTTGGAAACTTTTTTCATGTCTGTATGACAGATGCTCTACAGATTGTAGTTACATGGGTATGAATGATCAGTGATGGCAGCTCGATGGTCAGTAGGACACACACACACACACAAATATATATATATATATATATATATATATATATATATATATATATATACATACATACACATTTATAATTCCTGCTCTATAACACCAGTTCACAGGATATGCCCTTCTCGAATCCTAATGGCTCCTATTAGCCATCATTTGCAGTTTCAACAGAACTGGCTAAATCTTGTACATAGGCAAGCATCTTTCGCAGAATTACATAATTCTGAAACACATCTGCATCTTTAGTACCGTAGGATGCATTGCATTCAGAAAATATACTGACTTGCCTTACGCCTAGCACATCTAATGGGTACATGCTCAATGTCTGAGGAATATCATTGCAGTTCCCAGAACTGATCAATATATTTCTCCTACACTGAGGTCCAGCAATCTCAGAAACAGTATATCTAAGTAGCAGGGATGTGGTAGGGCAGAACCCCCAGGAATGAACCTCAACTGCAGAAACACTTTAATGGTGTAACAGACTATTTAAAAAATTGCTGCTAATTAATAAATTACATCTGATTTTTTCTTCTTTTTTTTAATCTACACTTTTGGGTCTTGTAGCTATGACATGGACCTAGAGTAAATAACAGGTGCTCATAATATCAGCACATATTATATTATATTATATTATATTATATTATATTATATTATATTATGTTATATTATATTTAATTACTAGTGTCATGCACATGGAACGTATCATCGTGGAACTCATAAACAAAGACATTGTTAATCTTCAAACTCTGGACCCCACCCAGTTTGGATTTGTAAAAGACAGATCATGTCTCCTAAACCTGATTGACTTCTTTGAAGCAGTCACCAAAGCCATAGATGAGGGTAAAATGGTTCACACAGCTTATCTAGATCTCGCCAAGGCTTTTGACACCATCCCCCACTCTGGAATTATAGATAAGCTCACTAAACTAGGTATAAATCCCTATGTCACAAGCTGGGTTGCCAACTGGCTCATGGACAGAACCCACACTGTGAAATTAGCGGATTCCAAATCCGACTTCAGACCAGTGACAAGTGGAGTACCACAGGGTTCAGTCCTGGGTCCTCTCCTGTTTGGTATCTACTTCTCTGAAGTGCAGGCTAACACAGAAGGTCTTTGGATAACAAAGTTTGCAGATGACTGCAAACTAGGAGCCATAATCGAAACTCCTAACAATGTGGACAAACTACAAAAGGGCCTCACTGAGACAGATACCTGGTGTCAAAGCCATGGCCTGAAGCTCAATGCCAAAAACTGTATTGTCTTCCCCTTTGGTAAAAACTCTGTACCCATGAACTACCACATAGCTGGTAGTCTACTTAATGCCAAAAATGTGATAAGAGACCTTGGGACACAGGTGGACAGTAGTCTATCCTTTGATAATCACATCGCCACAGTGGTCAGGAAATCCTTCTATGTGGCTCATCTCATCACAAAAGGATTCTCATCCAGAAAAAATGAGGTCATTGTTCCCATCTATTCATCACTAATTAGACCCATTATAGAGTACAATGCCCCTTTTGGTATGTACCTCACAAGACATCTACAACAACTGAAAAGACCACAGAAATACCTCACAAAGAGGATTACTGGCCTCAAACAGATGTCCTACACAGACCGTCTCAAAAAACTACAGCTTTACTCCATCGCATATCGCCTACTCAGGGGTGATCTCTGCCTAACATACAAAGCTATGTCAAACCCAGAGCTGTTGGACATGCTCCACTTAAAGAAATCCCAATCCCTCCGAGCTACACGCTCTAGGTACCTAAACCTTGTCACCACAATAAACAGAGCATGCTGGAGGGATAGATTCCTGTCCCAGAGACTTCCTATACTCTGGAACAGACTACCTATCTATGTCAAACAGAGCTCATTAGCACTCTTCAAGAAAAATCTTGATGATTGGATGGGAAATGGGAAATTCACCCCAGGGATCACTTCTGTGGCTCTGCTCGACAGGGGCACAGGAAAATAATTTTCTTGCGTGGTGAAAGCCAGGGTACATTTTATGGATAGGCTTATATAGCTCCTAGGGCCAACAGCCTAGTACCTACCTATGAACCTATGATCAATACTGACCAATTTCAGGCTTGGCATGGAACATGTTTGATATGGTAGTCTGCAGTGGGCAGAATACTTGGGACGCTTTATTTTGAGTCGTGTCACAGAGCTTTTACAATTTTATGCTGTCACTTTTGGGGTGGGCACTTTCAAAATGCATGCAGACAGTTACCCTATACTACAGTTAAAAGACTTGTCTGCCCCCAGGATACTCTGATCTCAAATTTCATATTCTAGTGATGAAATACTTTAAGTTAAAAGGTAAAAAAAGAAAGTTGGTGTTATTTTACATCAAGTCCTCATTGCTATAGTGCAGCAGTGGTATCCAGGCAAACTAGAGACAGGGTACAAGATGGCCAATACAAACAAGAGGAGAAAGGCCTTCATTGATGTAACCCAGGGCAGGTGTTAGCATTTTGGGGGCCCCAGCAAATGTCAAGTTGGGGGCCCCCTAGGCACTTCCAGTCTAAGTATTGGAGCAGTGGTGCAGCGGTTAGCGTTGTCGCCATACAGCAAGAGGTACTCTGGTTCGATTCTCAGCTGGGTGCCTTCTGTGTGGAGTCTGCATGCCCTCCCTGCGTTCATGTGGGTTTTCTCCTGGTGCTCTGGTTTCCTCCCAAGTTTACAAAGACATGTGTCTGGAGCATTTCTCCCCAGGCCTCTGCTGAAAACTGGCTTGTTCCAAATTGGACTTTCCCAGTTAAGAAATAAAATAAAAAAAAAAATAAAAAAAGTATCTCCCTGTCACTGTTACTCATCCTAAGCAACCTGTTAGTTCATCCTGCAAATGTTAAGGAGTAGTACACACAAACTGACCTGTAGTTACAATGCTCTTACATTACAACGGGCCTGTATACCATTCTGTTGGCACATCTGACAAAGGGACATTTATAGTTACTGGCATTTAGTTGCAACAGTGAATGATACATTACAACTATATATACAGGGCTGAACTTAGGTGAGCTGGCACTCTAGGCCTACTGTTTCAGCAACACACACACACACACACACACACACACACACACACACACACACACACACACACACACACACACACACCCTCCAGTCCTCCCCTCTGTTTCCTCATCTTGGGATTCCCATACTACGCACATTCATTTTCTTCCTTTTCTCACATTTTGCCTTAGTTTTCAGCTTTTTCCAGAAGCCATAAGTTTCTATATGCTCTGAATTGCATTTTCAGTTTTTTTTTCTTTTTACACAAACTTTTCATCCAATGTTGTTGTTGTATCTTTCGGCTTTTCCCAGTTAGGGGTCACCACAGTGGAACTCCGGTCCGCTAATGATTGGCAGTAGATTTTTATGTACCGAGTTGCCAGCTCTGACGCACAACCTTCAACGAAGGTGCACCCATTCACGCATGTCTCCACACAGAAGACGCTTTAGCTGAGAATCGAACAGGACAATGTCTTTCTGTGAGGCAACAATGCTGATGGTTTAAAAATAAATTATGATTAAGGAAAGAAATTCAGTGTTGCTGCTTAGCTTAAATTTTCCTTGTATCCTTTCAACATACCTTCCCTGACCAAGACAGCACAGTAATAAATATTTAGGAAAAAATAAAATAAGCCAGGGCCTAAGAAACCATAGGGTTATAGATGATCTGGGGTGCTTTTTAGAACATTTTCCCAAGCTTTCAATCCAATGGCAGCCGAAACAAAAATCATGAGTAACAAAAGAATTTCAGTCTTATTTTTTTTTTCTTTCAGGTAAGACATGTTGTGTTCAAAGCTGACAAAACAGTAACTCATAATAAACTAACAAGCCAATTGTTGTGAGGATACATAGGTCCTATCTAGGAATACTGCCTACCCAGATCCCTATCAGTTGATCAAGTTTTCAAAAACTCGAACTTTATATAAGTATGGTCGAGACCATGAAAACTCAAAACGTTTTAATGGAAATCGCAGTACAATGAGGATCGGGAAGGTTACTCTTTTCTTCACTGTAGTGTGATCTCGGAGGTGGTATATATAATTTGCAGGGGGGTGTGGGGGACAGTCAAAAAAAAAGTTGATTTTTGTGTGGTTTTTTTTTAATGATTTAGTTTTCAGAAACTTGATCATATGGTCTCTTCCATATGAATTCCAAGTTTCTGAAAACTCCATCATCTGACCTAGATCCACCTACCCCCCCCCCCACCACCTCAAAAAACTGGCACTGCTTATGTATCCCTCTAGTGTTAGACTGGGATGAAAGCAGAAGTTCAAATTGCCACAGTCATGTCTTTCAAGTGTCTGCGGACATCTGTGGCATGCCTCGTCACTCCTCACCCCTAACACCCCCAAAGGCAGTCACCTGTACACATGCCTGATGTGTGACTGTGAGGAAAGTGAAAAAAAAATAATTATTACAGTTATGCATTCTAATTTGTTGCTCCTAGACAGACACTGCACCCCTACATAAGCTATATAGTAACTTTCTTTGTACACCTCTGAGGTCAATGAGAAAAGTAAAAGAAAATGTCCACACTGGCCTTAGCCTAAACACATGCTATACTGACCTCCTGTGTACACCTCTAAGGTATGACCATGATGAGAATTCAAGAACTAAACCACACAATCCCGAGACCCTCTACATAACCTACAGCAGCTTTCTGTAAAAACACATACCAGAGCAGGACTGGTTTTAGAATGGGTGTGGCTGAGAGCAGAGCCTATTATCAGCTTTATCCTAAGAAGGTCATATCACAGCTCTTTTCAGGTTAAAGAGTGTAATTAGAAAATTTATATTTTTTTCTCCTCATTTTTCCTCAACCAGCAACAGCTTTTGTGGAGCCCCTACACAGTCAAGGATGATTAAGGGAGCCCCCGAGTATCCATTTATACAGTCTGGGGAGTGGAGGTCAGAAGACTCCTAGAAGACCTAAGTGTCTGAATGTTCTGTGATATATTTTATGCCTTACTTTTGAAATATAATGACTTGTTAGCTGCATGTTTTACTGATACCTAGTGGAATAATGTATGTATCCTGACATTGTTGGGTGTGTGCACAGATACAAATCAGTGATATTTTTTACAAACACACACACACTCATACATAAGCTACAGCAATACCTAGTTTTGTACTTATTTCAGCAAATAGAAATACATTGTGCAACACTGGTACTTCCATAGCAGATCAGTGACTCTCTGTTTAGCAGTCGTCAAACAGCAGCAGGGATAAGTCACTTTTATTTACCTGACTGAGGAGCAGTGCATACCTGTCACTGTCTCTCATTCACACACCTTCCCATATTTTACTCATAATTTTGCTCTGGCCTTCATAAAAAGTTTGATTTGTTGGTAAATCGTAGTCAGTTAATAAATCCAGACATCAAAGTGTTATACTTTGCATTGTCCAAAACGTGCATGTTGATGCAAAAGGTGTTATTACATTACCTTTTTAAGTGAATTAGTATAATATTTAAAATGTGTTTCGGATTTTGAGCCTTTATTCTGCTATTATTTTTGGCTATGCCCAGATTTCTTGAGCAAACAAGTTGAGAGTTATAGTATCTGGTTCTGCCAGCATTAATAAAAATTTCCTGAAAGAGAAAAAAAAATTCTTGAAGAGTGAAAGCATCAACTCTTCTTAAAATCCAAGGTTTGCACTGAGATCAGTCACTCTGGGTTATTGATCTCTCCAGTGCTCACCTCGCTCATGCTCATTATCAGCTTTATCCTAACAGGGTCGCATCATGGCTCTGTTCAGGTTAAAAAGTATAATCAGGAAATTGATACATTCTTTTCTCCTTTTTCCTCCAACCAACAGCAGCTTTGGTGGGGCTCCCACACAGTCAAGGATGATTAAGGGGGCCCCCCCTGCAGCTACATGCATTGCAGGTACCTAAAGCTGGCTATGACGGCTATGATGTTAGTTTTAATGGACAGAATGCCACCAGCTGGGTTTAACAAAGCCAGGGGCAGTATGTCACAGGTAAAAAATTTAATGGAATTATGAAGCCTGTTACTTGATAAAACAGTGTTACTATAACCACTGTCTTTGAATTTTAAAGGAGATATAAAGAACAGTTATTACCCACCTGGTTTATTAAGCATACAAGATTGCTGTACTAGCTTTTGTTGGTTTTACAGACATGTTACAAAATATCAAAACAAAATAACTTGCTGTGGTTGGGGGGGCCCCCAGGAACAGGAGGCCCCCTTCGACCACAGGGTTTGCTGGTGCCTAAAGATGGCTATGACCATACCACCATAGCTATTTTTCATGAGTCTGTTTCTCTTTCACTTTAAATGATGTATGCTGCCAAACACAGATACTGTAGGGAAGTACATTTTGAAAGTGAAGGTCTATTTCCTTGCAAAAACGTAATACCACTATAACTCCAAGGTATCCGCTTCTATTTGTCTGCATTATTTTATTCTTGATCTGTAGCAATACATAACATTTGAACAAGCTTATGAAAATAATACAAGTCGTTTTTCCATTAAGTCTACTTTGCTGGCAATTCTTATGCATAAATAATTTTGCTTTTATATGAAGACTCATTTATTCAATTTTAAGTCATTGCCTTGGTGTCAGGTGTAGACTTTGCAAACTAAAAGTGCCTGGTTGCAATTTCATTTTCTTACAGTACCCCATAACTCCTCATATCATATTTTTGAATCTATTTTATTCCAGGAATATGGTATAAAGTAATACTCTACAATCACATCACAACTTAAAATCTAACAAACAGGGTAGAAAAAAAGCATACTACGATTATGGCTTTATTTATACAGCATTTAATGTTGCTTTTATAAGTTTATTTAGATTTGGAAGAGGAATTCCTGTCAGGGATATCACCCTGGATGCCACGTGTCTTGAATACATAAGATTGAGTATTACAGTGGCCAAACTGCGTCACTAAAATTTGCAGACATTATTATTCTAAAATTGTCAAACAAATAAGTTATTCTGTGAGCACACCTGCAAAATTAAACTGCAATAAAAAACCTTAGATCAACGTGCTTGTCATTTAAGCAAAATTTTCTCTCTCCAGCTGCACTGCTTTCTTTAACAGATTTATTCTGCTTTAACTACGTATTTCACTTCATAGTCATACATTTGAAAAGAATCGGCCTATAAACCGCCACAAGTCAGGCAGGACAAGATAAAATGTGATAATATGCATAAATAAACACTGAAGACCCTCTTTGTTCTGGTTAATCACATTAAATGCATCTGGAATTGCCTTGGTAATAGAACTGCACTTATTGTCATTTTCTGTGTTGTACTTCATTTCTCCTGTTCAGCATTAACCAGACCACTTGCTCTGAGAAAATCTTGTCTTCCACAAGCAGCAGTCAGAACTATATGAAAATACATATTACTACCTAATAGCGTATACATTTAAAAATAAGGCCACTGCACCCTGACTACAAATGACATGGATCATCTTAGTATGATAAGAAGTAAATACAGTGGCCACTTAAATGCATGTAGTTATAGTTTATGTTCGACCCTGACTTTTATCTAAACACTACAAGTGCAACCCACTAGATAACATTCATATAGGGGAGAGCCTACCTTTCAACCTCTTAGGGCAAGAATTTTGGACAAAGCCAAAAATAGTGGTGGGACAAAGGTCCAAAATCAGAGACAGGTTTTAAATGTTGCTATTATAAACTTAGAAAGTATTACAGTAAAAAAGGTTTTGCATTAGCATGTATTTCCTGAATGATCTGAAGTCTGAAGCTCAGCTTCTATTTTAACCTCGACAATTTGACAGAAAAGCACACATTTTATAAGGGACAGTCCAAAATTATAAAGCATAAATTTGCACATTCTGTGAAATTCTGGACAGATGAGAGGTATTGGGCAAAGCAGGGAAAAGACTGTTAAGAAAAGAAGGTCCAGTGGAGGAAAAAATTAACATTATTTAATCTGACCAAACTTAATAGAAAGACTGCAAGTGGTCATCACAGTTGTATAATGGGATGGAGTCCATCTAAAGTGTCAGTGAGTCAAGTTCAAGACTATGTCAAAATTGCAACACAATCATTTAGAAAAAAGTTCAGAATCCAAATCCTATTGTCTTCACATAGTGGGGAGTGGTAGGACCATGACCAGAATGTTATCTGGCCTAATGGTTACGGTCTTCGCCTCCCGTGCACAAGGTCCAAGGTAATAAATAAGGAAATAAACACAGCAGCTTCTACCTGCTGGACACACTCCTGCTACACCACCTGGTGACGTACAGCTTTATGGTCAGTTAATGACTGTGAGATGCAAATGTGCAGCAACCCATCTACACCGCCTAACATCTCACATCTGCTGCAAGATTAGGAAAGGACAAGCTTTAATGTAGCACAAAAGCAGTGGTCCGGTGCAGGAAAAGGAGACCCCAAATATCTGTGTTAACATTTTTATGATCAATATAAAATATTAATATTATGCTTCAGAATCCAAATATGACCAAGAAACTATTGCACCCTAGTGCCTGAAACATGCCAGGAAATATTTTTTACGTTAAGACAAAACTAACTTCTGAAAAGAACCACTGCTTCCCAAAATAATTTATAAGCTGTGGATCTTTTGGTGCTGGTGACGTAAAAAGAAAATAAATTCTGTTAATGATGTAATAAGAAAATAAATATTTTTCTGTAGAAGAAATACTTATTCCTTCTGCCCAAAAGCCGCACAAAAATGTGCATGAAAAAGAAAAATAAATGGAGAGAAGGGTATTGCCCTGAGCCCTGCCTCACTCCGCACTGTACAACTTCTCACTTTTTTGTGCCAACCACTCCATCTGCAGGTTGAGTACCTTCATCTAGGTCTGTTTCACTTCATCTTATTGTGTGTTGGTGGTGTGATGTGTGATACTGTCAGAACAAGCACAAGCAGAATCTCCCTACCATTCATTGCCTGTGATGTATCATAGCTTCATGATAACCTCCTATGAACCTATGACAAATGATTGCTCAAGGGCAGTAGAATGGTCATGTGGTCATGCCATCATTTTCTATTTCTGTACCTCTTCACCTTCCTTCATCCCTGGCATAATATAGCAGACACAGGAGCAAATAATATTTTCAACTCCCCAGTTGATCTTCAGACACTCATAGCTTGTTCCTTAAGTTAGTTCCCTGAAAGCACAAATGGAAGCCCCGTCTCAGCACCACCAGCCTAGCAACAGCAGCTTACCATGTATTACTGCTTGTGAGAGAATATTACCTTGAGGTACTATTTGCTTGTTCTGCTACCACTTGTTATTCTGCATGGCAATGTATTCATTCTTGAACTGTATGTGTTAGGTGGTCAGTGAGGCTACAAGATAGCAAACAAATATTGATCTTTTTTCACTTTTATGAATCATCACTCTTTCTTCAAGATGGAGTTACCTTAGATTGAGACTGCACATGAAAAGGGGTGTATGGGGACAAAGTACCTTAAACAGGGGTTGCAGGGTGTTTGCCCAACTCCAGGAATGCTAATTTTAGATTGAGACTACATAAACAAAGAGTGGTGTGAGGCAAAGTACTTGAAATGGGGGTTGCATGGTGCTTGCTCTTTTCCAAGAATGCTTATTTTAAATTTTGGTTTATTTTATACATAGATTCACAGATCGTTACAAGGCTAACAACCCAGGGGGCCTTTCTAAGCCCAGCCAAGTTTTCACTAAAGAATAATGATGTCCTGCATCCAAACAGGACATGGAGGACCAGACATGTATAACCCTAGTTCTGTCCATAAGGGACAGTGGTGCCAGGCCCAGTATAAATTTATTTTTCCCTATCCACTGGTCGAGGTTGAGCTTAAATTGGGTAATTTACCTATTTGCAAGAATATTTATGTTACTAGAGTACAAATATTCAGCAGTTTTATGAACATGAGGTAATGGGTATCATACAGAAATCTACGCACTATCATGTTTAGAGCCTGAATATTTTGATCAAACATAGACAGCCGGATAAAAGAGGACCAGTATTCCTTTAAAACAGTGTGTTTCATTACATTAATCTTTTTTTGCTGAAAGGTGTTAACCATACCTGTCAACTGTCCAAATCTTCACAGAACATCTAGATTTTTGCTTCATATTTTGGTCTGTTCTTCATAAAATGTGTGGTTTTCTGGCAAATCAATGAGGAATTAGGAAATTAAATAATGGCATATACTTGTGTATCAGACCATATCTTTCAGGAAAATGCATGTTAACAAAAATCCTGTTATTCTAGCAACATTCTAAGTTTATAAGAGCAATATTTAAAATATGTCCCTATTTTTGTGCCTTTGTCCCCCCATTATTTTAGGCTTTGTCAGATTTCTTGCTCTAAGAGGTTGACAGGTATCTTAACAAACAACATCTTGAGAACTTTAATGCACAAGGGTGATACACGATTACTCTGCCTATTAACAATCATGCCAGAAATATTGAGCAAGGAGGACAGAGAGGACTGATGTGATATGACCCCCTACTGCAGACAGCTGTTGCTGCTGTGCAAAGAATCCTGCTTTCAAAGCTTACACTACCTAGTAATGACATGAAATTATCTGTTAACTGAGTAAACCCATGATGCACAAATACCTCTGTTTGGAGATGACCTAGGAGCACTGCCTGGCTAAATGACTTGCACAGGCCACAGAGAAGGCAAAATGGTCTGACAAAATAAACCCAGGTCTAGCTATAAAGCCTAACAGAAAAGCATAGGCTTAAATCTTTTTATTAAACTGACAGTCTGGTATTGCTAGTCAGTCAGAATAAGACAGCTGCAAAACATCCATGGATAGATGAGTGGTTTCTACACAGACTTGAAGGATCATGGGATTGCCTGAGGCTTTGCTTCTGCTGCCTGAACAGGTTATAAAGTAAACTTTCAAACTTAATTCACAATGTACTGGTCTAGAAATATCTTGATAGCTAAAACCACACTGATATTTTCAACTGTGCATATATTTATCAAGATTACTTTTTGGAAGAAACTAATAGACTAGCCTGCTCTGATTGTAAGGGAAAGGTGATTGCATAATATCCTAAGGCACTATACATAATGCATCTATAACCTTTTTCTATTACTGGTATTTATGTTTTTTATTAGGCCTCTCAATCTGGGAAATTCATATAAAAGTACTGGTATTTCAGCATATTCTAAAATGCACAAAAGACAGAGGGACTAAACAATGAAGCAACATGACAAAATAACTGGCATGTTAGTGGTAGAGGCAACTGAGAGGCTAAGGTTTTAACACCTGCAGTCCAAGCTTTCCCTGTTTGTTAAAGAAATCTTTGTAGTGGTGGTGGTGGTGGTGGCAGTGTGTGTGCATGTGTGGGGAGAGGGGTGGAAACAAAGGTGAAATCCCTGTAACAACTTCGCTCTTTTGTAGGGGGCACTATCACACTGTCAGGTTGGAGTTTATTGGAGATTATGTATTTGCTTGACATCTCCATGCAAACATACACACACTTTCACTAAACTCTGTCATGGATAGAACATGTTAAGGGATATCAGGCAAGTGATTGCTGTGTAAGGGGATAGATAACTCCTGATTTAAAGCCATGAAGTCGACACACAAGAAAACATGCATGAGAAAGTCCCCTCACCCCAGCCAAACACATAGCATTTTTCAGCACAGTGATGGATACTGAAAATGGATCTTGCATTGGTACTGGACGGGGGCCAATCCAAATCAAATACCAGATCAGGCTTGCAATCCATAATGATTATGCGGCTAAATGCAGACATGCAGCTTCTTCCCAGAGGGATATTTCTATGGAATATTCTCACATATCTTTTTTGTGGCTCTCAGACAGGCAGCATGTTCCCAGTGCAATAATTTTACAGGATACTTCTGCATTTCTTTTTGTGTTTGAAATAAAAGTAGTACAGTCCTAGTGGGATGCTTCCATGGACTACTTCTGCATTCCTTTTTGGGCTTACAGACAGGCAATTTCTTTCCACTGGGATAGTTTCACATTTCTTTATGTGCTTCACAGTCCCTAATGCAGGAGTGCATTCACTGGTATAGATGCTATTAGTTTCAGCACTAGCTCCCAGATCAGCTTCCAGAAAGGCATTAGTTTATTCCCAAATACAAGTTAATCTGGCAGGTAGTGAGACAGTCAGCACTATTTGTGTTTTGGGAGGGTCGTTAAATATATAATAAACATAGAATGCTGACTCTCTTAACAAAGCAGGGAGTGCTCTGTCAGGATTGTATGCAACTAGAATAAAGAAAGAACATGTGAATGCAGAAGCCAAAGGGATGTATGTCACATCTGTTGGAGAGGATGAAGAATGCAATCCCAGCTGCAGTAAAATGCTCCTTTTTGCACCTCAGATCTTAAACTCCCAGTAAGTTCCGGTATGTGAGGGCTTTGGTACAAAGCATACAAACTAATCTGCACTGCAGATTAGCTGAGTACTTTTCAAAGATATGGTGCCATAGTAGCTGGTGAAACACTAGCATAATCCTACATACATGGCAAACCTCACATAAACCACAACATGCTAAAATATTTAAAGCTGTAAGTGAATGCATAATACATTTCATGGGCCACTGACAGAGACTTAATATGCTAGATTTTCAGATTCAGAATTTCATTAGTGAATTTTCCCAAAATTCTAGATTTAATGTGCCAACTCAGAGTGCTTAAAACATTAAGCACCGTATCAGATTTTCTAAAGTCACAGTTCTACTTTTTCTAAAAGTAAGAGACTAAAACAGCTTTCCTCTGAACAGAATGTTTTCACAGATTTCAGCAAGCAAAGATTTTTTTTAAGATAGTACATAAAAATTAATCAGGCATGAACCAATGGATAATGTTGACAGGTACAAGTAATTTAGTCATCAGTTTAAAAATGCAGAGAACAATATGGCTGCAAGTGTGGTGAAAAAAATGGGTTCCTTTTGTATTGCTAGCTAAACACTGATTTAGTTCTGTTTAGAATATGGATTTTTAAAGACTGGGTGAATAACAGTACTTGTTAAAGCATTTTTCTGTGACACATTTTGCAAAAATGAGATGCAGTGATATGACATGAGAGAGCAGGCTGTAATGAGACTAGAATCTATTTTTTTCATAGATAGGCAGAACATGACTCATATAGGGACATAAAAAAGAGAGAACTCAGGAACAAGCTGATAGAAGTGATCAGTGGTCTGTTAGGTCTATTTTACTCTCACAACTGACCCTCTACATATATTTTTCTAACTTATTCCTTTATTAAGTTAGTTGGTGAACTGGTCAACAAAACGCTTTTCAGCCATAGCATATAGCATGCGTACAAAGGTAAATGTTATATTTGTGGAAATTTTAAATTAACCAATCAAACAGCGTGTTTTTTGAGAGGTAGGAGTAAACAAGAATACTTGGATGTTAAGCAGCGTAACTAACTCTACTCCTTTAAACATAACTGAGATGACTTGATGGCTATCCTCAAATTTAATCCGGGATTGACTGTCATAGCCCTCCTGCAGAAAGGAGGTGTGGCCTGAGGGAAGATCCTGGCAAAGCATAAATGGTGATGAAACTTGGTGGCCTTGGAATATCTATGAATTTAAGAAACCCTGGCTCTTCCATCCATCCTAGTCTCATTTGACTCTCTCTATTGTTCTGTACTCCAGCTCTTCAGCTGCTAGGCTGTTCCAGGATTTCACCACTGTTTTAAGTGGGATTTAAAAAATATATATATTGATATTTTTTCTGTACCTATGACTTTTCCTTCTTCTTCTGTCCTAAATCATAAAAAATTCTTTTCACTAGATTCAGGACAATAAGGCCATTCAGCATCAAGTCCTCCCCTCCGTTCTCACAAACTGTACTTGTCCATTGCCTTGTTATTTTCGTACTTTAGCCGCACCTACAACCCACCAGACCACCTGAATGGCTCCCCTCTAAATCCTCTCTAGAAGCTTGACGTCCTTCCCAGTCTTGGGCCTCCTACTACTGTGCAGTACACTCCAGGTATAGCCTTACCTGGACCCAAGCACAGTTAGGGAATTACATGTGCCTCCCCCGAGAAGTCCCTTCTCCTCTCTATACAAGCCAGCACACAATGCGTTTTGTTGCAGTGCAGTCCCTTTACTGCACAATGATGTTAGGAATGTGGTCGTTTTCAGGGGTCCTTTCTTAGCCCTCTCCAGATTCACCATCTGCTCTGTACTTTATTGCTACAGTCTTCTCTCCACAGGTAAATTCTTACTCTTTGTTAAACTCATAGGTGATAGTTACATGCCCACTGTGCTAGTTCAAGATGCTCTCACAAGATTAGTTACTCTATCCTTTAACTGCTAGTTTGAGAAGCTATCATAACTTGGAGTTACTCCAAGTTCAACTAACTGTGGGTAAGACCCCCCCCCCCTTCAAGTCACTGTTAGCTATAGGGCCCCTTCAATGAACCATGATACCCACGCTGCTTTTTTGGATCTACTTGAGTCAATCAAATTACAACCAAACACTCTACTCATGGACCATTTTAACTGTGCCACCATTGACTGGAAAACTTACACAAGTACCAACATGCTTGCACAAAGGTTCCTAGACTTTGTTAACATTAGTGTCCTGGAACAAATAGTATGCAACCCCACAAAGGGCTCAAATATTCTCTATCTGGTCCTCACCAACATGGGTGTCTTTTGCACCTCCACGAGTATAGGACACTCACTGATTAAACCTGATCACAAATCAGTCACATTTGAAGTAGCTATAACACCTGAAGCCCTCTAAGGTGAAATCAGGCTAAAAATTTCACCAAAGCTAATTATACCCTCCTAAGGGATGACATAAATAATTTCCAAGCTCTTGTTCCCACAGATGACATTGACAACTACACCAAGGTATACACAAATGCCCTGTACAATCACTTACACAAATGTATTGACACAGCTGTACCTGACAAGATCAAAACAAGATCCTCAAGAAAAAACAAGCCTCCCTAGTGGACATCTAGCATTAATAAGTTATACAACAAGAGGAAGAACTTGCTGTCTAAGAATAAAAAAGAGGGGTCCCATCACTGGAAGAACACCCTCCTCTGCTTGAACAAACAAATAAGACAACTTGTAAAACCCTCTAAGGGCAACTTCGAAAAAAAATTATCAACCATAGCTAAGGATAACCATAAGGCATTCTTCAGCTATATCCGTAATCTTAGGACCTAGATGTGTGCTGAACTAGCTGTAGATGGCATCTCACACACAGTGTTCCTGTGAAAATAGCTAGCCTATTAGCTGACAGGTTTGATGAAAATTTCTCCCCCTGTCCCCTCCAAGCATTACACAAAATATTCCCTTTACATCTCCCTCACCTTGCATCTCCAAAGACCAAGTCATTACTGCTCTCTCCAAGGCCAAAAACAGCCTTTATGGGACAGGATGGCATCCCAGGTTGAATTTTAAATGGTCCATTAGGTACTCTCTTCAACCACAGGCTATGTATTGGTTTTGCCACTGCTGAATGGAAAACATCAACTTCATAAAGGGAGTACACCAACAGGCCCTGGGAACTACAGGGCCATAAGCTTAATCAGCCTTATCTATAACGCCATGGAATGAATCATCATGGATGTTATAAATAAGGATAAAGATGATCTCCAAACCCTTGATCTGACATGGTTTGTTTTTTGTTAAAGGCAGGTCATGCCTGATAAACCTGGGGACTTCTTTGAAAATGTCATCAGAGCCATAGATGAAGGCAAATCTGTGCATACAGCCTACCGTGACACAACCCCACATTTTGGTATCACTGATAAACTCTCCCATTTGAATATCAGTCCTTATGTTGTCAGGTGGGTTGCTAACTGGCTCACCGACATCTCACACTCATTCAAATTAGGATCTTTACCTCAACCAGCCGATCTGTCAACAGTGAGATTCCACAGGGGTCAGTACTGGGCCCCCTATTGTTTGGAATATACATCTCAGAAGTCCAGGCCAAAAAATAGGGGCTGTGGCTGACTAAGTTTGCTGATGACTGCAAATTAGATGCAATCATTGAATCCCCAAACAATGTCAATACACTTCAAGAGGGACATACACAAACCAATGACTGATGCCAAAACCATGGACTTAAACTTGGTATTAAAAATGCATTATCATCCCCTTCAGTAAAAATGATATCACTGCAGACTATCATATACATAATAATACTCTAAGTAACAACTCAGTAGTGAGAGACTAGGGAACACAAGTTGACTGCAGCTGAAACTTTGTCTACTGTGGTAAGGAAAGCATTCTACGTCACACACCTCATTACCAAAGGCATTGCCTCAGGAGCGAAAGATGTCATAACTCCCCCATACTCAACCCTCATCGGGCCAATAATTGAGTACAGTGCTCCCTTTGGCATTTACCTTACCAGGCACCTGCAGCAACTTGAGAGACCTCAGAAATTTCTACCCAGAAAAATGAAGGGTCTCCAGCACATGTCAATTGACAGACTGAAGCCACAGTCACTGTACTCAGTAGTATATACACTACTTGGAGCAGACCTGTGCCTGGCCTACAGAGCAATCTTGGATCCAAACCTAATGGAAATGCTGCATATCTGCTAGTCAAATGGGACAAGGATCACCCGCTCCAGGGATCTTAACCTGGCCTGCAACATAAATAGGACCTGCTGGAGAGACAAATATGTCTCTCAAAGGTTGCCAAACCTTTGAAATAGGCTACCAGTTCTATGACCCTGTTTAAGCCTAGCCTGGATGACTGGATGGGAAAACATAAATTCCTGCCTGGGATTTCACCTATGATCTTCATAGATATGGGTTGGCGTTTCTATCTAAAATCTTGAGTTTTGGCAAGATCCTTTATATTGAGTTTCTCTAGTACTGTACTGCGTACACACAGCAAGGCTTATAATGACCTTCAGGCCAATAGCCCAGTATGAACCTATAAGATTAGCTCCTCTGTCCCTTAACCACTGGTTTGAGAAGCTGCCACGAGATTACTTCCTCTGTCAGTTAACCGCTAGTTCGAGAAGCTATCACAAGATTAGTTCCTCTACTCCTGAACTCTGTACCATTGTTTGCACTACCAAACAGTTAAATATTCATCTCAGTTTCACTAGCCACGTCACATACAAATATAGTAAGGGGTCTAGTCCCAGTAAGGAGCCCAACAGCATCCCAGATATTACTGATTTTTCAACAGACAGTTCCTTGTTAATCACTGCCTTCGGTTTACTATCTTCAAACTGTTTTTCTAAGTTAATCACTGCCTTCGGTTTACTATCTTCTGTTTTTCTAAGCACTTTTGCAACACAGACCCCATGCCCTTCTGGTCATCTTGTCTATTAGCAGCACATGTGAGATAGTGCCAAACAGCCATCTATGTCAGATATGATCCACTCAAGCACATGTACCATAAGAGGCTGAAAGGCCTCAACAGTGTAAAGACATACTGTTTTCTACCAGCCATCCCATTAACATCTGGAAAATAAGCAAGACTACTCCACAGAATTCTTTCCCTCAGTTTTTTGGAAATGGAAATGAAAATAACTCTCTACTTGTTTGACTCTTTCCTTACCTCTCATTATGCAATGATTCTAAAGTAACCTTTCACTCCTCTAGTTCTGCCCCCTGAGTGCTATGAACAGGAAACCAGAAGAAAATTTAATATAAAATGCAATTGCTTTTATTGTAGTAACAATATACTGATCTGGGCATAAAATGAAATCCATGTTAACAGCTCTATCATTGGTTTAATTAATGCAAATTTCTCATAAGTGCTCACAGCACAGCCATGCACATGTTTATGCATCTTTACTGTTTGTATTATCCATCCTTCTGTATAATTATTTAATTTATTCAATCATTCATTCATGGTATACTGAAACGCATGCTATGCTTCTGTGTATGTGTTTTACTTCCAACTGTCCTAGAAAAAGGCATGTTGGACTCAGCAGAATATACTTATTAGTAAAATAAATCTTGCAACTTAACGGTGAAACAATAAATGCTGAGCAGTGCTAAAGTAAAGTATCCTTTTGATATTATTTGCTTATGATGAAATAGCAAGGCATAAATAGAACCAGTCCATTGTCCCCAAATTGTGCATTTTACAACAGATCAAAATGTGGACTTACTTTTTATGCCTTATTTCTTTAGAAAAGAAGTTTTGGAAAGCATCTGCTTTCTGCTCTTTTGCTTATATTTTACATTCCTATGTAATTTTACTTCTGCATTTTCATTACCAATAACTAGAAAAGAGAACATGTGCAGGTTTGTCAGCAGCTGACAATGTAATATTATTTCAGAACTACTTGCCATAGCAACAGTTTGCTAACAGCTGTATAGACAGCTCAACCTCCCATGCATGTAGCGGAAAGCATCATACCCACTATAACCCTGCATGTGGTGTCAGAAAGAAAAACATAAAAACCAAGAAACAAAAAGTAATACACTCCTCTGCTATTTTTTTTTAATATTTTGGCCACCGATTGTGCACCTTCCAGCTGACCATCTGCTCCTTTCTGCTCCTGTAGCTCCTAACTTTAGTGTCCCTGGTATTATTACCCCTGGGGCTGGGACCACCTCAACCATAGATGGAATGGTAATGAAACAGGGAAATACAGGGCTTCAGCAGTATCACATATGATGCTGTGCATGCAGGAGTGTCTCTCTAATTTCTCCAAGTCTTTTGGGTTTCTAATACCATGACGGGAATGGACCCCATTCCTAAGTCAAAGTAGGATTAAAGTTTATGAAATTAGTTTTGTTTCAGTCTTTGATGTCAGCCAATAGTGCTCTTTACAGCACCTGCAATGTGCGCAGTAGTGACTCCTTCTGCAGTTCGTATGGAGTTACATGTATTGGTAACATATCCAAACATGATTGTAAATTCTTTTTGTAAGACCCATTGCTCCTACTACTATTGGAACTATCTAGGTATCTTTCTTCCACATTGCTCTTATTTCTGCCTGTAAATCCTGATATTTTATGACTTTGTATCTCTGTCTGTACACAAGACACTGTAGTAACTGGGTGTGGCAATTTCACTGATCAGTGCTACTTTTGTCTTCTTTTCTTGGACCACTATATCCAGTTTTCTAGCAAATGTCTTTTGGACTGTTGGTAATGGGTGATCCCATGTGATATAAACTTCATTGTTTTCTGTGATGCTTTGTGGCTCATGTTTCCAGTGTTTTTCAGCCACTTCAGTACCATAATGTTTGCACAATCCCCAGTGCATCAGTCTCACCACATTATTATGCCTTTTAGTATACAGTCCTTCTGCCATTAGTGTGCCGCAACCAGCAACAAGTCCTGTGAGTACATGCTGATGTCTCATGTATCACCACAAGTAAAGTCAATTGACTCTAGTCCTACCCTAATTTAATGGCCATTTGTCTTGTGATTGTAACATGCCCCCATCACCAGAGTACCAAATTGCAGACAGACATCCCACCCCCCCCCTCTCAGAATGGGTGAACTAACAAAATGCTGTTTCTACCTATGCCACCCTCTCAGGCCTCTACAGTGGCTGAGCCAGTAATCGATATCAGATCATCTAGGTTGCAGTCACAGCTCCATCCTTCTGTGCCATAGATCAAGGCCTAGTCCTCTGTTGTATTACTGCTTAGGTAAACAACAAATAGCTAAGCACACTCAGGCAGAAACAAAATGGAAAACAAAAAGACAGCTTGGAAACACCAAAGCAAATTCTCTCTCAGTTTAATGAAGCGCTTTTCGTCTTGCACATATAGCAAGACTTCATCAGAAACTGAACAGACTTCAACACAAACAATATATACACACCCTTTTTGTCACATGACACTGAGTTAAGTTGGCTAATATGCACTGGGGCAATGTTTTACCCGGGTTTGAATGAGACACTATCTTTAAACAGTATATTGAAGTTGAGAAATCTTAAACGTTAATGTGTGTATGCATTTTTATAAAATGTGTCCATATTTGTGACATCTGACTTCATTTGACTCGGATATGTAAGTTTCTGACTTCTTAGTTAACTAAGTAATACCATACTTTGAGAGTCAACATAATAATTTGAGATATAGTATTGTTAGTATATGTATGTTTGTATATATATTTCTATCATCATTACAGATAAAAATTCTGAAGGAAGGGTAGGGTTGAGGTGTTCTAAAATATTGTCAGTCATATCTGTTTTTAAAAAATGTTTTAAGTAGCAATTATGTGGATGTGCCTTTAAGACACAAGATTTTAATTAGAAGTGTCATGTGACAAAAAGGGTGTGTATATATATTGTTTGTGTTGAAGTTTGTTCAGTTTCTGATGAAGTCTTGCCATATGTGCAAGACGAAAAGCGCTTCATTAAACTGAGAGAGAATTTGCTTTGGTGTTTCCAAGCTGTCTTTTTGTTTTTCACTAGTTTGTCTTACTTTGGTTCCTGTCTTTTGGAGAAACAAAATGGATGTAAGATGATGCAAACCTTTTATTATTCCACTTGGTGATACAGGAACAATGACATTAATATGGTTTTGACGCTGACCACATATCTTATATCCATTTTTTTTTTTGCCTGAATATGCTGAGCTGTTTGTTGTCTACCTGTTTATTCTGGGCTCATACACATTTTCTGGCTTGGTTCTCATTCCAAGCAACCTTCAGTGTTCAGCTAACAGGGGCATCGGACCGGACTTGTGGAAGGATGACCTAATGAAGAGCTGCATGACAGTACAGCAGGATTGGAAAGGAAACGCACTTCATTACATTGTGTTCCTGCATGTGTCCACATTCAATGCGCTATCATAAGACAATCACTACTTCAAGGGAAAAACACTGTCAAAATGATGGTAGCAGTATCTACCGACCATCCTGTGGCCTGTTCCTAAATGCTGTTTTACGCTTCTCGCCCTGTAAAAAGAGGGTTGGGCACGAAGTGTGCATCACCACTAAAGGCACTATATCACACACAACACTATACAAAAAAGTGAGAGGAGATATGCCTTCACAGAGCTGGAGCCTATCGGCAGTCCACTTTAACCTTACTTTTTGATTCTAGCATTTTTCCATTTATGTTATCCCTCATATGATTGCATGAGAAGTAAAGTAATCGATGGTGAATGGTTCCAGTGATATCCAGTTTCTATCAAAATGCTTGCACAGATTACTTAAGGAAATATAAGAAAACCTTTAACAGGTATCCCAGATCTCCTAGAATTGCATCTTCTCCTGCATCGTAACAAACTCTACATTTGCTAAGCACATACGTGTCTGCACATGCTTACTATAAGAGAAACAATCTTCTCGAATTTGAGCTGAAATTAAGGATACATGAATTTTCTTTTCATCCTATACATTAATATTGTATCTCTAGTCCATAGCACGTCTTTATTCTGCTCTGAAAATGACTAAATAATATCGCTTTTATAACACTGTAGGTATGTATGCAGAGCTAAAGAAAGGTCACTTGGCATCCTTGACAATCATCCAAATGGCACCTTCCCAGCCTGATTTGAGGACCAAAAAGGAACTACTCTTCAGGCAAAGAAGTATTATATTTTTAACATAATAGCACTTTAGCTCGTTCACTGTCTAAAATAACTGTCAGAAACTATAGCAAAGAGCTATACTATATCCTTGCTTCAGTTCCTAACACACACATGCACACACACACACACACACACACACACACACGCCAACATACACACACCGTCACACACACACACCGACATACACACGCACACAGACACTGCAAACAAATGATTTAAGTAACTGCTACATCAAATGTGGCTGCTTAAATGACTGTCAATATTAAACTCGTGGCCCATAGTCTTAATAACATTTAGCAGATTACTGACTTGCAGACACTGAATGGCACATCTCATACACTACGTCCATCTATAGCAATAGAGTTGGATACATGAACCATAATATAACATGGTAGATGTGAAATGTCATTACTATTTTACAGAAAAGTTAAAAAACAGATATAACCTTCTTGTCTAGAGATACTGACGTATGAACTTGCTCTACAAAAACAAGTAAATATAAGTTTGTTAAACTGAGATACTGATGTGAAAAGCACACTCTAACAACCTTGCTGTAGTGGAGTTAATATGTAGAAACATTACTATAACAAGCTAAAACAGCAGTGACCACAAAACTGAAAAAATGAAAGAAAGAAAGAAATCCTGTCAGACCAGTAAAGAGTGGTGAGGAACAGAAATGCACCCACTATTCCTTACTAATTTTTCTCTGAATAACACATAATGCTGTTTATTTTCATGTGTCAGGCATGGCAAAAGTATCAAAGGCGGACTTTTCCAGTGATGTGAGTGCTTGTGTGCATAGGTCTGGTGGACAGTAAAGAAAGGGTTTCAGTGAAAGCCAGTGTCTTATTTGAAGCTAAATGAAGCAATAGAAAACTCAAGTATTACAAAAACTTATGATCATGTCATTGATTGCACTTTCCATATGTGTTATAAAAAATATGTTTCTCAAGCACACAACAAACTGGTTATGGTCAGAGACCCGATCATAATCATTTATATTACAGTGAGGCTCGTATGAAAGAACCTCACTATAACAAGCACAAACGGACTGCACAGTACAGAAATTACCTTAAAACTAAACAATGTAGTTCTGACATACAAAAAACTCTGTTTAATTAGATAAAATAATCACATCTTGAAGCTATTGTGTCTAGAATCACCCCAGAGTATTATGGCAACGATCTGCTTTAAAAGGTCACAGCAGTAAAATAACCAGAAGACACAGCAGAACAGCTGATGATAAATCCAAAAAAAAGAGAAAAAGTTTAAAAACTGAACAAGCACCTTGAATGTACAAAATAAAGATTACTGTATTAGTTAATATCCCATACATTTCACTGACAGTACGTTCTTTCATCTTTCAAACTATATGAAAACCTCAACAGATCTGATGAAGCCCAATTCACACAAAAGCACTCATTACTTACTATTGTTTGTTTCCAATAAAGAAATATCAACTTCTAAACAAGTTATAAGTATTTGATTACTTTGAGAGCTCAGCTAAGCTTGACTACAGTTCCTTTTTCTTTTTTCCATGATTTTAGGGAGTCTAAGTGAACAACTTTGTTCCTCAGGAAGTAGTACTTTTCTTTGTGGTTTAATGATTTTCCTTACTGGTGGAAAATGTTTTACCCTGGAGACAGGAACATACTGCACTTCACTACAAGCATCTTTACACACACACACACACACACACACTCATATATATATATATATATATATATATATATATATATAATATATAGTAAATTCAGAATGTTGAACATTCTGTATTTTGACAGCAAAATGACTGACACAAGAAGGCTGACTCACAAAATTTCAACACTAAAATAAACACTGCTTGTTCTATGCATGGGGCAACCCCCATTACCTCCAAGTGTGTAGCTATGCACTGGGAAACCCCCATTACCTCCATGTGTGTAGCTGCGCCTCTGCACCACCTACTAATTATATATACCAATTCCAAGACCATACCACAGTAGGAAAAGGGCAAAACCCAGTCTCCACTCAACCACAGTCTTGGGTAACACACTACTAGCTTTCAACATTCACAACGTTGACATTCTGAATATATCCCATGTGTGTGTGTGTGTGTGTGTGTGTGTGTGTGTGTGGCATCCCTGAAATGAATAAGATAATCAGTTTCTTGAAACCATTCAGGATGGTATCAATTTATCGACTATTACATTTATTGATAGATAAAAGGTATTTTATTGATATAGCTATATGCATAGTGTGACATTTTGGTGGTGTATGCGATATTTACTTAGTTTTCCATGCTGCCTGTGCATTGTCTGAATGCTTGTCAGCAATGATTTCCATGTTCTTCATGAGCTCTCTCTTATTTTGCAGTGCATTGTTTGAATGCATGTTAGCAGTGATTTCATTGCTGTGGGAAATTTCTCCTGTCTATGATTTGGTGTGACCTTGGAGTTGGTAAATATGAATTTGGGGGTGGGCTTGCCCCCCCCCTGCAAAATAAGAAGTTTGCAGTTTTAATTCCATGAAATCAAAATCAGGCAAGTAATATAAAATATAACCCAACATTTGCTTCTAGAAATACTGCATTAGAATAATGAGATATGCTTGGTATAAGGAGAGATATAAATATGTGTACAAATGATGTTCTGATGTTCAATAGCATGGATTCTCGATGAATGATTTCTTAGGTAAATTGTGTAAGATGGGCAGATGCGTGAGATGTATGCGCATGCTTTATGTATAGCCATATGTATGATAATAATATTCAGTATATTCTAAGATAAATGCAAAGGCTATTTCCTTCTATGTATTTAGCATGTTTATGTAAATGTGTCTGCCTCTCGACTACATGTAACTAGTTAACTAACTGTGTCTGCCTCTCGACTACATGTAACTAGTTAACTAACTACTTAGGGCTATTAAACAAAATGGGAGCAAATATAAGATATGCTGCTGCTTCTGTTCAGGCTCTAGGCAAGTGCATGTCCGTTACTTCCACGTTGGCTACTGGTTGGGATGCACCATTCTGGAATTTAAAGCATCAAGTGAAGACATGTGAAAACTCTTTCTGGGGTACATGTTATTACTATAATTGTTGCAGATGACACTAATGTGGAAAAATAAAACACTTCCATCATAACCTATTGCACAGAAAAAACTTTTTAGGTTTTGTCTACACAGTAAAGTGTGGGGGTGGTGGTGGTTGCAGTAATAAACTTTACCAACATCTATGGCTATAATGCCATAGAGCAACATCAAAGAACACTAGTGACCTTTTTCTAACATCTCATGTTGCAGAAAGTAATTTCCTTAAAGATAAAATGATTCTGCACAGACTCCCTTCTCCTGTATTCCTCTCAGAATGAATTGCTACAAGAGGAACATTTAGCTGATCCTATAACCGTGAAGCTCCTAGAAACAAAAGGGATAAAGGGCAATCACTGAAGGGAACCAGATACATTAGGCCTGTGTTCTCTCTGGCTGTCTTTTTGATTAGCTGTCAGTGAAAAGTTTAATCACATAACCCAAGTTTTCAAACTCATGTCTAGAACATATGTACGTATATCAGGTCCTAAACACATTTCCACATCAGTTCACCTTCATTCAGCTTTAAAAATGTTGCAATACGGGTAATGGGAAAGGAAGAAAAAACTGATATAAACCTTCAAATCTGGATGCCAGCAGAGAATTTCAGATGCAGATGCTTTTGGCACAAGTCTAATGAACACAAGGTGAGATCTGACGATAAGATGGGAGATAGGAAATTCACTCTGGGAATCATGTCAGTCGCCCTGCTACACAGGGGTCCAGAGAAGTAAATATTGTGGGAATAAATATCCAGGGAATTGTTATGACTAGGCTTGTATAGGCCCTAGGGCCGATAGCCTAGTACCGACCTATGAACTAAAGTGTTAGGTAACAGAAATGTCACCACTACACTATTCAGCACTATGGCTACCGAGACACTGACCTAATAAGCTGAAATGTGCATTCCCCAGCCTAAAAACATAAATAAATGAATGAATAAAAGTCAGTGTTCCAGAAGGAATGGCACTTACAGCCACGTAGATAGCACTGCTTCAAAGAAAGACCTGCTCTGTCAAGTCACATAGCAGGCTGCAGATAGACACAAAGAACCAGCTCTCTTAGAATGACACCTATATGCAAGTAAGAATATATTTATCACAGAGAGATTGTGCTAAGCAGCACAATTGTTTTTTTACCCGAAATGAACCCAAAGTTCTGCTCATGTTATTTTGTTTTGGAGAAGAACTATTTTTCAGAATGAATTATATTGCTCATTCTTTTTTTATTATTTTTCATCAAAGTCCTCTTTACTGGCATTATGCCAGTTTCACCCTTGTTCTTCTCTGGCCCCCGTTTGATTATGAGACACACACTGAAATCTGGATTTCTTTGCACATCCTGAAATACTAAATACAACATGGTTTTGTGTTGTTTATGTTTTGGCGGAGACAGAGTTCTGAACATGAACCTTATCAACACTTTTGGTTCATAATTCAGGACTCCAGACTGGTTTCTGCTTTTATTAAATTCAGCAAATCATATCTACTAATAACAACAGTTTTATGTTGTGTTGCTTTTATTAGTTATCATACAAAAGCTCAAAACAGCTGGCAGTATCTATTTCCTTTTTAGACCCCAATGGCACCCCACCACCAGGTACAAATCTTCAGAGATACCATGGCATCACCCTAGATCAAGGTCTTTTCTTAACCCACGCAAGGAACCTACTTGAATGCCGTAAATCCTGGTGGCAAATAATACTGCAGGCAGATACGTTTCCCAGTCTTAATGAAACATTAAATGCTTTCTGATGGCACAAAGATTTTAAATGCTAGATACTGTTACTCCTGGTAGCTATGATTTTCTTATTTACAGAAATGTTTTCATTTAAAAAAAATATATTAGAAGCTTTGAAGCAACACTCTACCGTTTCAAATAGAGAGTGACATTTTTGATTGGATAGTACTTGGTTATATTTCTTGAACATGTTTTAAACTACACTATAACATTAAGAAGAAAAGAGGGACCAGACACAGGTATTTTATTAGAGATGATCATGTAAATTCATGTAATACTTCTTTTAAACTTGGATTGTGTACTTGGTTTTAACTCTGATGAAGTTCTACTGAAAATAAAAAGAAGAAAAGTGCTCAGTAGTTAAAATTTGTGTGTGGGCCACCTACACTTGCCTTTGTAGGACTGTTCAAAGTTCACTTATCAACACTTTCAGTTCATAATTCAGGAGTCCAGATTGGTTTCTGTTTTTACTAAATTCAGCAAATCATATGTACAATATCATTTTTATGTTGTGTTACTTTTATTAGTTTTCATACAAAAGCTCAAAATGGCTGGCAGTATCTATTTCCATTTTAGACCCTGATGGCACTCCACCACCAAGTAGCACAGATCTTCAAAGGTACCATTGCATCACCCTAGATCAAAGGTATTTTCTTAACCCCCACATAAAGAACCTCAGGAAACTCAAGTTGTAACCCAGTCATGTATCTCATTCAAAATGTCAGTTCTACGTTCAACTAATACAAAGCAGGCAATGCCTATCAATGTACTATTTCCAAGGCTGAATTAATAAGTTGCCTATAATTTCATTACTTTCATCTCAAAACACAAATGCCTTACAACTAGCTGAAACTAGGATATCTATAGTCATACATGCATTTAGCTAATCACAGAAACACAAATATACCACTGCAAGGAAAGGAAAATGGCTACCTTCAGCAGCACGGGTGACCTTCCTACTAAATACCCTTATTTTCGGGCTGTTGAATGAGGGATATTGCCCCCTGCTAAATAAGAAGCACGAGTATCAGTAACAAACTCACACGCTACAAAACCATTGAGTACTACAGTTAGACAGATATTTAAGTTAAGATTAATTGAACAGGCATTGGCAGAAACTACACAAACATACTGGAATAACATTCCAAAGAATATGAAACTTCCCAATAAGCAACTGTTTAGAAAAAGTGAGCAAAATATCTACTAACAGAACAGAACAAATGCAATTGCTTCAAGGATCTAGGTTAAGTGAAAAAAGGTAAAACAGGTTAGACATGAAGACTTAGCAGAGGAGCTTGCCCATTCGTAATTGGGCTATTTTTAACACTGTGGTAAATATTTAATGTAAAAATGAAGCTTCAAACTTTAACACAGCATTCTGTTTGTATACTTCTATGGAAATAAAACTAATGGGGTTGGCATAATAGTAAAAGTATTAACCTCACACAGGCACAAGCTACAAGGGGAAACTGGATAACCTTAAAATGGCCTGCTAGGGCCTTTGGTGTCAGTAACAGTTCATTTATATGGGTTAAAAACATTCTATCCGAGAGATAGCCAATTAAAAAATGCACCTGAATTTTCCATTTTATTCTCTCTCTTATTCCCTGTGCTCATTAACAAGGTATTATTTTACTGACCACACTATCAACCATTTTATACACTGACAAGATGGTAATCTACAGGTCAGGTCTCTCCCCGACCAATGCTATTAACTGGAAAATGAACTCAATCAAAGTTTTACTTGGCTACAACAAATACTACTACTAAATGTTTGGGAGACAAGGTCCTTGCTCTTACAGCCCCAAAAAATCTGTCCACAATAACTGGCAAATAGTTCATAGCAACCTTTACCCTTTTGATCACTCTGATTACTTCTGTTACCTAGGAATATAACTTTATCCAGAACTAAATTTTCATCATCATGTAAGCATACCGATTTTTAAGAATAAGGGTGATGTGCAGAGCTGTAGTAACTACAGAGGGATTAAACTGATCAGTCACAGCATGTAGTTATGGGAAAGAGTAGTAGAAGCTCGGTTAAGAAGGGAGGTGATGATTAGTGATCAGCAGTATGGTTTCATGCCAGGAAAGAGCAGTACAGATGTAATGTTTGCTCTGAGAGTGTTGATGGAGAAGTACAGAGAAGGTCAGAAGGAGTTGCATTGTGTCTTTGTGGAGTTAGAGAAAGCATATGGCAGGGTGCCTAGAGAGGAGTTGTGGTATTGTATGAGGAAGTCAGGAGTGTCAGAGAAGTATGTAAGAGTGGTACAGGATATGTACTAGGGTAATGTGACAGTGGTGAGGTCTGCGGTGGGAGTGATGGATGCGTTTAAGGTGGAGATGGGATTACATCAAGGATCAGCTCTGAGCCCTTTCTTATTTGCAAAAAAGAAGATCACCAGTGCGTACTGAATGTCTAGAAAGGACTGGTGAAAAAGTACTGGGCCTCCTATACACAATGGATTGATGTTCATAAGAATCACCAAACAGTAATTTCAATGCCAATTTTCTTGCAAACAACCTCAAATCAACAAGAACACCACTTACTCTAGCTGGAGTCACTGGAACAAAACTTACTTTTTCACCAGTTATACCACCAAACATTGAACTTTTTGTGCAGGCATGTGAACAGGAGTTACTTGTGACATTAAACAACTGTAACCGTGGTGGTTATTATAATTTGAGTGCTAATGAACGTAAAGCACTTGATGATTTGATGAATAATAGAAACTTGACCACTCGGCCATCTGATAAACGTGGCACTGTTGTGCTAATGAATAAATGTGATTATCTAAAGGCAATGTTTAAATGATCCTGAGGTCTACTATTTGACAGACTGGCCATGAATGAGAGTGATTGTTAAATACGTGAATGACTGCTTATATGAGTTACTTATGACCAGGGTAATTGATGAGAAATTGCATCAGTTTTTTCAAGTGCCTTCTCCAATGGTGCCCATTATTAGAGAGCAACCCAAGATCCACAAATCCCAGACAGCTCCACCTATGAGACCTATAGTTCCCGGAGGGGGCTGGGTGACTGAGCCCCTTCCTATGTATGTGGAGGGACAACTCAACCCTGTGGTTTTATCTATAGCCACTATATTGAAAGACACCACACATTTTTTACATGACTTGGATGAGTTCACCAATAATAATGATATTGCCAATTTGTTAATGGTTACTATGGATGTCAAGAATGCATTTACCTTCATACCTAATGATTATGGTATGGAGGCTATTAGACATATATTGAGTAGTGATGAATACTAATCATGCCAGGATGTTAACTTGATTTGTACATTATGAGATTTGATTTTGAATAATAATGTGTTTGTATTTGAAGAGCAGCTATAGCTACAGAAATGGGGTGTCGCTATGGGCATCCCTTGTGCTAACTCATATGCAAATCTAGTTATGCACTTTTGGGAATGTAACAACTTATGTGTGAGCCCTTTGAATAGAGACATTAGATTATATAGACGCTTTGTGGACGATGTTTTTATTCTTTGAGAGAGAGATGTTACATCCCTCCTTTTATATACTGAATACTTAGAGTCCACTACTAATTTCATTCAATTGACAGTTACCTACTCCCACGCACAGGTATATTTTTTAGATGTTTCTTTGACTAGGGATTTATTAGGTGTAAAATCCACTACTTTGTACAGGAAACCTTGGTGGCGCAATAGCCTCTTGTATAGAGACAGTATGCACCCTGGACACGTATTTTCGAGCATAGTTAAAAGTCAAATTTTAAGGGTATCTAGGACTTGCAATAATGAAGTGGATATTCAGCATGAGTATGATGTACTAGAGAAAATGTTTATCGAGAGAGGATACAATAATACAATTGTTAGAGAGGCACAGAACATGGTTACGGCTGGCCGGATAGCTAACCGTGAACATAACATGGAAGATTTGAATGTTATGTTGCCTGGTTCTAGTCTTAATAAACTGATGACAGTTGCAAATACACCAAACCAGATGGTTAGTAGGGTCAGTGATATGAATTAGGAGAAGAAAGAGAAGGCAACAGACTCCCTTTGTAACCAGCTTTTCTAGTAATAATAATATTATAAAAAATATTATACAGAAACATTGGTCTATACTAACTTTGGACAGTAAAACCACTAGTTTGGTTGGAGATGCACCAAGTTTTACATATCAGAATAACAACAATCTTAAACAATTGCTGTGCAATGAGAGTAGAAGAGTGATACCATATGGTCAACGAGTAGGGACGTATCCCTGCAGATATTGTAGTGTACGCAAGGTTTTGACAAAAGAACAACTATTTCAACATCCCACTATAGCCTTTAAATTTATACCTAGATTCTATGCTGACTGTACCACTACACAGTTAGTGTATTTGGCCACATGTGATTCATGTCCCTGTTTTTATGTGAGTAAGACCACTCAATGGTTAAGGGGCAGAGTATACAAACACCTCTCATATATGAGGAAGGGGGTTATTAAGAATTCCCTAGCCAAACATCAGGTAGAGTTCCCTGGACAACAGTTTTCTTTTAGAGTTTTACAACATGTATTTAAAAATGTAAGGGGTGGTGACAGTAATAAGTATTTGGATCAGGTAGAATTAAAGTGGGTCCTTAGGATGCAAGCACATAAACATCCAGGATTGAACAGTCAGGTTAACATCAAACCTGTTTTGAGTGGGCTGAAACTAAAAATAAATAATAAAAAATAGATAATAATTTTGATTTAGTTAATTGCTATTAGTTATGGATGTCATTCTTGGTGCCAATTTCCCATGTTTTTGATTGGCTGAATTGTACTATATAAAAGATGTTACTGTTTTATTTTTTATAGGATCTGAAGAAGCATATGTTTTATGTGAAAGCACTTGTCCTTTTTATTTATCAACAGTTTTATTAAAGTGAAGAAATTTGTTGTGTTTGTCCAGTTGGTGTCTTTTATGACCCTTTCTTATTTGCAATGGTGATGGACAAGTTGACAGACGAGTTCAGACAGGAGTCCCCGTGGACTATGATGTTTGCAGATGACATTGTGATCTGTAGTGAGAGTAGGGAACAGGTGGATGAGACCCTGGAGAGGTGGACATATGCTCTAGAGAGAAGAGGAATGAAGGTCAGCAGGACTAAGACAGAATATATGTGTGTGAATGAGAGGGAGGATAGAGGAATGGTGAGGATGCAAGGAGTAGAGCTGGCGAAGGTGGATGAGTTTAAATACTTGGGGTCAATAGTTCAGAGTAACGGTGAGTGTGGAAGAAAGGTGAAGAAGAGAGTACAGGCCAGATGGAGTGGGTGGAGAAGAGTGTCAGGAGTGATTTGTGACAGACGAGTACCAGTAAGAGTGAAAAGGAAGGTCTACAAGATGGTAGTGAGACCAGCTATGTTATATGGGTTGGAGACAGTGGCACTGACAAAAAGGCAGGAGTCAGAGCTGGACGTGGCAGAGTTAAAGATGTTAAGATTTGCACTGGGTATGACAAGGGTGGACAGGATTAGGAATACGTATATTAGAGGGTCAGCCCAGGTTGGAAGCTTTGGAGACAAAGCCAGGGAGGCAAGATTATGTTGGTTTGGACATGTGCTGAGGAGGGATGCAGAATATATTGTGAAAAAGATGCTAAGGATGAAGCTGCCAGGTAACAGGAAAAGAGGAAGGCCTAAGATAAGGTTTATGGATGTGGTGAGAGAGGACATGCAGGTGGTTGGTGTGACAGAGCAAGATGCAGAGGACAGGAAGAAATGGAAACAGATGATCTGCTGTGGCGACCCCTAACAGGAGCAGCTGAAAGAAGAAGATATAGGCATAACTAAACCAAATGTTAATAAACTTTTTATTCTGGTCCAAGAAAAAAAAACACTGTTCAGTTAGAATATGGTTTACCAATTCTTTCTACCACCTCCAAGAAAAAAAATATTCAGAGTTACAAATCTTCTGCAAAATATATATAGATTTGTTACTTGCTTACCCAACAGAGAACACGACTGCCTGAACCTAGCTACAGTAAAATGGTTACCTGCTGAAGTAAGAGCACATTGCTTACTTGGCTCTCTCCTATTTAAACACCTAAACCTGCACTTGTTTCCATATTCTACTAGCTGACTCATCATTAGAACCTCAAAATATTTTCTTAGAGCACTCTGTACAAACATCACTGCTTTACATCCCTCCAGCAATAAATTTCACTGTACAGATCATTCCTTCTTGCTAACTTTTGGGAATTCCTTCTACCCAAATTAAAAGCTCTAGCCTTTATTTTGATCAGAATTCAACACAAAATATCTTAATGGAAACGCTGAGTGTTTATTCATGCTCCAATGACTTAAACTTGATCACAGTCTATACAATATTTCATCTGTAGTATAATATTCACTTCTTTAATAATCTCCTGATGTTGCTCTACCTGAAAACTGCACTTATTTTCTGTACAGCTTTTCTCACAGCCTTTTCATAGCTATTCTCACAAACTGGAATCAATATTCATCATTTTATTGCATAGTACTTGCACTTTATTTTCTTTCCCTCAATTTATGACATACTTTGCTATATTTACATTCATTTTGTTGCATCTACTAGCTTGTATTTGAAATATTTATTTATTGCACTTACTAACATTATACTAGTTATAATTCTTTATCTTTTTTTCTCTGGGCTTGCCAAAAAACTGTCTAGCTGGATCAGTCCTGATTAACAAACCAATCAATCACGGTGCATTACAGAAACATTTCTAAGTTGCAGAGAAAGGAGCAGTATTTTGGTGCAACAGATATGAGTCAAAGGGATTTGCATGTGAACATTCCCACTTGGGATGTAAATAGGAAAATAATGAAACAGAAAATAGCACTGAAGGACTGCAGAAGCTGGGTTATGAATAGATAAAACCTTGATTCTAACCAAAACGACCCAAAAATGACCAGAAATCTGGATGACTGAGAATGTGCAGCCAATGCTCTCTTGTCATACTAAAGGGAAGGAGGTGGTTACATCTGCCATGTTGCTGGAGGAATACACCTAGAGAATCATAGGTTAACTGTACACCAAGGTATTTAAGAAATATATATATATATATATATATATACACACACACACACACACACACACACACACACACACACACTATGTATTCTGTCTCCTCCAGGCTTTTGAGGGGAGATCTATGCCTGGCATACGGGGCATTGTCAGATCCTACTCTGATGGACCTCCTGCATATCCACAAAACAGACAGCACTAGAATTACCTGTTCTAAAGACTTAAACCTTGCCTGTGATATAAATACGACTTGCTGGAAAGATACGTATGTATCCCAGAGACTACCCTGTCTATGGAACAGGCTCTCCATCCATGTGAAGCAGAGTTCCTTCCTAACCCAATTCAAGTGCAACTTGGACAACTGGATGGGAAACTCGAAATTCATCCCTGGTTTGGCAGCTATGTCTCTAATGGACACAGGTAACCTGTAAATGGTTCATCTCCCAGGCCCATGCTTACACTTACCAAGGGTATCAGAACTTGTCAGAGATTTGGGATGCATGGCTAGGCTTAAAAAGGCCCTTGTAGTCATTAGCCTAGTAAAAACCTATGAACATATATATATATAGTTCCCCTTCACAAGCTCAAGTTACTGAAAGCTTGAAATTCATAAGCTCGAGCCCAGAATTTCGAGTTTCAGTAACTCGAAATTGTGAAAGGGAGACAAAAAAAAAAAGGTTTACTGACATGTATGCAGGGGACTGAGTCCCCCTGCACTCTCCCTGCTGAAATATACCAGCTCCATGACCGTACTATAGCAGAGGAACGGAAATTCTCCTGTTGTGCACTTCTGTATACAGAGTGGAACAGGAGATTTCCCTCATCCCCATTGTAGTGCGATCTCGGAGTTGATATATTTAAGTAGGGGGCGTGGGGGGTGCAGGGGGGCTTGCTCACCTGCAAAAACATTGTAAAGACATGTTTGCATTTCTTTTACATCCACTTTAGAATTTCAAGTTGCTGAAAATTAGAGATTTGGGGCTTGAGCTTATGAATCTCACGCTTTCAGCAATTCGAGATTCTAAAGGGAAACTGTATATATATATATATATATATATATATATATATATATATATATACACACACACACACACACACACACACACACACACACACAGAGATGTGTGTGTGCGTGTGTAAGTACTCATGAATTTTTCTTCTTCAGTCACTATCACAATTATGAGACCTGATTCTGTGAGCCCCAAACACAAAAAAAGGGATGATTTCACCACAATAACAACTATTCGTGAAAATCACTGCTACTTCTTTTAAATGTTTTGTGAGAATGCTTTGCCACCATGCAACCCTGATGTCGGTGTTTTGTACACACTCAGCCCTATTACTTATGCATACTTCCTCTGAGATTATCACACCTTGAAGTAGGCAAAATACCCTAAAATAACACAATCTTGGACTTAATATACATTTATCCTTTTATACTCCTACAGTCTTGAGATTTTGAGGATCACAATTACAGTCCATGAAATTAAAATAGGAAGCCCAGTAAAATGAGAGTGCCAGTCTGGAGCTGTGAAGTTTATTCACACCACCTTCACACACTGACCCTGGTCACACCTCACATAGTAGACTGGTTAGGTGTTAGTAGTCAGGTTAGAACTGACTACACATATTGTGAGTTTAGTATGTACTGGTAGTGGTGTGTGGATGTTAATAAACGAGTGAGTGAAAAGTGGCAAACAGCTGTATTAAGTTATCAAGGAATACGAGAGAGCAGAGCACATACTTGGAAAAAAATGCTCTCTGAAATTGTATGAACATAAAAAGTGAATCTAACACTTCTTAAAGAATCCAAATGGGGGGTTAACACAGGGAAAAAGAGTTTTAATGAAGTGAAAACTTGGACAGCAAACTGTTGTTGATAAAGCTCCAAGGGACTAGAATAACAATGGTCCATCACTGTCTGTGCTGGCAAAATTAACAGAAATGTGAGCCAAGTGTCCTTCCAAGGAAGAAATCTATCAGGTAGAGCTGAATATTACCAAATTTTGGTATCCTACAAAGAACTCCCTTACAGATAACGACTTTAATACTTCCTTAGGAATTAAAGATAAAAAGAGTGTAGATGGAAAGATCACACACGGATAAGCAAAGACCCCTCCTAGACATATATAGTGTTTTACATGGTAGTCGATATGTGGCATGAGAGTCAAGCATCTGTATATATTCAGGAGTGGATATTCATAAAGTCAAAATTATTATTATTATTATAATACAAGCTTATTGTTTTCTTTCATGCAGCTGACCATCAGTGGACCCCAATGACTCTCCTCATTTGTCAGCCCTATCCTTCCTGGCTACCCCCAAATAACTGATTGGGATGGGTGCTGGCAAGAAGATTGATACATCCTGGGATTAAGTTACACTGCTGCTATGGGAGATCTTTTAATCATGCCCTATTTCCATTACCCTATGCACTCACCCATAACATCCTAGGGGCAGTTTTGCAAAAGGGTTATACCAATGGATCAGTCTGCCTCCACAGCAGCTCAGCCAATGCTCATAGGTTGGTACTAGGCTATCGGCCCTAGGGCCTATACAAGCCTAGCCATAAAAATTCCCTGGCTATTTCTTCCCACACTATTTACTTCCCTGGAACCCTGTCTAGCAGGGCGACTGACGTGATCCCTGGGGTGAATTTCCTTTCTCCCATCCAATCATAGGTGTCTTGCCCTTGTTGCCCTGTTTGGTCAATGCCACCCTCCAAGTCCCCAGACTTCACTAGGGACTGAAAGTGGAGAATGCCACAATGAACATTTTCCCACCTGGGAAGGGCACGCCCATTCCACCCTGCCAGTACCTCAGACGTCTGAGCCAGTTAGGTCACCTGGACCATAGCCAGGGCTTTATCTTTCGATGCCACAGCAATGGTTGAGGTTTTTTAAGAAAAGTTAATAACCAATGTTTTCTAATTGTTAAGCAGCAACTTACTCCTTAATGTGAAAGCAATTGTGTAGCACACCCATTATTTTTATTTTATTTTTATTTTACATTTGTTAACCGGGATAATCCGACTGGACACAGGTCCATTTTCAGCGTTGGCCTGGGGAGAAACATGTGGATAGTTACATAAGAGTTAAACAGTAGCATTTTTATACAATCACATATAGATACCGGTACAGAATTATAGGATTATATGCATACTTGAAATACATACATACTTAAACTTAACATTGTAGTGTTCTTGTTCGAACGTAGACATTTTTAGTGGTACAAGGCTGAAAAAGGTAGCATGTCATTCAGTAGTACAATACATATGAGAATGAGACTAAGTCTGAAACATTGACTATTTTACAGATAGCCAGGTAGTGAAGAGAGTGGTAAGCTAACCAGTTAGTCAGGGTTGGTACAGGGGCACAGCCAGTGACTTTTTAGGAATTTTTTGAGAGATGTTTTAAATTGGTTAATAGTCTGGTTTGCTGCAGGTTCGGCAGGGAGCCAATTCCAGATTGTTCCAAAAGAGTTGCAAAACAATGAGTCACCTGCTGAGTTTTTAGATTTAACAGTTTGTGCCAGTATTTTGTCAAAAGACAGGAGGGTTTTAGGTTACTGTAAGGTGTGATTATATTTTTGAGTATGGGTGTGCTTTCGGGCTGATGGAGGACTTTGTGGGCTATTATTAATTGATTATACTGGATTTGAGAGGGAAAAACTATCCAGCCTAGAGATTGTAGGTTAATACAGTGGTGGGTTCTATATGCCAAGCCTGTAGCAGATCTGGCTATGGTGTTGTAGCAGCTATTGAGTTTATTGAGGTCAGATTTACTCAGGTTTGTATAGATTGGGGAGGCATAAAGAAGGGCTGAAAGTAAATATGTTCGGGCAATAACTGTCCTTGCAGTTGGGGTTAGAAATGCCTTAAGTCTATATAGAGATCCTAGCTTTTTGTTGACTGTTTTAATGGTTTTGTCAATGTAAGTGTCAAACTTAAGGTTATTGTCAACAATTACACCTCATAGTTTTTTATTAATTTCTGGGGAAATTATTGTGCCATTATTAGATGTTATGGTAAATGATGGGAGTGTAGCTTTCCGGGTGGGGGTGAAGAGTAACAGTTTTGTTTGATTTGGATTCAATAGAAGATGCCTGTCAGTGAGCCAGTTTTCTACTACATTGAAAGTATTTTGGGTTAAGGTCTGCAGGTCTAATGGGGAGGTGGCAGAACAGATTAGGTTAGAGGCATCTGCGTATTTAATGCAGGTTACTTTGCGGATGACTGTATGAAGATCATTAATGAAGATGGAAAATAGGAGAGGTCCTAGTATAGACCTTTGAGGAACTTCAAGGGTGACTGGCAGTAGGGAGGAAAGGCTATCCTTCCATAGCACAGCTTGTTGTCTGCCACTTAGGTAGGACTGAAACCAGCGTATTGCTAGGCTGTCTATGGCAAGAGGTTTTAGTGTTTGAATGAGTAGCTGGTGGTTTACCATATCAAATGCCTTAGATAGGTCAAGAAAGACAGCAGAGGAGGATGTATTATTATTATGGATTTGATTTACTGTCTGAGAGAAGGATAGAAGGGCTGTGGTGGTACTTTGGTGGGGTCTAAATCCATGCTGGGAGGGAGCTAGGAGATTGTGCAAATTGAGGTAATGAAGGAGTTGCTTGTGGATACATTTTTCCATAATTTTAGCCAGAGGGGACAGAATGGCGATAGGTCGGTAATTTGATAGATCAGTGGAGTTACCCCCTTTATGGAGAGGGATTACATAGGAAATTTTCCAGATGGAGGGGATATATGCTTCAGAGATGGTTCTGTTAATTAATATTGAGATGGGATACACTATTGCATTTGCAGCCTTTTGAAGATATTCAGCCAGGACTAGGTCTGCTGAAAGGGTGATGGGTTTCAGTTTCTTGATTAAGGATCGGATAAATGCTGTTGGTACAGGTTGAAAGTTAAAGGATGGGTGGGTATTGGATATGGGGTTAACAGCGTCTAGGTTGTTGGGGCCTAGTTGGTTGGCAAGGAATCGTATAGTTTCTGTAAAGAAGGTGTTCAAGGTGTTGGCAATATTTTCTGGAGGATTTTGGAGGATAGACGCAAGGGTAGGGGTAGTAGTATTACCTGGATGGAGAAGATTGTTTAAGCTGGACCAAAATGTTTGTGGTCGCTTTTGATGTTTATGTTGCAGGGTACAGTAATAGTCTTTTATGTCAAACATTATAGACTTCTTAGTATCATTTCTTAGCTGTTTATATACTAGTTGATCCTTAGGGTTTTTATTGGTTTTCCAAGATGACCAGGCATTATTTCTATTCATGATTTTTTGTCTAGTTTCTTTGGACAGCCACGGTGCTACTTTTTTCTTTGTTCTGATGGTCTGGGTGGGTGCATGATTGTTAAGGATTATAAAAAATGTGCAGTTAAAGTGTGATACTGCCTCATCTAGTGGGAGTAGGTTTAGTCTATTCCAGTTACATGTTTGAAGTTCTAATTGGAATTTGGTTTGATTGAAGCTCTTATTGTTCCTGATAGTTCTGAAGCTAGGTATTTGAGGAATATCATTTTTTTGTCTGAGTATATGTTAGGAGGTGATCACTTATTTCCTTAGGTTGGGTGCCTGCCTTATACATTTGGGGAGGGTTATTAATGAGAATCCAATCTATTATGGTTTCTTTGTTATTGGGCTTACTAGTTCTGGTGGTGGAGGTTATGAGTTGGGAGAAACCATATAGAGTTATGTGGGTAGTAGGGAAGTCTGAGGAGCAGGGTTTCCAGTCAATATTAAAGTCACCTAAAACAATAGTTTCTTGTGGGGAGTTTATGGACAGCCACTGTAGAATGTCTTCCAGCATATTGGTGTTGTTGCCAGGTGGGATATAAATGCAGCCGATGTTTATAGATTTATGCTGGTTAATTTGTAGTTTTGTAAAGAGTATTTCAGCTTTATCAGCTTGAGGAACTTGTGGAGAGTTGGAAATAGTTACATTAATTGAAGATTTATATAAGACAGCTACCCCACCTCCCTTCTTTGAGGTGTGGTCCAGTCATATTACATTGTAACCTGGAGGAGTAACTTCATTGTCAGTGGTGGATGGCTTAAGCCAGGTTTCTGTAAAACACAGTATATCTGGGGAGTGCACTGCTAAGAGGGCATGCAGGTAGTGGATTTTATTATTTAGGATTTTGATGTTTAGGTGGCAGATGAGGAGAGAGGTAGAGGAGATGTTTAAGTTTTGCAGGCTAGAGGGGATATCATATATTGGGTTGGATGCTTCTGATGGGGTTGGTCCTGGGTTGGGGTGGATGTCCCCATCCATTGTGAGGTTAATTTGAGAATAAATTATTAGTTTTTGAAGTTTAAATAATAGTTTGTAGTATTTTTGCATTTCTATTACTGATGTTTACATTTATTATTAAGTTCTTTGATCTTGTGTTACCTCACTTAATAGTTTATGGGGTTGGAGGTAAGAACAGACATGCCAAAAATGCAAATTAAGAAGAGATTATGTTGCAGCTTTGCAGGGCACTGTACAAAGAACAAGGGAACAGAGACATGCACAAACTAAGAATGTTTTGGTAAAGGGAAAGACTGACAGAAATATGTAAAGGTTTAAGTAAGACAAAAAACTTGAAGGGAGATTTCTGATGAGCAGGTGAGTCAAGCTATTGAGCATTTACAGGAAGTGGTGGATTTTGCCCCCAAAGGGGTCAGCATGGATATTTACAAGCGTTTTAAGGATGAATTAAGCCCGCTATTGTATAATGTGGGTCAGTTATGAAAGGAAAATGAGTCTTCATTATTATTTAGGCAAAGCTTGGCAAACCTCAGAAACTAAGACAGAATTATTAAACCTATATCTGCAATATACGAGGATGCAAAAATCTGTGCTAGAGTTTAGACAGCAGCAGTTATAGGGAGTGATTGCTCATCTGGTTCACCCTGATCAGGGATGTTTCATAAAGGGAAAAAGTAGTGCTGGGCATTTGAAAATGATTTGCAGGTAATGATCTAAACAAAGAAGAGCATAGATCTGCTGATAGACATTTTTATATATAATGGCAAGACTTTTAAGAAGGTTAAGTAATTCTTTTGGGAGGTATTAAAGAATTCTCAACTGCTGGTGGAGGTAATGTTATGGATGCAAGTTGCCTTTTACTAATCCCCAGATATCAGGGCTAGTAAATGGGTGCATTTCACAAGCATTTAACTTAAGAGTGTGTATAACACAAAAATGCCACTTTATTTTTGCAGGTGAAAGGACATCTGCCTGCAGAGGAAAGTAATGTGATTTCTCAATTAGGGGCCAAAGAAATGAAAATTAAGTTATTCAGAAATGACTGCATGGTATTTATGATCATGAATCAGCCAGAAAGTTCAGTTACTGCATTTGAACAAATACGGCTTACTAACCAGGGATCTCCGACTTGGTGCTGACCAAGCATAAATTACCAATAATGTCAATGAGCCAGGTATCTCAGAAACTACAGTAAGGTTAAGGTGACCTTGTAATGGCAAAGCAGGTTAAATGCTTACTTATATTCTTAGTGTAGACCCTCACATGCAGCTCATCTTACAAGATTTCTTACAAGAAATACAGATTAAGGAATAAGGAAAAATGTGTTTTTACTGGTAATTAGTCAATTTGTACTGGGAGGAAACAAGCATAAGTGAGAGCAGATAAGAGTATGAACGCCATTAAAAGAAGGAGGTTTAGGGCTTATGGATCAATCGAGGTATAGTACAGTTGCCACCTAATACTTAACCTTGTGAATTCTAGTATTACTCTTACTTGTTGGGCTAAAGTGAATACTGAACTATGTAATGCAGTGGGTTGATAGCAGGAACCTAGGAGATGTTACGTTAAGGAGTAAATCTAGTGATGGAAGAGTACCCTGGATATTGATGGAGCCGTTATGGAAAACTAACGGGCATCTGACATACATCTGAGGGAATGGGTAAAGCAAAGAACTGCAAATGAGCACATTTGAGGGTTTGACAGAACAAAAAGTTAATGACAGAGGAGGGTTGTAAGAGGAGTTTGGGTTTTCCTGAAATGCAAAGATGGCAGTACATTCAGCTAAGACCTCTACAGTAGTTGCATTAGGGACTGTTGGAGAAATGAGAGTGGAAGACCTTGAAGAATGAGTTTATTTGCATGCACTTGTAGGGTGCAATGACCAAAACATTTAAAAATATCACAGTCTGCACACACATAATCCAGCCCCAAGACACATGATGCAAAAATCATGTCCTTGTCCTGCAGGGGAATTTTGGCCATGCTTGCTGCACTAAATCTCAAGGTCCTAACCATTTGGAATAGCCGTACTGATCCACTAACAAGAAAACAGTTCTACATAAAGCCATAACAAGATTTCACCCTCAGCTGAATTTTACAGGGAGAAAAAAGACAGTTCTGTAATCACTATTCAAACAAACTCACTAAAACAAAAAAAACAGAAAAATAGAAGTGAATGATTTGCAGCTTTTATAACAAAAAACAAACAAAAAAAAGCAGCCGAGATGTACAGAATTAGAGACTGAACAATATATACAAAATGTGTACTTATCGCCCACAAATAATAGATTTTTGCCAAAAAATGTGCTCAAGCTAAGGCTTTACTTGTTAAATGTAGTTTGTGGAAAATGAGATCTAGAGTAGTCAGGAAGATGAGAAGCTCTAGCTTTGTGGACAGCCTATAAATACCAAATCCTTGCTGACTGCAGTGACCAATCCTTTTGTCTGAAGTGGATGGACTGGATCATGTAAGACTTTGAAATACTTGGACAGATGTCAATGTGTTGGCCACCCAGAGAGGAGTATCCTCCATTTTGAAAGCACATGGCTAGAAAATGGTCCAGTGTCAAGTTGTTAGCCTTCAGTAAATTATTGGATCATTCCAAAGGTTTGACAGACAGCACAAATTCATTTAGAGCTATGACACAGCAAAACAGAGCTGGTTTACATTCCTTAAAAATTAGTGATTATATTATTTATGGAAGCATTACCCCTCCAAAATGGAAAGCCCACAGAAAGGCACCAATTATTTCCAGATAATAATGGGTTATTGCAGAAGTGCACCATGGTAGAAGTCCCAGAAGCAGTTCCTTGAGACAGTGATGAGGAAAAGCATTGCCTCAATCCAGCTGTTGTATGTTATTTCTGCCGGGGAACATGAAAGTCCTGATGTTATCCAGTAATGATTAGGATTTGACAACATTAGCCCTTGTTGCACTATTGTAGGTATTGTTAAGGTTATGGAAGGCTGATTGTGACAGTTTTTTTGAGTACGTCAAGGACAACCTTATGCAAATTCACTAAAGCTTTTACAAGAAGTATGTACATATTTCACATAGGGGGTCTATTTATAAAATTTTAATTAACTTTCAGGAATTACTGTGATAGAACTGTCACTAAGGATGAGATCATAGGAAAACTGCACATTTCCTAATGAGAATACTAGCTGAAAGCTTTGTGTGACACATTTGACTTAAGGCACCTATACTGTTATGTCTGAGAACCAAGCTTTGTGTGATATATTGCTTTGATTACAAAGCCTTATAAAACAAAACAGGATTTCCTTAAGAATGAAAGCAAAGTACCACTTTATAAAAACTCGTTTTATCCAGGCAAAGTCAAAACATTCTCTGAAAAGCTTTGCTGACAATGCCATATTGCTATCATCTTGTGACCAAGAATGATTATAAATAAAAGGGGAAAACTTTTTTACTGTTTCAGAGTTACTCTCTACTGTAAGCCTTAACAAACAGAGCTTTCAATCAAGCTGGTACAGTTACAAGACTATATTATCAAGTAACATTGTTTTATTTTAAACTAAGCAGGCACACACATCAGTGCTGCCAGTGATGACAGATTGTACATTTTTCTTTCTTTTTTTTTAATTCTCCTAAAACAATTTTCTTGGTCTGTTTCTGTTTTTTATTCGAAAAGCCAGACTTTGCCTTCAGAAGTCAGTTCTGACTGTCTGAAGATAGTAGTTACTGACCTTCAAGTTAAAGTGAGATTTATTTATTTTTTTTTTTGGTGCAGAAATGGTCCCAGAACTGACCCAAACACAAAACACTTCCATATCTGTTGCACAGACAGCTTTACAGCAGATATGACTGTGGTAAAGCCTTCAACTTTTACAAGCTTCAAGTGCTAAGTAAACAGTTACTGGATAATCCACACCAGTGAATAAGATAGGTGGCCTGCTCACAAAACACATCAATCCATCAATGAGTTTCTGGAAATCAATATTATTTAATGAAATGTATTTATTTGTTGTGGGGTACTGAGACATACTGGAATATGTTTAAAAGTGCTTTACAAAGATTTGAACAGCAAACAGTTGCAGAGACCGTTATGTCAAGCACCACTGTGCTTCTTATCCTGCAGACACAGTACCATGGACTGTAAAGTTGCCTACAGTTCATTCTGCAGATAACATGGCAAGGAAAGACCGATGGGAACTGTGTGCACCACTTTAGCTTAATATGAGGATGCATTTTCAAGCATTATTTTACCTTTAGGTTTCAATTGTGTTGCACTACTACGATATCTAATAGGGATGCACTAAATCTTGTAAGAATTAACAACTGCCCCTCCATTCATGCTTGTACTAACACACTCCAGATGTCAGGCATATTACACAAATACAGAAATGAGTTTTTGTGTATGAAGCACATTTCAGAGTGAATGAAAAATAGAGAACAAACACTGCTGCTGTGTTTATAGGTTCATAGGTTCATACTAGGTTATCTGCCCTGGGGCAATTATAAGCCTAGCCCGATTCTGTATGGCTTATGCCACCCCTTGATTTGAGTATACTGTGCCCTTTTTAAGGTTTAGTTTACTGTGCCTCTGTCTAATAGTGACACGGGAGTAATCCCTGGGACAAACCTACGATCCCCCATCCACCTATCGAGATTCTTCTTGAAGAGATTCAGTGAGGTGCTCTGCCTCACATGAACTGGAATTCTATTCCAGAGCGAAGGGAGCCTCTGGGTTATGAACCTGTCCCTCCAGCAAGTTCTATTTATTTCTGTGCTGAGGTTCAAGTTCCTCGAGCGTGTGGCTCTAAGGGATTTAGATTTACTGAATTCTGGATTTGACATAGCTTTGTATGTCAGGCATAGATCGCCTCGAAGTAGGCGGTATGCAACTGAGTAGAGCTGGAGTTTTTTTAACCGAGCAGCATATGGCATCTGTTTGAGACCCTTGATCCTCTTGGTGAGATACTTTTGGGGTCTTTCTAATTGCTGCAGGTGTCGGGTAAAGTACATCCCAAAAGGGGCAATGTATTCTATGATGGGCCTGATGAGGGATGAATAAAGGGGCACGATTACCTCTCTTGATCTAGATGTGAAACCCTTCGTGATGAGGTGGGCTATGTAGAAGGTCTTTCTAACCACTTTGGCAATGTGGTTTTCAAAGGAGAGATTGCTATCAACTTGGGACCCCAGGTCCCTAATAACTTTCTCTGTACTTAATGGGTTTCCGTCTATGTGGTAATTTGTGGGCACATTGTTTTTGCCAAAGGGTATGACTATACATTTTTTGGCAATTAGCTTTAAACCATGGCGCTGGCACCAGTTATCTGTCTCTGTGAGACCTTTTTGAAGGATGTTTGTATCAGCTGGAGAGTCGATTATGGTGCCCAGTTTGCAGTCGTCTGCGAACTTGGTGAGCCATAGTCCTCCCATGTTTGCCTGTACCTCGGAAAAGTATATACCGAACAAGAGTGGTCCCAGGACAGAACCCTGTGGGATGCCACTTGTGACCAGTTTCGAGTCTGACATGGCTCCAGCAACTCTCACTCTGTGGGTTCGGTCTTTGAGCCAGTTTGCGACCCATCTTGTGACATAGGGGTTTATATTTAAGCTGGATAGCTTATCTATAATGCCCGAGTGGGGTACTGTGTCAAATGCCTTTGCAAGGTCCAGATAGGCTGTGTGGACTACCTTCCCTTCATCTATGGCTTTGGTGACTGTTTCGAATAAGTCAACCAGGTTCAAAAAGCAGGATCTGCCCTTGACAAAGCCGAACTGGGTAGGATCTAGTGTCTGTAGGTCCCCAATGTCTTTGTTTATGAGCTCCATGATGATCCTCTCCACAGCCTTGCAGACTAAGCTAGTCAGGCTTATGGGGCGATAGTTTCCAGGGTCCGTAGAGGCTCCACCTTTGTGGAGTGGGACCACTGTTGCTATACGCCATTCTGTGGGCACATATCCTGTAGTGAGGCTGAGATTGTATAGCTGTTTTATTTGAGGGATTAGTTCCTCTTGGAGTTCATGTAGGACGCAACCTGGGATGCCATCTGGTCCCATGGAAGCAGTGTTTTTTGCTTTGGAGAGGGCAGCCTTCACCTGAGCATCAGAGATGTTTGGGAGGCAGCCCTCTGCCGGGATAGATACTTGCTCTTTTGGGGGGGGGGTGGAGAAGTTTGCACTGAACCTGTCTGCCAGGATATTGGCGATGTCTGTGGGTTCAGTGTATTTTTTGTCATTTAGAATCAACTCAGAACAAGTCTGGGAGTTGCATCCCAGGTTCCTAACATAATTGAAAAAAGCCTTATGATTGTCTTTGGTGTCCTGCGCAATTTTTTTCTCGAAGCTGGCCTTGGAGGATTTTATGAGGGATCGTAATTTTTTGCTAGTACTGATCAGAGATGCCTTCCCTATTAGGGATTTTGCTCTATCATGTAGTAGCTTCCTCCTTCTGTTGTACAGTTTATTTATGGCAGGGGTCCACCAGACTGGACGCCTGCCTTTGGATGATTGGGGCTTGGTTTTGTTTGGGATAGCATGATCCATGCAATCCTGGAGATGTCCGTAGAATGCATTTATATAGGATTCTGCAGTTTGGGCCGTAGTTTCCACTGGCCCTGGGGCCTTGAAGGATTCCACTTCGGTTTTGAGATGTGAGAAGTTCGCTTTTGAGAAGTTTTTCACTGTGGTTTTCTAGGCTGGGGGTGGGGTCAGGATGTGGACATCCAGTGAAATTAATTTATAGTCTGATCTTACCAATGAGGGATATACTTCTGGTGTGGAGCATAGAGTCCCCATGTTGGTAATGATCAGATCTAGTATGTTGTCCCCTCTTGTGGGAGTGGTGACTAGTTGTCCCATAGCATTTGAGTTTATAATTTCCAGGAACCTTTGGGCTAAGGTGCTAGGGCTTGAGTAGTGCTCCCAGTCAATGTTTGGGTAGTTGAAGTCACCCAATATAATGGTGTTCGGAGAGATCTTCATGTTCTCCAATGTTTTCAGGAAAGCCGAGTGGGATTCCTGACTTTGAGAGGGTGGTCTGTAGGATGCTATAAACTGAAAAGCAGTCTTGCCCACTGTTAGTTGCACATGGATGGTCTCCGATGCCGTGCAATGCCACTAACCTGGAGGTGTGGATATCCTTGATAAATATGGAAACTCCCCTCCTTTTGTGGTTCGGTCCGGGTTTTGGGGCGAAAAGCATGATATGAGGTATAGCCTGGTAGTGCTGGGGTGCTCTCTGGAGCCTTGAACCAGGTTTCTGTCACTGCACAGATATCGATGTTCTCCATACTGAGGAGAGCTTCGAGTGCATGCATCTTGAGGTTAAGACTTCTGGTGTTTAGCAGCATTACCCTTAGTTTCTTGTTCCTTGTGCTATCTATGGGGGTGGGTTTGACTTTTGAGCCTTGCCTAAAAAAGGCACTATGGGGGTGGCAAGAGCCTTTGCCAATATCCGAAAGCCCAGTGGTGACAGGTGCAAGCCGTCCCTAGCGAAGCAATGTGTCTTGTCGAGCATGTCATCCCAGGCTGACAGACACTGGATCCCCTTTGAATGACACCAAACTTTTAGCCAATTGTTAAAATCGATCATTTTGTCTTTGTACTGTGGCATCATTCTAGGTGAGGGTAAGATGCTGCTCAAGGTCAGGGTCATACCAGCCTGGGCTACATGATCAGAGAGCTCCTCTATGTCTCTTTTCATGTAGTCCAGGGAGGTACGTCTCAGGTCATTCACACCAGCATGTACAATGACTGAGTCATATTTGTATTTGCTTTGGAGTGACCTGAGTGCTTGCGTTATGTGGCGGATCCTAACACCCGACAGGCAGCTCACCTTGACCTTCTCTTTATTCAGCCTGGTGAGCGGGACGTCAGTGTGTCTGACAATAGAGTCACCTATTACAAGAGTATCAGGTGTGTTATTCAGCCTTAAGGGCTGTGGCTGCTTGGCACACTGACTTTGTGGGCTATGTGTTGTGCGTGTTTTGTTTTGAGGTAGCGTTTGCTTGGATGTCTGCTTTGGAGGTCTCTGTTGCTTAGGTAGATTTTTATTTAGAGCCTCCGAGTATGTTTTTGTGTATTTATGTGTTTGGTTCGCTGATGTGGTGGGGCTATGTGATACTGGAATTGTGTTGTGTGAGGTTACCTTCTCCTCCTGACTGGTTACACCAGTTTTGAGATGAGAGAGCTCAGCCTCCAGTTTGGCTAAATAGTTGCATCTCTCACATATATTTGAACCTGTTTGGAGGAGGAGACGGTTGTCCGTGTACATGAGACAGTTGTAACATTGCCTCAAAATTCCCAGATTCACCAGCTGGACTGGAGAGGAAACCATTGACTGACCTTTGGACATGCTAGAGTAATATAGGTAAACTGAATTTAAGACGGACCAATAGAGGACAGGGTAATCGTAGAGAGTATAAGAGTAAGTAGTGCTTATGGTTTAATAGTGCTAACTTGTAGGATTACTTAATTGGACCAGTGAAGGGCCTTAGAATGAGAATATGATGTTTAAATTGAGAAATAGAGCAGTTCTAAGGGAAAAAGTGAAGAGCAGACTTTGTGGAGCCAGGAATAGTTTAAACCCAATTAGGTGGCGCTGCCCGCTGTTGCGCTATGCACAAAAACACGCAAAAACGCGCAAAAGAGGGTTTTAAGAGAGGAAGATGAAGGAGTTTGGAATTGACCCAAAATGGCCAATAAAACTACAGTTTCAAGTCAGTAACCACTCCCACAGGGGCAGGCAGGCTGCTCAATGTTTTTCACTGCCACTGATCAACAGAGAGACTTCCCTTTAGCCCAAGCAAAAAATGGCCTCCAAGAAACTTACAAACAGTTCAAGAACAGCAAGCCTGTAACTGAACCTGATCCTAGGTTAACTGTGGACTTTCTATGAATATCCTATGATAGGAAGAGAGAGCTGACTACAGTTAGCTTCAAGGGAAGCCATCTGGCATACAGTATAGAATCACTGTATATGAATCCAATGGACTAAGGTGAGCAGCTGGTTGCTACACACAAGCTATCAACCCTTCTGCTTGGGCCTTGGACACTGCTTGCCCTTCTTTCCTCACAGCCTGCCCTACTCACTACCTCAGAACACAGCTACTGCCAGGTGCTATTGCTCTTGGGGGTGAAACCTCTTGTTTCCCCACCTCTTCTTGTCACCAACCATCTCTATTTGGAGTGCAATTTAAGTCCAAAGTGAGTGGAGGTAAGAGTTCTTAGATGAGAAAAATTAAAAACAATGTTGGGTCTCAGTATACTTTGACAATATGGGAAAGTTTCCTACCATTTTTATTAGATGGTTATATTATATGCTGCCATTCTGGGGTTTCTACGTGTTTTTCTTTCCTGGGACTCAACAGTCAGATGGTATCTCTAGGGATGAAAATTTTCTTATAAGTAATAAGCATCCAGTGACCTCCATCATCCCCAGACAAAGTTTTAAGCCTTACAGAAAGTAGTACTTGGCCATCAAAAAACATTAAGCAAAAAACTTAGAGGCACAAATGGCACAATGGTAATAGAGACAGACGCAGACACCATCTCAAGTCACCCTTATAGCTTTTCACAAAAGGAAGCAATAGGATGGAAGTAGGTCAATTGGCCAAGAAGCAGTTTCAACTGGTTACAGTGAGGGCATGCAAAATGCGTGATGTCACAGGCAACATATAGCAGACTTTAGTCTGCGTCAAAATCTGGCCAGGATACAGCACCTTCTCTATTTGTATGAAACAGAAGAGAGTCTCAAGCATTACAAAGATTCAATATAGTTCCTAAATACCTGTAAACACACTATTCAAAACAGTTACTGGTCTACGGCATATTTTAATTTATCTCTATAGCAAAAAAAAATAGCATTTTTAAAAATAAGTAACAGAAGAGAATTTATATTAAAATAATATTTGAGAACATTGTAAATC
>NC_056741.1:1312424213-1312616713 GCF_019279795.1 Protopterus annectens | reverse complement strand
AACAGATATCTTATTGTTCAAGTCAAATGATCTGTCTGCTTGTAGCCTAATGATCCATTTAATCTCGGACCTCTCTGTAATGTTGGTGATGCCCCCTAATCTACGGCTCCTAAAAACAAGTTCAAGTACTAAAAAAGAAAATTTAGGTGATAATCCCTTGCTATGGACATGTCTAGCTAGAGCATTACTCTCATCTCTTTATTGATAGCATAAAGATGTTCCTTAACCCATTTACATAATGTCCAATTAGTTTTTCCCACATAAAAACTGGGCAACACATACAGGTAGCAAGATAAACTAACTCTCTGGCCTTGCAATCAACATAATGTGAAAATGCGTAAACCCTCCCAATATTGGGATGAACAAATTTATTATAACTGACCATGTAGGAATAAAAATTACAACGCCTACAGCCAAAAGTACCTTTCCTTTGAGATTCCATCTTGGATACTCTCTCCTTCTCATAACATGGTAAACACTTTAGAGACTTATTATTTTTATAGTCAAAGCTAGGTGTCTCTCTTACTAATTCTTTTACCTTCTCATCGGCTGTTAGCATCTTCCAGTTCTTACTGATTACATCACGAGCAGCTGTGTTATATCAGTTTAGGGTATAAAGGTTACATGTGGCCAGGACAGAAACCCTTGCTAGCAGACTCTGAATGATTAATTAAAAAGCAAATTAAATTCAATGCTAATGACTTGGAAAGTATGAACTAGAACTTGACTAAATCAGTGCAGACCAGCTGAAATGCTTCTGTTTGTTTAAGCAGACAGAAGGATGCATAGGATGCCCAAACAGAAAAAACATGCAATTCCTAATAAAAAGTGCATTTATTCATTGTTTGATAATGTAATACAGACACAGGCACCTTTGTTTAGAAGTGATGTGGGGCATGGTTTGGTTTACTCAGCTTCTTGGAGTCGCACAGTATGCAAGTGGAGATGGGCGGCAACCTTAATCGGCACGTACTAATCTAAGGGAAGCAAACCCAGGACTACAGGCTGAAGCTTCTCAGTATATCATAGCCTTAGCCCTCTGTACTGTACTAGCACTTTACTGATATCTACAAAATGTTATTTTTCAGGGTGGGGCTTTAAATTTTTTTGTAAAATAGAACCGTTATATCAAAAAGCTAGGTCATTCCTTAGCTTGTTCCAGCTCAGGTGTCACTTATTACGGTACACGTTCCTTTGAGTGCAGCACTGCGTGAACCTGCTTAGATCTGCCTTCTCATTCATGGAAACTGCTAATCACCTTAACCCTACAACTTACTGTAATTAAATGCAGAATGTTTTGAAGAATTATAAGATTTCCACACAGGGAGACTGTGTGCTTGTACATTCAAACAGCTGCTATCATACTTGTACATTTGTCCTACGTCTGTCAGCACTTCCACGAAAATTGTAACCTCGAGTGTATGTATTCTGCCCTGAAGGGGTGCATTCTGCTGGATGCTAGCTTCTTCTGGAAGGAAATGATACTGCATCTTCTGCTACACTGTGTACGGCAAGGAAGGAATGAGGCAGAGCTCAGCTCAGTAAACTCTCATTATCATCAGCAGCCCCCTTTTTCTTATTTTTTACATGGGATCAGGGTATCATGCTAACTGCCTCCAACTCTCTCGAGTCACTGCCACACTCCTGCCTTCATCAACATTCATGCCTGACTGTCGCAGATCTTCTTTCACACAATCCATCCACCTCTTTGCTGGATGTCCTTGTTTCCTCTTACCTTCTTCCTGTCTGTCCCACATCTTCCTCACCAGATTGTCTTCTGCTTTTCTACATGTGTCCAAACCACCATAATATGTTCTCTTTGATCTTTTCTGCAATTGGAGCTACTTTGGCCTCTGCTCTTATGTCCTCATTTCTTCATCTGTCCCCCAGTGTGCATCCTACCACCCATCTCAAGCACCTCCATCACATCTAGCTTCCTCAACTGCTCTGCCTTTACTGCCCAGGTTTCTGTACCATACAGTAGTACTGGTCGCACCACTTCTTGTACACCTTACTTTTCAGCTTCTTTGGCATTCTTCTGTCATAGACTACACCTGAAATTCTATGCCAGTTGGCTGCAGCCCCTCTGATTCAAGAGTTGACATATTCATTCAGACTTCCCTTCTCCTCAACCACCCCTCCCAGATACTTGAAGCTGTTTACCTGTTCCACTGTCTTCCCTTCTATCTCTATTCAGAGCTTCTTCTGATTTCCCCAGTTTGCTACCATCACCACCATCTTATCTGTGCTTAGTTTCATCCCATGCGCCTTCGGTTTTGCATTCCATTCTCCTATTCTTTGCTGAGGTCCTATCTCAGAGTCTGCCTGTAATGCCACATCATCTGCATACAGCAGCTTTGTTAATCTGTCCCCTCCAATCTGTTTGCTAATGTAGTCCATCACCAGTATGAACAGCAGTGATTTCAGAGCTGAACCCTGGTGTACACCCACTCCCACTGGGAACCGTTCTATGAGACCAAACACTGTTCATACTTGGAATCATTGGGTGCTTGTACATAGCCTGCACCAATACCACCTAGGTTTTTGTGACTTCGAACCGCTGCAGTACTGCCCAGATCAGCTTTCTTAGGACCTTGTCATATGCTTTCTCCAAGTCTAGGGATGCCCAGTTGGACTCTCTCCTCACCTCTAGCTTCTTCTCAAGTATTTGTCTCACTGCAAACATCGGGTCAATTGTGCTGCATCCAGGTCTGAATCCGAACTGCTCATTTCCCATCTTACATTATATTACTCTGCATATCCATTTATCAATCACTGTCTCCAGAACTTTCATGCAATGTGATAGGAATTTGATTCCTTTGTACTGCCCACAGTTGTGGATGTCCCCTTTGTTCTTGTACACTGGCACAAGTATGCTTATTCTCCAGTCATCTGGAATACGCCTTTCTCCACACTGTTATGAGTACCCTCAGGAGCCATTTCTCCGCTATCTCACCCAGCATCCTTAGCATATCTGCTGTAACCTCATCTGAGCCTGCTCTATATAGATGATATCGGGCACAAAACGAGGTGGGGAAACTCCAATGGGCTAACTGCAAAACAGGAAGAGGCTAGACAGAAGTCAAGATTTCCTTTTGTTGACATGACTGCATATTCATTTCGTATGAGGCATCCTGAAAAGTGTACACCAAAAAAGACAGAGAGGGATGCATATTTTACTATTATTATATTATTATAATGAATTAAATATTTCACTTATGTTAAAAACAAAAAATAAAGCTTCTTTGAGTTAAAAAAAAAAAAAGAGGGACCTTTGTCTTAGAAAAGCATGTATGGAGTCTTGTCACGCTGCCTGGACAGCAGCTGTGTCTAAAATAAAGGTGTGGTGGGATGCTGACTTCTCTATGCAGAAAGATGGGTATGTGGTACAAACTGAGTAAAAGCCAAGAAAGGAGTCAAAGTCTAATGCGGGTTGCAGTACTCAGGACAGAGTAATAGTACCAACATAATCAGTGCACAGGGAAACCAATGTCTTTAAAAAAAAAAGCATGCATTATTGATCACAGCTGCAACTGAGAATGTCATGACCTAGAACTACAGGAGTGAAGTTTAAATTCAGGTTAGTTAAGATGCAAGCAATGATTACAATAAAACAACCAGAATAAAACACCATAACATAATAACTGCAAACTAACTAGATAAGCTTTATATAAAAGCCATAGACCAGCATGAAAAGATGTGCCTTTAAGGAAAAACTGATGTGAATATCAAATAGCAGGACAGAAGATTCCAGAGGTGAGACACTTTATGACAGGAGGAGGAGAATATTCCTGATGGTTCTAGCTCAGCTCTAGGAACCTCTAATAAATCCAGGTTGATGAGCTCAAGAAATTGAAGGGCTGCATGGGGCCATGAGATCTCCGAGATAAGGGGAACCCACATCATGCAAAGATAAACAAATGAATATAGGACTTGAAAATGAATACACGACTGTACATCAGGAATAATATGTTCTTATCTTGATGTACCACTTAGTGCCTTTGCAAAGGAATTCCACACTAATTGAAAGTGATTGTGATCAGTGTCTGGCAGCATTAGATACAGGAAATCACAATAGACCAAATGAGGCAGTTGTAGGACATCCTTTTACTGCTGCAAAGTTTTTGCAGAAGGAGTAAATGCTTGATATGAGCAATATTCTTTAAATGGAAGCAAGATGATTTGACAGCAGAAGACATCTTGCCCTTAGTGTCAGTTTGTGAGCAACAATCACACCTAGATATCTCACCTTATTAACAAAATCCAGTTATGTCATCTGTAAATAATGGTGAGGGTTAAACTCCCAGTTAGAATGCTTGAAGGTGTCATGGTGACCCATGTCCACTGTTGTGGCGGTGATATTCTCCAGATGATTATAATTTATCCAGTTTTGATACAGTCCACATCCTCACCATAAGAATCCACAGTAGGAATATTGTAGAGAGGGAAGGAGAGGTAAATTTACATATAAGCTTCAGAGCATGGATATTGTAACATCTCCCCTCCTCATAAACTGTCCCCTTGGCAGGATATATACAGAGAGAAACAAGGGTCATAAAATCAACCCCTGGGGGATTCCAGAAGTGATATGGTAACTGAATTAGGTACTGACATCAGGGAGGCAAACTGATCTATGACAGCATCTGAAGCCCGACAGTACAAGTGAAAACAATCCATTAGGAGTTGGCTATCTGATCTATGACAGTATCTGAAGCCCGACAGTATGAGTGAAAATGATCCAGTAGGAGTCTGTGATCCAGGGCATCACATTTCAAGCAGTAGCTGGCTTCCCTACACAATGCTGAGGCATGTTCATCTGAGTGGCTTTTATAGGTTCATAGGTAAGTACTAGGCTATCTGCCCAAGGGCATTTATAAGCCTAGCCAGAATGTGTTGGCTTTCGCCACCCCATTAGAATAGTTCCCTGTGCCTCTAACCAGCAGAGCCATTAGTTCCCTGCACCACTGTCCAGCAGAGCCACTGCAGTGATCCCCGGGGTAAATTTTCTGTTTCCCATCCACCCGTCAAGGTTTCTCTTGAAGAATGTTAGTGAGGGGCTCTGCCTGATGTATACTGGAATCCTTTTCCAAAGCATGGGGAGTCTCTGGGATAGGAATCTATCCCTCCAGCAGGTCCTATTTATCGTTGTGGTGAGGTTTATATCTCTAGAGGGTGTGGCTCTCCAGGATTTGTTTTTTTTTTAGGTGGAGCACGTCCATCAATTCTGGGTTGGACATGGCCTTGTATTATAGTATTTTAACTATACAGTATTTTAACTGACTTTTTAATGTTGGGGTTCATACTGCCACAGTTACATGGACTGTGGAAGCTGGCAGTGTACTTTCAATGTTTTTTCTCCCTTTTTTCCACAACAGTAGTACTATATACTTGGTATTAGGTGAGTTGAGGGGGTGGGGGTCATGCCCTCACTTGGGGTGCCAGGAGGAATTGCCCCCTGCAAAAAAGATTTGTGTGTGTGTGTGTGTGTGTGTGTGTGTGTGTGTGTGTGTGTGTGTGTGTGTGTGTGTGTGTATGTGTTTTGCTAGTCTTTCATGTGCAGAGATGACGCTTTTCAATGTCACTTACAAAAAAATCAGACCTCTCAACACTCCTTATTTTGGAGGAACCTTTTCAGGCTTGATTTACAATGTCCCTATTTTTGGAGGTATGTCCCTATTTTCAGGCTTGATTTAGCCTTTCACACAATTTTCTGAATCCCCTTATCACGTGATTTTTGAAGGGGTCTACTACACACACACACACACACACACACACACACACACACACACATACACACACACAAAAACACATTACGCTGCCAATGTACCAGTGGCAACAATAATTAAAAGAAAGAGGGCATAAATCTTACAACTCGCTTTTTCTGAAACAAAAATAAGACATTGTGGTAGAATTTTTGATGGTTTCTTTAAAACTACACGTTCTACACTGTCTGTTTGATAATATGCTTATACTTTTCCATCATATTTGTCACAATGTTTTTTAAACATGTGGTCTGTGTAGTTTCCCACAGTCTTACTGGAAGTGGAAAGGGTCATGTCCTACATGGTATTCAAATTTTATGCTAATTAGATGTCCAGATTTTTAGCAAGATGCTACTATTTTTCAAGGGCCTTTGTTCCCATTTTCCATGTCTGCAGGTTGAGAGAGATATATTTATTTTATTCATTCATTTATCCTTTTTTGGCCAGGTTAGTCCCGCTCTGCTTGCGACATCTTTTCACAGGAGACCTGAGGAGGTATTTATACTATTAGGGGACCTTCTTTTACTCTTTTTGATAGGTGCTATAGGATATTTTACATCTACCTGAGCTACCACCAACTCAAGCAGATGAGGCTTCAGTTTAACATCCCATCTGAAGGACAATGCACTCAAGATCGCAGCACTCCCCTTATGGTACACTTCAGTGTCATTTAATTGATCTACCTGGTACAAGAATAGAACCCACGGCCTTTAGCACCAAAGGTGAGTGTGCTACCTGTTGCATCAGTGACACAACAGCATTGATTCTAGAACCGACCTTGTGGCGCACTCCAATAAACTTCTTTTCTGCTGAGCAAATTCCATATAATATTAGCTTCTGCATCCAGCTAGAGTTTGACCCAGGACACTACACTAGGAATTGATGTCATACTGATTAACTTGCATATTAATATTTTGTGTAGGACTACATCAAATCTCATGTTAAAATATAGTTAACTACATGCATGAACCCTTCACTGTCTAATATTCTGGTGACATAGCATAAGGAATATTGCAATTATATTTGTAAGACACAGCTTTCCTTTTGTGCGACTGTGCGACTCTGTGCCCTGTACTCTAATGGTCTTACTGTATTCAGTGAGAGTTCTCCTTTAAAAGTCAGTCTATCAAATTTGCAGTCAGTGAGATTAAGCTAACTGGTCTGTAGCTTTCTGTTTGTTCATATCATTCTTCATCTAGCCAGCATCCTACATTCAGAAGGAAAGAGGAATCAGAAGAACATCTACTTTTATCAAGTGCTCTTTTTGAATTTTCAGATGAAGCTAATCAAACTCCACTGTTCTTTCTACCTTCAGTTTTGAGTACATTCCAGGTGTGATCCTGGTGAGCAGATTGCTATTACTGACACACCTTAGCTGGTTAAGATGCCTTGCAAACCTCCTTAAGGAATACTAAACACAAAGACCTGCACATAACCATTGCTTTCTCATCGTCACTCTATAAGACATCTTTTAAATGTTAGATACCATCAAGAAAGTTTGATTTATTTTCCTCAGTTTAGGCTTTTGCTGTCCTGATGTCTTCTGTACTTTATTTGTTTCAATCACCCTGAATAGACATAGATTTAAACTAGCAAAAGGTGAAAAAGCTAGTTCTAGAATTGGACGTGCTATATGGACTGGGTTACCAGCAGATAGAAAAAAAAAAACATCAAAAGCAAAGATTCAAAACATAAATAAATAAATAAATGCAACTGTTTTTGTGATTCTGGCTAAGATACTTGCTAAATATGTCACACAACCTTTTATTATTGTTGTCGAGCAGCCTTCTTTACTGTTCATCAGCTACATAAGTGTAAAGTCATATATCGTAAATTTCTTCTTATGTAAACCAAAGTGACATATTAATTTTATTTTGTAGTGTCTCGTCTGCAATTCTCAATCTGCATACCAAACGCTGTGAGTGTAAATATATGTGCTACAGCTCTTTAATGTAATTCAAAAATTGTTTTACTTGTCATATGTCATTCAGTATATCCTCCAATTTTGTTTTACTGTTCTGTATTTACTGTCATTATAATTGTTGCCTTTTGGCTCAGGTCATGGCTGATAGGGGTATTTGGTCAAGGCCACCCACCTGGTTATCAAATGTGATGAATAAAGTTGGCATTGTTCTACCTTTTACCTGCTTTCCTTATGACTGTTATGAGCGTTACCATCTTCTTTTCTGAAAACTCCACTACCGCTTTTTTCATGTATACACACACACACACACACACACACACACACACACACTTCTGGTAACATGTATCACACCTTCACATATGTTTTTTTTTAATTAAGAAATACTCAAACAGATTCATGGTCAAAAATTTGAAAACAAATCAAACAAAAAGCCAGCCTTAAAGAATTGTCAGTAAATTGGTAGTTCTGCTTTTCTTCTTATTTACTCAATCTTCTTTCTAAACGGTTTGCTAATGATTCACTTATGTACTCTTCTGTTTTGTCATAGCTCACTTACTAAGATTTGGTATGGACTGATTCTGCAGCTACACTTCTTGTGAACCAAGCTTTTTGGGAGTGATGTCATTGTCAATGGCTACTGATCTCTGCAGTGTTTCTCAAATCCCCACTGTGACACAAACACAGATGAAATGCATATTCCCTCAGTGACCATCAACACAAACTTTCTCCAGCTTGTTCATTATAGGATAGTGTACAGCACTGTTACTTTTCTCAAAGCCCCAAAATTGTACTCCCTGCCAATCCTAGCTATGGCACTAAGTGGGCACCAAACTATTTTCAGCTTTTAAGCTTGCCATACAAACAATGAAATCCTCAGCAAATCTGAAACTTTCTTCTTTGGGACTCCTCCATCCTCCCTTGGATCTCCATTGTGCAGGTACACAGAGTGCTTAATACCTAATGTGGGTGCTTTGAAAGGGGACTTCTTTGTAGCTTAAGAATTATGGAATGTTGTGCCTGCTGAAATTCTGTGCCTGCTGAAATTCTAACAACCATAACTGAAATCCTTGGAACAGGACGGCAAGTGTGAATCTGGACTATTGCATACAAAGACTGATTTTGCAGTACTTAATATATCACCTCCCTGCTCTGAGGTATGTAGTTCTTGCACAGTTAATTTACATAATATAAGTAAGTCCATATGTATAATATATCTTTTCCATCTATTTGTTCAAAGAATGATGTTGCCAACTGCACAACTAGTCGCTTGTTACATTCAGCAAATCGTGCTATAGTTGAATTACTATAGCAACTATACTGTAATTCCCAGTAAATTCACTGTAGTTAGGGTTGTGTGACCATGGAGTTAGCATTATAAGTTACAGGTATTTGTGGGCAGAGCTCACAAATCAGGAATAGTGAAGGGTAAAGCTGCTCATATGAAATACAGCATTTTAATATACCTGTAGGTTACGTTTAAACTTGTTTGGTACAGAGTTTGTGTTTCTGTTTTATGTATTTGGTGTTTGTTTGAAGATGGAGTCTTCTGATCACCAATGTTCTGATCACAAATGTGAACTTTTATTTACATTTGTGATCAGTAGAATTTGCATATTTTAGTTACAGTGATTTTAGATATAGTTGATCAATGTATTGCCTGTCAACCAGTTTCATCTTCAGCTAACAGTAATACACACACACACACACACACACACACACACACACACACACATGTGTTGGTCTATAATTAGCACTTTTGGGGGAGTGAAAAGTGTAAGGAAAATGCTTAAATTGCATAACAATGAGACAGAGTTAAGGAATTCACTTTTTTTTTTGCTTGATCATTGCCAAAAGGCCAATTTTTGTCCAAACGTTCCAATCACTTTCAAAAGTTTCATTACTATTTGCTGCAAATTGTACCCTCAGCCACAATTAATGGCTGTATTGAGTGACTCCATGAAGCTCATCAAAAGTCAGAACCACTTTAATAAAAAGTTAAAGTGCCTTAAGGAAGGAAGGGTAATAGGACATAAAGAATGGAAAGAAACTGTGTGCGCGAGTGTGTGTGTGTGTGTGTGTGTGTGTGTGTGTGTGTGTGTGTGTGTGTGTGTGTGTGTGTGTGTGTGTGTGTGTTTTATTTTTTACAACTCCAAAAGAGTCACTAAATACAAAAGGGGATTTTTTTTTAAGAAAGAAAAAGGTGAAATCTCAAGCCTAGAACCTGATGTCTCTTTAATTGTATAGCTTGAGAGGCTTTGTTTGTTAGTTCAAAGATCATATTCAAAGATGTGAACCCAAATGTCTCATCTGTATTCAGTTTCTGCCTTATGTGAAAAGAGATTGGTGTCTAGTGGCTGGTTAGATCTTATTTTTACATAAAATAAAAATGTTAGATGAAAATAAGACTTTTTAAAAAAGGCTGCAGTTGACACATTTATACCCTTTCATACTCACAGCGATGAGGGGCATGAAATGTTAATGCTGTTTGGGGTGCACAGCACTTCAGATCTCCATTTCAGCTTTACAATGGGAGAGTAAGCTGACAGGTAAAAAAAGAGGAAAAAAGTAAGTAGAACCGGCACTCATACAAGAGGAATATTTAATGAATAATTGCATCATTCCTTAAATATTTCCTTTGTCAGAGGGTTTGTGGGCATAGTGTAGCAAACAGTTGCTACAGTTTGTACCCTGCCTGCACAGAGTTCTACGGCACTAATGTTTTAGTTTTAAAAAAAATTTTTCCTTTTAAACTGTAGCAAAGAGTTAATACAATTTATACCCTGCCTGCACCTAGCACTACAGGACTCATATTTATTTTAAAAAATCTTTTTACAATGTAGCAAACTGCTTGCTACAAATGTAGCAAAGGGTTGATATAGTTTATACCATACCTGTATGGAGTGCTACAGAGCTCAGATTTTAATTTAAAAAAAAAATCTTTCTTTACTTTCAAACTGTGGCAAGCAGTTGCTACAGTTTAGTCCACACAGACAGAACTACAGCACTCATGTTTGACAGCAAATGCAACATCTGCTTTTAAAAGCCAGTATGCATTAAAGAGTGATCAGGATCAGCTGATCAAGCCCTCCCCCCAACTCTTTCTGCCTGAAGCAGTTGCGCCTCACACCCGCCACCCTAGCTACACTACTGTCAAAACTGGTTAAATATCAAGTGAGGACAGCAACAGCCATCTGTCTCCACGAGGGAAGACCATCAACTGACCTAGGAACTACAGATCCATCACTTTGAGAAGTCTAATATGCAAAGTCATGGAATGAATCATGCAAATGATCACCAAGGACACTGGCAGGCTACAGTCAATTGATTCATTCCAGATTGACTTTGTCAAGGGAAGATGTTGCCTACTCAACCTATTTGACTTCTTTGAGAGGGTCACTGAGGCTATGGATGAGGGAAAACGATGTATACTGCCTATGTTGACCTGGTCAAGGCATTCAAAAGTATTGTTGATAAACTCTCAGAACTTGGCAAAATACCTATATAACTCACTGAATTACTGGCTGGCAGAGAGGACCCAAGAAGTCGGGACTGCTGAAACCACTTCAACCAGACGACCAGTCACCACTGGAGTATGCCAGGGCTCTGTGCTGGTCCTGCTCCTGTTTGGCATCTACATCTCAGACATCAAGGCAAATACTGAAAGCCTCTAGCTGACCAAGTTTCCTGATGATTGTAAATTGGGAGATATCATAGATTCCTTCCATGACACCAACATCCTGCAAGAGGGTCTGACACAAATAAATGATTGGTGAAAAAGTCACGAATTAAAATTAAATGCAAAGAAGTGCATTATTATGCCCTTTGGGAAGTTGTCCACCCAAGCTAATTACTCCATTGATAAAACTCCCCCTAAGAGTTGACCCGGTAGTTTGGGAGTTGGGGACACATATGTTGATAGTAATTTGGCCTTCAACCAATGTGTAGCCAAGATATTAAGAAAGTCATTCTATGTTATCCAACTCATAAACAAGGGTATGGCAACCAAGTCCAAGGAAGTTACAGTACAACTCTACTCAGCCCTTATTAGACCCATTATTGAATACAATGCCCCTCTGGCATGTACCTAACCAGGCACCTGCAACAGCTGGAATGCCTTCTGCCTTCAAAGGTTTCTCCCCAGGAGAATCCAAGCTATGAATGCCCTGTTCTACATAGATCACATTAAGGTCCTATCTCTTTACTCCGACTCCTACAGGCTACTGACAGGTCATCTTTGCCTGGCATATAAAGTATCCTCAAATCAAGCTCTGATAGACCTATTGTGCACTGGGAACACTAGGTCCAAGGATCTGAACTTTACCTGTGACATAAACAAAACAAGCTGAAGAGACTGATATGTGTCTCAAAGGATCACTCAAGGATCTGAACTTTACCTGTGACATAAACAAAACATGCTGAAGAGACTGATATGTGTCTCAAAGGATCCCTGCATTATGGAACTGGAGCCCTAGCCACATGAAGTGGAGTTCATGCCTGACCCTTTTCGAGTGAAAACTTGATCACTGGATGGGAAATTTTAAATTCAGTCCCTTGTTTGAACCCCATGTCTGTGATGTACAAAGGCCAACAGCTAGTTAACTAATCCCAAACTAACACATCTCCCCACACACATAATCCTTAGCTACCTCATTACTAACATACCCCACCATTTAGGCATCCAATATACTTAGAGTAAAAAACTGGATTGGATTGTACAGCTAGGTTTATAAAGACCCTGGTGTTTGATAACCTAATACAAACCTATGAGGAGAGACTGAATAAACTCATTTTAAGAGATTGTAGGTTCATAGGTGATTACTAGGCTAATGCCCCCGGGGGCCTTTTAATGCCTAGCCATGCTTCCCAATAAATAAATGTTATGCTACCAATTTGCAAACTATGACATGCTAGCCAATAATCAGAGGCTAGAATCAAACCCTCTACCTTGTATCTGTAAGGTAAAGATTACCATGAATCCAGTAAAATGATTATCCTATTTTTCACAGTATATACTGCTGATAATTTCCCTAAAACAGTCTGAGTATAGAAAATAAAGTACGGCTTCTTGAGCTAAATGATGAACCTCCTTCTCATTAATAGCTATTTAAAATCTGAACTTCTCATTGTATCCCATGTTCCTAAACAGAAATTCCACAACACTGCGACTGCTGTCCTATGGAAAACACATGTAAGCCACAGGCATAAATCCTATGAACAACGTGTTCTGGTCCGGTCCTCTTTCATAGAAATACAGCAGGTAATGGTTCCATTAAATCTCCATATTTTACTGTACACCTCCGATACACACAGCTTTTGTCTGTCCTTGCATTGACTCAGCTTTGTTTCTCGCAGGCTTAATATTTCACCTGATTTCAGATTTTTTACCTAGTATCTGTTAAAGATTATTCCTTAAACAAAGATATATATATATATATATATATATATATATATATATATATATATATATAAGTACAATGCAAATGACCAAAAAAGTGTGTGTGTGTGTGTGTGTGTGTGTGTGTGTGTGTGTGTGTGTGTGTGTGTGTGTGTGTGTGTGTGTATGTATGTCTAATTACTATAACCCTATTGTCTATGTATTATGAGTTTCAGAAACAAAATCTTACTTTACATTCAAATTCATATTAATAATGAATGCTATGTCTCTGAAAAGACAGTTATGTTATGGTCCTAGTTTGGACAATGATAACAGTCCTCTGAGATCTGAGAGGGTTGGGACCTTCCCTTGTCATCCATGCAAAGCATGTAGCTAAATTTCAAGTGCTAAAACTTTACAGCACCCTTTGACTGGCTGGCTGTATGCCAGTTGTACAAGTTGTGATTTGGTGTACCCGGCAGTCTGTAGTAAATGTCCCCACTTTTATGTGGGGAAAACTAACAGACCCTTTAAAGAAAAAATCTTGAAGCATATGAGTGATATCCGGCTTAAAAACATTAAGAATGTGCTTAAGAAACATGTTTCTATGAATCCAGGGCACACTTTTTTATTTTTGGTTGTACAGCTGGTGAAGAAGAATAAGAAAGGAGGTAACATTGATCATAGTACTGAACCGGCAGAAATGAGGTGGATCATGAGGATACTAGTAGATACGATTCCTGGGCTTAATGGGACTGTTTCATTGATATACTCTTTGTATTTTCTGACTGGATAGTTTTTATTGAATGGAATGTGGATTTCTGTTTAAAGAGTTATTTTGTAGCTAGTGATTTTAGATCTGAAGAAGAGCTTAATGATTGAAAGTGCTTATCTGTTTTATTTTATTTATTAAACATTCTGTGTGTGTTTTTTGGCTAGACTTAAAATGGCTCTTGAGGTCTGTTTTAAACTGGATTTGGCCATGTAAGTTGGACCGTTCTTTTTTCTTCGTTTTTTACTCCAAAATATATGGCTAAGGGCCTACTGGAAATGCATAAAAATGCCACACATTCATAATGGGTAGCACCTAGATTATAGGCACAGACAATGACTTCAGTGATAAGTAGCTTTCTGTTCCTTTCAGCATGCAGCACCATTATTTTATATAAGTTTAAATACAGGGGTAATCTAACTTGCCATTTGCAATTAGGTTCATAAGTTCAGCAGAGGTTACTAGGCTAGCAGCTCTAGAGCCTTTGTAAGCCTAGCCATGTTAATGCCGGGTTGCCCCAATTGTCCTTAGTTAGATGGACGTACCTTACAGATCAGCACCGACTACCCCTGTCCATGCGGGACATGGCTGCCACCCCCGGGGTGAATTTGCAGTCACTCACCCATTTTTCCTGGTTGCATCTGAATAGGGTTATTGAGGAGCTCTGCTTCAAATAAACTGGAAGTTTATTCCAGAAGTGGCAATCTCTGGGAGACATGCCCGTTTCTCAACAATCTTCTGTTATTGTCACTAACATGGTTGACATCCATAGACCAAGTGACTCTAGTGCCATTTGATTTGCGGATGTGCAGCATTTCCATCAGGTCGAGATCAGAGACTGCCCCGTAGGCCATGCGCAAGTTGCCTCTCGGTAGCCTATATGATACAGAGTACAGTGAAACAGCTTTCAGTCTATCCACACAGGTCATGGTTTGGAGGCCCTGCATCTTCTTCGTGAGAAACCTCTGTGGTCTCTCCAGTTGCTGCAGGTGTCTGGTGAGATACATGCAGAAGAGAGCATTGTACTCTAGTAATGGTCTGATTGGGGCCGACTAAAATGGGGTTATAACATCCTTAGACCTGGATGCAATGCCTTTACTTATGAGATGCGCAAAGTAGAAGGCTTTCCTTACCACCATGGAAACCTAGAGGTCAAAATTCATATTGCTGTTGATCTGTGTTCCCAGTTCTCACACCACTAGGTTTGAACATAGAGGGTTGCAGTTAATATTGTAATTAGAGGGAATTCCACTTTACCAAATGGGATAATAGTGCAATTTTTTGCCTTTAGTTTTAGACTGTGACATTGATACCAATCATTTGTTTGTGTTAGCCCCTCCTGTAATATGTTAACATCTTTGGGGGACTCAAGGATTGTGCCTATTTTACATTCATCAGCAATTTTCAGTGTTATTTAGGTGGCATGATTCTGCTGCAAAAAGTAGAATTAGCCAAATCAAATAAACAAACTGTTTCTTTAATTACCTTGAGTTTTCGTCACCACTTCTCATTCTATAAATTAAAACATGTAAGTGCTGACAAAGGCTCCCAGCTCAAAGTAAGAAAATAAGTATGCATTGTAGTAGAGACTATTAGTAAGAATAGGGTGGCCTAATGGTTAAGGTGTTTGCCTTATACAAGGTGCAGGGTTTGAGTCTCACGAGGGATAATTGGCTAGGCTTAAAATGGCTTGCAAGGGCAGTTAGTTGAGTACTAATCTATGAACCTATTAGCTTGCTAATTTATGCTCCACTTCTTCCTCAGGTCAAACACTCTTCAGTATAACTTGCCTTTCATTATGAAGGTTTCTTTACCACCTTCTCAATTGCAAATTATGTCCTTGCTTCCCTGCTCATTCTGAAAAAACAAAACTTTACGAAAAAATATATAGTTCACAGCTAACACCACCACAGTGCGGCCCTGTAGTAGTACTTTAGTCCAAAATGTTTTGTTTGATTTTTGTTTTGTGTCCGAGAAGGACGTGTTTCCAGCTGTACATGTTGAAACATGTTATGCAGACCAAGAGTTGCATGAATGAAGCAAAACAGCTGTCAAAGACACATACTCTGGGCATTAAAATGAACCTTGACCACTATGGTAAACCTACAAATCCATCTGTTAAGATATCAAAAATTTAGCTAGGAATATGGCTTTAAAGCCTTGATGTTTTGTGTATATAGAATTCTGACCAATTAATCTTATAAGTAATTAAATTTTACTTTATACAAGGGCCTTGCATTTGGCAGTCTAAATGCTTTAAGGAGCAGGGACAAAATTGTTTCTGGTAAATGGTGCTTAATTCACATCACTTGTTTTAAAAGGAGTTATGTCTTACAATGTAAGGCAATTGGCTACTTGGAAAAATGCAGGGAAAGTACTCTCCATAGGAGATTGAATATAAATTACTGTGTACCACTCAGTCAGTCTAGGTTTATCAAATGTTCCTTCAGCAGTAGCAGAACATACTGTTAGCAGTAAACACCATAATAAATCCTTCCAATGGCTTTCTGGCCTTTTCCATGTCAAATGTCACAAAAACAAATATTGAACTAAAGTGATTTGTGCACATATGCTATTTGTTTAAAATCTAATGTAAACTCCATTTTAAATCTCTATGCTTATGGTCATTATTTATTTATTTATTTTACATTTGATAACCGGGAATGTCCGACTGGACACATGTCCATTTTCAGTGGAGGCCCGGTGAGAAAATCTCCAAGTACATACATTCACAACATCTTACAGATTTTGGATTAATGTTCCTTACAGGTAAAACTAACATTCCAATGAAATGACAGCATATTGCATACACTCAGAGTAAGAAAGATCACTGGGTAGGACATTACATTACACATTCCAAATTTGACAAGCTATACATAGCCATACAGTGGTTATTGGACTTGTTGGAAACATAGTTGGTAGTGATTTTTGGGAGTTAAAGGCATTTCATTGCCTGTAGTCATGATTGGACTGTGGATATGGTGAGAGAATAACAATTATTATTGTGGTGTATGGGAGTTAGTTGTAATCTAAGTTTTTTTATTTAATCACTGTGTGGCCTCCAGTTTCAAGTTAACTTGTCCTGTCTATAGTATCCAGTTCATCTTCATTTACTAAAATCTTCACAACATGTAACTTGTGGCTGCACATAACACACTTTACCTTGTGCTGACTGCAAATGAGCAATGTAATGGTGTAAGGGTATGCTGCAAGAATTCTTGGACTCCCTGTGCTGCATTTGCTTAATGTTACACAACGTTATACTAATGCAGCATTGTGAGGACTTGTGCACGTGCGAAAGGTAAACCTGTGTTTGCCTCAAGAAAGTTAATGAATAGAGCTTCATACCTTTCCTAAACCTGCATTTCATCAGCTGTAGATTCCACTTCTGGGTCCCATGGTGCTGTCTGACTGGCACCAGATCTGTCTCTTACTTGTGAGTGAATACCAAAAACAGAGAAATTCAAACTGGGCAGTAATTCAATTGGTGCTTCTGAATGATAAGGGGTGATGTTCCTTTGATGTGAGAATTAGCACATGCTTCAAAGTAATTAGTGCCAAATCTATGTGAGTAGTCAGCACTGTAATACACACATCATGTCTGTGACAACAGCCCAATGCACTGCTGCCAGGTTATCCAGGTCACAAGTACATCTGCTACACGGGACTAACCATCACTAATGAAACACGAGCATTCACATCAACTAGTCCACACACCTTCTCTGTAACTCTGGTGTATTCAGTCATCCACTGTCAAGTTCTTATGTCAGGGCATCGGCGATGGCTTAGTCTGTTAGTGTCCATTTCTCATCATTCCCACACTGCAAGTGCTCTCTCATTAATGACTGAAAGCCCTCAATACATATCCAGTACCATATCTTACTACAGCCCAAACTGTGCAATTATACATAAGATGGATGTTCTCCCTTTCACTAATGACACTGCCAATAGAAGGAAAATCAGTGCCATAGCTCTACATGAGACCATCATAGAGCAGAACAAATGTCAGCTAGATGGCCTGACCTCTGTCACCAAAGTCACTATGGTGCAGAATGGCGCCAGACTATTATATTCTTTTATCAGAGTGCAGCATAGCTGTTTACAGATCCCTGGTCCATTGTTCATGGTACCACTAGCATTCAGAGTGTCCATGGGGTAGTATTCATCAGTGATAAAGATTCTGCATGTCATACTCTCACATAGACACTTTGATGCTTAGTCAGCAGCAGTGCTACTGGCCAGCATGGGGCCAATGCAGTATCTGCACAACTGTGTCACAGCTGTTCTGCCAGTTATCACCTTAGATCTTCAAGATGTTGAGCAAGCCGTCCTATCTCTTCACCCCAAGAACAGCAATGATGCGAGTTACAGCAATCCCACAGCACCATACTCTTATCTCAAGCAAGAGTCAGAGATAGTTCAAGGTGTTCTGCTGCGCACTTTCCCAGCTTATATCACGGCCTCCAGAGTAAAATATGTCACTAACATTGCTGTCTGTAAGCATAACTGCTTAAAAGCCTTTATGGAATGTATACTCAAAGTAATCCTGAACTATAACTGTTTTTTTTTCTTGTAACTTTTGTATCTTTAAATATAATGAATAATGTGCATTTCTCCAACTAGTTAGTAGCACATTCAGGGTACAAAAATACACATTTCACCCCAAATATAGCCTGAGGTAATTAAGTAGTAATGATAATTTTAAAAATACACCGAGAAATATTTCTTTGTCTTACAGCTCCCCAGTCACCTAAACCTTTCCTGAGACTCTTCATAGTGAAGTTAAAAAAGTAAAACATAATTAAAGTAATCAGGGTAAAACATAATTAAAGTAATCAGATACATCCCTGAAGTTAGGATGAATTATGCCAATCTGTTTTACTAAAAATTTAAAAACAATAAACATATCTAAATGTATTACTTCTGGGATGTAAAATTAAATAAAGCAGAACATTCAGTGCCCACTGCTGGGAAAATGAACATTCAGATTTGAAAAATCAATGTTCCTTAGTTATACATCCTGTCTCTGACAGTGCATGAACAGAATCTACCTTCAGTCATCTCCTGGTATTGATCGTGAAAACCAACTAACTTATAATCAGACAAGTAAAGAGTTACAGATGATCATAACTTCTAAAGAAACACTGAAAATTTTTGGAAACCAAAACAAAATAAAATAAGAGGAACAATGCCTTGGAACCCAAGAGATCTATGCCATGAAGGCACACAGTAATTTCTGTTCCACTGCCCCTTTACGTTCTGCTCTGAATTGGCAGCTTCCTTGTAATCCTGATCTGGTCAATTTATTTCCTGAGAAGATACTACTAAAATAAATCAGTGAGCATCATTTAGGCGTTGCTTGAGCAAACATCTGTTACTGATGTTCTTATGTGGTCTTCAGAGACTAGTTCTTCGAGGTAATATTTGAAGAAAGTGCCTCTCACTTAACAGACCTTTTAAGAGGTAATAATGGTGTCTGTACTGATAAAGGCATATAGATATTTATGAATTTTTTTTTCATTTCCAGTGTCTAGGACTCTTTTCCCACATCTAGTTAGCTTGCTGGGTATGTATAAACATGGTGCTACCAAATCTGAACAGATATATATCAATTTGCATCAGTTAGCTAAAGCCTTAATGACTGCCTTATTTTGCACTTTTTGGTCCTTGATTCATTACACACACACACTCACACACTCACACACACATATTTGAGGCTTCATATGACAAGATGAAGACAGGAGAAATAATCAAAAAAGGCCCTGATACTATTTTGCACCCTGCAGATTCACATTACGTAAAAGCAAACTCCAACAAGGGATGAACTGAGTCTGATATTTCCAGTATTCAGAAGTACAAGTATTGATAATAAATAAATCAGATCACGTGTTTACTGCACTATATTCCTGAATATACAGCTAATAATATGACCAAATCAACTCCAAAAAAACAAAAAAACAAAGGACTGCTCTCTGCTTGGATATATTACAATACCATAGTTCAGTTCCCAGTATACAATACCCAAAGTAAAGGTGAGATATTGTGGCCATGTTTAGGGGGCTTTACAGAGTACTCCTTTTGATAAATCTTACATGCACAAAAATCCATACTCTACACATTACATTACATTACTTTCATTTGAGTAAAATAATACATTTGTCTCACACCCTTTACAGCAACTGCAGATGATGCTGGACATGCACTAAGCATGTTTATATGGAATTGTGTACCAATAGGCACCATTTTGGTACTTTAAGCATTTCTGAAGAGGATGCTATTATGAGGATCACAGTCCCTAGACAATCAACAGACACCCCTATGTCACTCAAAGTACTAGTAGAGTCACAAGACAAAAAAAAGACAACACATTGGTGACAAGGGTGACTCATGCACAGGCAAGTTTTCAAAAAAAAAAGATTTACAAATCATATCAGACAAAAGATATAAAAGTGGAGCTACAGATAGCTGGTAGCAATATACTCAGATTCAATCATTTATCATTTAAGAAGGAACACTGTGATACAGAAAACCAAGCAGCAGTTCAGTTATTTATTTTATTTATTTATTTTACATTTGTTAACCGGTGGTGTCTGACTGAGCCGAAAAGGCCCTTTTTCAGCAGAGGCCTGGGGAGAAAAGCTCCACAAAGAAAAATTACAGACACATTTAGTTATTTAGACATGATCAGTATACACACAAATTACAGGAGACATGCTTTTACAGTGGTATGTGGCACATAAACAGTTACAGTGGAGAGAACAAACAAAAAAAATATTAATTTTAAAAATAAAGGTAATTAATAGATTTGTGGTGTAAAGCTGAAATTTGGAACATAGGTAGAATACATACATAGTACACAGGTACAGTACATACATTGTAGATTAGCCAGTGTTTGTGAGTAAGACTGAAAACTATTATCAAGTACTCTAGATTTAGTATGTATATGTTATCCACTTTCACTAGCCTCGGGAACAATCATGGCACTGCCAACTTTGCTTGAGATGTTGCCTGATGAGGTCTTTAAAGGAGGCTTTGGATGATGCGTTTTGAATGCTAGTGGGGACAGAGTTCCATTTTTTAGCCACCGAACTACTATATAGTGCATCTCCAAAGCTATTGTAGCTGTTGGTGACTTCTAGTAGTAGTTTGCTTGATGATCTAAGAGGCCTTTTGGCTGAGTGATGTTGTACTAGGTTTTTGAGGGCAGGACACTTATTGGGGAGGTAATAGATAGAATGACAGAGGCAGAGGTGATTGTAGGTTAGGAGGTTGGGCAGTTCAAGCCAGTGGAGCTGTCTCAAAGCAGTATAGTGATGAGTTCTATATGAGCAATTTGCAGCTAAGTGGGCAATTCTGTTATAGCAGGCTTCCATTTTGCTTAGTTCAGTTTTGTTGAGATTAATCAGAATGGGAGATGCATAGAGTAGGGTGGATAGAGGTTGGGAGCGAGCAATGGCTGATCTTGTGTTGTTGGTAAGAAATGGTTTGATACGGTAGAGTGACCCCAGTTTGGCATGTACTTTTTTAATAGTTAAGTTGAGATGACTATCAAATTTTAGATGGAAGTCTATGGTTATTCCCAATAGCTTAGCCTGTGCCACTGGAGCAATTGGAGTAGCATTAGTGGAGTAGATAGTGAATTGACTGTTAAGTGTTTTTGTTAGAACTGGTTATAATCATAAGCTGAGTTTTCTTTAGATTGAGGATAAGCTGGGCTTTGGTAAGGTAGTTTTCAACGCCAGAGAATGCTAGTTGAGTTGTTTGCAGGAGGGTGGGAATGTTTTGTGCAGCATAGATTAAGGTAGTGTCATCTGCATACTGAATTATAGATGCATGCTGTGTGGAGGTATGGAGGTCATTTGTGAAGACTGTGAATAGTAGTGGTTCTAAGATAGAACCCTGTGGGACTCCTATAGTTATGGGCAGCTGAGGAGAGAGAGAATTTTCCCATTTCACAGCTTGGTACCTATAAGTTAAGTAGCTTTGGAACCAGGTAAGAGTGGAATTTGATAGATGATATTGGTTTGGATTTGGTGTGAGACTGTGTCAAATGCTTTGGACATATCCAAAAAAAGAGTTGACACCTGCAGGCCTTCATTTTTGAGACAGTTTACTGTGTCTGTGAAGCAGAGGAGGGCTATAGTGGTACTATGGGCAGGTCTGAAACCATGTTGAGTAGGTGACAGGATGTTGCTGTCTAGGAGATAGCTTAGCATCTGGGTATGGATGCATTTTTCTAGGATTTTGGCCAGGGGGGAGAGTAAAGCAATGGGTCTGTAGTTATTAGGTTCAGTGGAGGTCCCGCCTTTATGTATGGGTGTAACATAGGATATTTTCCATAGTTTGGCCACATAGTTTTCAACAATTGATCTGTTTATGAGAGTGGAGACTGGGATAGCAATAACATCTGCTGTGAGTTTCAAGAAATAGCTGGGGAGTAGGTATATGAGTATAATCTTTACAAACAACATACCCTACAAGCTATTAAATTAATAAACATCCAGATCTGAAAATCAGTGTTCCTTAGTTATAGATTCTATTACAAAAAACATACTTCTATTCAAAAATCCCAAGTATAATCTTACAAGTCAGGACACTCTACAGTTACAAAGGCCTTCCACCCCCACCATCTACCAGAGTGACAACAGAAATAGCCCTCTACAAAACTAATCCTGCAGCATGGAATACTCTACCTAGTATTTTTGAAAGCGCTTCAAAGTACACTTCAAAAGCAAGCATAAGAGACATCATTATTCTGAGCAAGATTAAAACTAGGGAATTTATAACTAAGATATCCTACTAAAAATCACACTATACTTGGCAATGCACAACCACAAAGATACTCACAGACAGCTATGTAAGAACTGCCAATTTATAAATAAACAGCCCTGATATCCTTGTTCATAATACTGTGATCTGAGTAAACTCCGATCACATAAAAGCAAAACTACAACAGTAAATTATCAGTTTTGGTATCTTTATACAGAATGTAGTGATTTTTGTAACTATTCATGTAAAAGCAAATCTGTAGTAGTTACCAAACTGCTGCTTATAATGTAAACTGAATGCAAATGTTGGTGTGAAATGCAAGTCAGAAGACAATCTGTTTTGAAAAGTTGCTACTGCCTTTTTGTGTCTGAAAACAGTCTTTGGACCAGTTCAGTTACCAAGTTAACAATGTCAAATAAATAAATAAATGAATGATCTCCCAAGAGATAATGTTGTCCTGACCCAAGATTTCCTTAGCTCTTAATTCTGTATTGACTGAAACAGTCTCAGCCATCAGATACTTCAGCAGATCACCATAAAGACTAGTTTTTCCATGTCATATTACTGCTTAGCTGTACAAATGCAAACATGTGCACTACCTCTGCAGAAAACCTGATTTAGGACTTTCAACATCAAAACACATTTTAGGGACAACAGGCTTGTGATATGACATAACTTACTGGCATTCATATGAGTTATCATGAACGTAATATAGCTGGAGTTTGGATCCTAAGCTAGAGATGACAATATCCTGAGGATTTCTCTGTTCCTCAAGATGAAGTAATCTTAGACAAACACACACACACACACACACACACACACACACACACACACACACACACACACACACACACACACACAGACACACACACACACACACACACACACATCTATCTCTCTCTCTCTCTCTCTATATATATATATATATATATATATATATATATATATACACACACACACACACACACACACACATATATATATATATATATATATATATATATATATATATATATATATACTCATATGGGCGGCCATGGTGGTGCAGCGGTTAGCGTTGCCACCTCACAGCAAGAGGTTCTCTGGTTCAATCCTAGGCTGGGTGCCTTCTGTGCAGAGTCTGCATGTCCTCCCTGTGGTCGCGTGGGTTTCCTCTGGGTGCACCGGATTCCTCCCACATACCAAAGACATGCCGTAGGTGGATTGGACACTTTAAATTGGCCCTAGGTGTGAGTGTGTGCATGTGTGTGCCTTCTGTGGAAGGTTGGGCTGGCAACTAGACACTGTAAAACTCCATTGCCAATCATGAGAGGACAGGTGATCTGCTGTGGTGACCCCTAACCGGGAAAAGCCAAAAGAAGAGGAAGATATATGCATACATACACAAATATATACATGATATATGAGTAGTGAAGTGGGGTTGAAACCTTCCATGCCATCTTTGTTATTTCTTGTTTTCTAGTGTTTCCAAAATTTTCTGTCTGCATTTATGATAGCTAATAACAATGCAGCTGTAGGTACATTAGAAAGCCAAATTCTACCTCTTATTTCTAGTTTTAAACTTAGAAAATGAGCTTTTCCTATAGAACCTAAACACAATCTGTTACATAACAATTAATCTGTGTAACATTCTAACAAAAACTGCGTAGGTAGTGTACGATGGTTAACTTTAGTAGTGGACTGCTAATAAGCAATCCTGGTTTCAAGTTTAAGACAAGGGGCAATGGTAACACTGAAAGCTTTATTGTTCTATGAATAGCCCTAACTGGAGCTCTTCTGCAAGTGAAGTTGTGCTTACTTGTGTTAGTGTAATATTTCCTTTAAGATTCACCCCATAAATGGTATTTTTCACTGTAAAATAAGCTGCACCTCCTCTAAACTCAGAGCGCTGTTTATGGTGCAAGATATACTAAGAAACCAGGTGCATGTGCCTAGTACAGCCAACTAAATCTCAGCAAGAAAGCAAATCATTTTCTTCATCCCAAGCCACACCTACAAAGAGTTAACAGTAACTAGCTGTGTTACTATGCAAACAGATGAACAACAGTAAAGAAATGCTATGTATTTTCTCTGAAGCAATATTTCTTCCAACTTCTTTTGAATGGATTTTCTAATATATTTTGACACATAAGACATTCTCAAGTTATTTCTGCACTGCTTTATTTCTTCTTGTTCTTAGCACTTCTCCCCATGTTATCATAGCCTATGCACTGCTCTCTTTGGTAGCATATCTTCATTCTGTGATTCTCCCCTTTCTATGTCTACCCTACAGGCTGTAAGGCCTCCCCACTCCCCTATCCCACACACCCTTGTTCTTGTGATCAGCAGCCAGTTTGTGTCACCTCCAGTCTCACTGTAGCTGTCCAATGCTTTGTTTCATCTAATCTTTCTGAAGGGAGCACAAATGGAAATACCACTGAAATGGGCTTCCAACAGTGCACTCCCAGTGCCACCAATAAAGCCTTTTAAGTAGAAAGTCTTTTAAGTCTTTTATAAAAGAGATAAATCATTTTACTTTATCTAGTAGGATCTACCAATTCACACAGTAAAGGCAATGCTAGTTGAATACAAGCTACATACTTGTGCAGACCTGAACTTCTGTTTAAAAAGTGGAGGATATCCTGAAAGCAAGGGTTGCAGCTTTTAAACAGTGTTCAAAAACACAGTCTCAGAAAGAAATGTAAACAATCATTTGCTTGTTAATAAAAAAATCTTATCATTGAAATATAATCATCTTAACAGGGTCTTTGAAGCCTCATTTATGATAGTAGTTATGCAACTTTCCAAAATGCATTCCAGTTTTAAGATGTACTTCTTTGTTTTCCTTTCTACTTAATTTCAAAGCTTGCCTCAGCAAATGGAAGTTCTATTAATTTACTTAAATCATTTATGATACTTTATTATATCAGTTAACTGCTTCTTCGTTATATTTAATTACACCTGCTCAGAATTATTATCTGTTCTTAACTGTTGCATATATAACTTCAGCAGTCTTAAGTCACTTGTTCAATATATGCTTTACCCCTTGTGCCCCTGCACTCATAATCCCCCACCCCCCATTGGCCTATCTCTATCACACATTCAGGCTCGAGAGAAATGGAAAGGAGTTTTTCCTCCTTTCACCCTGGCATCATGTGACGATAGGTGAGGAAGATGAATGCTGTCTCAGATTTATGCTTGCACTGTCATAGAATGTACACTTTACGTATGTAAAAGTCTTGCCAATGACCAAAGAAACCTATGCCAGAACAGCAGATATAAAAAAAAAATCAGTATAACCAGCTTCACAACAGCAAAACATTCTAAAAATGCTTCCTTTTCACTCAATGCACTAAAATGTATACTTTCCCAGAAAGAAATGCAAAAAAAAGTATTTTGTTTTAAGGAGTTTTGTAAGTTACCTGGAAAGTAATACATTACCTCCTCTACAATATGAGTACCATGTATTTGCGCAGTAACATGAGTGGTAGAAACAAATCTAAGTATGCCCATTTAAAAAAAAAAATCAAAGTTCAGAAAGTTTTTATTAAAATTTAAATGACCATAAAGAGGGAATTTATGTCTAGGGAAACCAGTAAGAAAGCATCTCCAGAATATAAATTGTAGCATTCATATAGCTTGCCAAGAATTGTTATGGTCATTCCCAATAATTATCAAATTAAGGCAATCCGATGTTTTTTACATCAAGACACTAATATGGACAATGGGCGAATTGAGAACATATACTTATTGCTTGACACTGTTCTTAATAATAATATTTTTTATTTTTAATAATCAGTTATATTTTCAAACATCAGGTGTAGCAATGGGGACGTCCCATTGCCAATTGTTATACCAATTTAGTACTTAATCAGTGGGACAGGGGAATGATACTCAATGAGAATGGGGAGTATGATGGAAATATCCCTTTCTATGTTCTATTTGTGGATGATGTATTTTTAATTTGGGAAGGCAATAAAGAGGATTTAAACCATTTTATTGATTATTTGAATTTATCCACTGATTTTTTTAAAGTTTAAAATGAATTTTTCAAGTAACTCTCTAGATTTTTTAGATGTAAAGATATGTAAAAATGCAAGTGGATTGTGTAAAAGTGTGCATAGGAAACCAACGCACATTAATCAATATACATTTAAGACTAGTATGTATCCACCACACATTTTTAAGGGCATTGTTAAAAGTCAAATACTTAGGGTGAGCAGTTTAAATAGTGATGATTTGAAGTGTAGGGAACAAATGATGGAACGTGCCCAAGAATTTAAAGATTAGGGGCTATCAGGAAGGCATAATTAATGAAATCATAGAAGATACACTTAAGAAAAGGGAAAGCATAGTGAAGCCATATTCCAGTAATAGAGTGGTAGACTTGGGTTATATGGGAACTGATAATATAAAGAATTAAATAAGATATGGGACAACATTTAATACTAAAACAGCTGATGTTAAAAATATTATAAGTAGATACTGGTATATTTTTAAAGCGATACCAAATCTTGAACATATCATTTCTGATACACCTAAATTTACCTATAGAAATTGTAAGAACTTAAAGCAAATATTGTGGTATAAAGAGACTAAGGTGAATAAGCAGATGTCTGATTTAAGGTATGGCATGTTCCCATGCTACAACTGTAGTTGTTGTGTATATGTATATATATATATATATATATATATATATATATATATATGAATGGTAGTATATTTATACATCCTACAACATCTAAAAAATATGTATTTAATTCTTTTGCCACCTGCTATATGGCAGGAAAAGATTACAATGAACTTTTACTGAAAATTATAACATATGTGCAAACTAAATTTATAAATACTGTCAGTTTAGATAACCAAAAAAAACTACCTAACCTCTTTAGAATATCCATACCAGATTTTATTCAAGAATAAAATCACAATTTTATCTCACTTACATTCAATTTCAATTGAATATAAAATTTGCATCTATGATAATTACTGGAAATCAGTCTAAAAATATAACTTAAATGAGAATGACAAAAAAAAAATAATTTTCAAATCAGTTATGCTCACTTCACAAATCCATTTCTAGCAAATGTATATATATATATATATATATATATATATATATATATATATATATATATATATATATATATATGTGTGTGTGTGTGTGTGTGTGTGTGTGTGTGTATACATACAGATATATACATATACACAGGGACTTTTTTGACTCCTGGTAGAATTACAAAATTAACTTACACTGCTAGAAAAAATACATAATGGAGAGGAAAAAATGATTCAAAGGCAAATAGGAAACATATTAAATTTGAGAGTTCCCATATTACATTATATTTGGGAAAATGAAAATCAATATAAACAGACAATCGGAACTGATAATATTTTGATTACTGAAGAGCTGATTTTATTCAATGTTCTAATTCCAAAAGGACTAAAATTTGATCAAATTTCTCTTCCCTGGCTCATTCTGGCAATTGGAAAAAAGATTCTTACCAGGAAATGTAAACAGGACAGAAAAAAAAAAACATTTTCTAGGTATTTTAATCAGTAATAATAATAAAAAAGGAATGGAGTAGTCTAGAAAAATTAAAAGAAGACAACTAAAAACTCATGGTCAATAGAGAAATGTAATGCTAATGACTCACACATCTCTTCAAGAAATTAAGAACTAATAGTATAGACTTTATTTAACTGATACAGCTATATTCCGAGACATGACTTTACTGCTTCATTGCTTTTGTTTCTTCTTCTGTTGCAGATATAGTACACATAGTTCATTATAATTTAATGTTATGATAATTATATTTAATATTGGTTGCATTATATTTGCAATTGGCATATTAACATAAGTTGTATGACTAGAAATTGTAGAATTTGCAAACTTTTAATGAATATTTAAAAAATCACAGTGAATAATACAATCATTTGGACATAATATTACAAATATATTATACATTTGCTAAAAAGAACTCAAAAGTTGTTAACAGCCATATACACAATTTCCTAATGCAATAAATAAAAACTCACTCACTTGCACACATACACCATAAAGAATAAACTAGTAGGCATTCAGTGCACAAAATGATACACAAGGATAGTGCATGACAATTACCTGACTGAATACATTCAAGTTTTAACTGTTCAAATTAATACCTAAAACAAATATTTTCCATATCCGGAAATGGAACGACAGAATGCAATATGTGTCACATGATACAAGTTTTAACACTTCATTGTGCCACATAACACTGTATGGCCTTTGCTCAGCTGCATCTAGAAGTCAGTTCTAACAAAAGAAAACCCATATAACTGCAAAGCAACAAAAAGGAGGAAGCAATACAGCATATACATAAACCATATATATTGCCAAATTAAAAACATGGATAAATCACTTTTTGAACCTGTATGTTTTCACTGTAATGCCAAATGCCTAATGTAGCCAATAAAGTGCAAATGTAGACATTATTTTAGTGACATAACCTCTTGCTTATTCAGACAACATCCCTCAGAAGATGCATAGTACATTAACAGTGAACAAGAAGACTGTTTATGTAAAAAGTAGTTGTAGGTTTATGTTCAGCTTGCAAAGCAATACAAAGTATGAACTATTTCAAGCAAGATATGATCTGGCAGTATCTGCTAGAGGCGTATAAAGGGATTATATTAAATGGAATTATTACATTAAAACTGTTAGAAAACATATATTTCAAGACATATGAATGCTTTCAAACAAGGCAGAGGAATAAGTCTGCATGATAGCTTGTTTAAAATGAGTTATCGTGTTTGCATTTATTGTCTCCCTCATTAAAAAATAAATGCAATACTGACAAACATTTTAATTCAATCATTTATGTGCCTGTAGATATGAAATGTTATGCTTTTTAATGTTTAAAATATAATAAAATCAATGCACATTGCATTATGTGTTCGCTTTTTATCTCCTTGTTGGTTTTACAAATTAACAGTCTCCAGCCTGTCTACTTTGTCAATTACAAGGAATCCTGAGAAATGCACAAAATATAACAGATGGAATCTCATCGGCTGTCTATACAGATAAATAACTTATACCTTTTGTACTGGTTATGTTCTTGCCTCGGCAGCTCTATTACACTACATTGCTTACTTTCAACTTACCTGTTATGATCGCCCCATGCACCTTGCAAATTTTAGATTTCCTACTGTTTTCAAATCAATTGTGCATCCATTCTTTACAATTTTGTTTGCTGGGTGTACTATTATGCATTTCCTTGCTCAAGCATCTGCTACCATATTTGTGGCCATTTTATCCTTTTTTCCAAGTCCTACTGTACTCCTCCCAATATGCCATCTGAAGAAACATATACTCGTCTTTCTAGAATCTTTCAATTCCTCTTAAAAAGGCAATTAAAAAAGGAAACTAATCCATACTCTGAGTAATGCAGCACCACAATCTGTGATGCTGCTTTCCTCAAAATAGGCTTCATTTTCTAATGTGTTCAGTTATACTGCTCATCTAGTAGCCTCACAGCAAGAGGTTCTCCTGTTCGATTCTTGGCTGGAGTACCTTCTGTGTGGAGTCTGCATGTCCTCACCGCGGTCAAGTGGCGTTTGAAAGACATGTTTGAATGGGCGTGCCTTCACTAAATGTTGGGCATCGGGCTGGAAACTCGGCACCATAAAAATCTACTGCCAATCATTAGCGGACCGGAGTTCCGCTGTGGCAACCCCTAACCGGGAAAAGCCGAAAAGACAAACCACTATCCTTAGAGTAACAGTTGCAGTACATATTGGGGTAAATTAACTGTCTACAAACTAAGCTGTCTATTGCTGATTTAGAACACTAGCCATTATATAATCCTTGTACTGCAGCTTCTGATAGCTCTTTAACTGTTTTTCCTACATTCATAACTGTGTAATTTTTCTAGTTTACTCCCTGCCTTTCACATCTCTTTTTACATCCCACTTCCTCTTTGTAACTATGACCCTTGTATGTCGCTCCTGCAATCTTTTTGTATTACTGACTTTAGAACAGTGAAAGCCTTCCTTCAGTCAACGTGTCTCCTTCTGACTTTCAAGGAATTATAAAGCCCTGTTTTATATGTAAATACGTAGCATTCAGTTGGCACAATTTAATTTTTTATTCTCTATTACTGCTATTTGTTTAACATAATTCTATCTCTGACTATACATATATATATATATATATATATATATATATATATATATATAGATAGATATATATATATATATGCAGTTTCACTTCAGAATCCTAAAATATCACAGTGAAAATATACAGGATACATATACTGACTACAGACAACATAAACCATATGACATTCCACCAAATATAAGCAGGGGAGCACCCCCACACCCCCTGCTACTTAAATATATCAACTCCAAGCGTGCACTATCATGAGTTATGTTGTAGTACAGCAAGTTAAAAGGGAACATTACTAAGGTTACAACAGGCAGTCATGAAACATGTCAGGTATGTTTGCCATTTGTTTCTATGGAGAGCAGTCTTGGAGTTCATATATTTAGCAGGGGGTGTGGGGGTGCAGGGGGGCTTGCCCCCCTTCTTATACATGGTGAAAAGTGCTATCTTTCATCTTGTATGTGTTTCTCTGATTCCTTGTACTGGAATATTGTCATTCATTGTGTCCTTTATATTTTCAGTATTTTGGGATTCAGGATTTTGAATTTTCAGGATTTTGGGCTTCCGGATTATGATATTTCAGGATTCTGAAGTGAAACCATATATATAGTCTAACAAGGTACTTATTTTATTGCTGGAAATGACTAACCACCCCAGAGCATGGCAAGGCATAATATTAGCGGTGAAATGTCTCTCAGTCCCTTGAGAATATATTTACCAAGAATTTCCACTCTGAAGAGTATTACAAAGGTAAAATGAGCAATGACCAAAAATTATTAGTCATCTGTTTTAAACACTGTACTGGTAATAAAAGATTCATCCACATATAAATGGGTCTTCAGAATAATGATGTGTGGTTACATACATTTACTGCTACAGAGTAATTTAGTTCAATAATAAAGCACAGCCATGTGTCAGTCTTTCTGTGATGATGGAAGTTATGACAACATATTTCATGTGAAAGTGATGTCAAAGATAAATAATCCTCAAATTTGAATAATTTCATATATCTTGGAATATCTACAAGTAGTCTGGGTACACATATGCCTACACAGCAGAACTTCCAAGCTTTTCTTCATATATTTAGGGGACAACACAGACTACTGTATTTCTTTGCACATTTGACCTATGACCTCTTTAATTGATCTTCAGGATACAGAACACCATCACAGAGCATCAACCATAGAGTGCATAAATTCAACCTTCTGATGAATTCCCCAAGGAATGTTTCAACTGCAGATACCAGACACTTTACAGTCACAGCACACAAAAGACAGTCACGTAAATATTTTGAAATGTAAATGAAGAGCCTGTGTCTACCTGCCAAGAAATAATTGTATTAAAACTGAACATAATGCTGTATATTTATAATGTATGTGTATAGATAGAGTATGACAAGCAATAAAATGTGTTATGTAATTGTTTTGCTTTAGTTTAAGGGAAAAAAAGAGTTTCAATTTAATCTATTCATTTCTTAGGTAAGCGAACTAGGCAAACTGGACCATTTTTTCAGTTACTACCTTGTACAGAAATGCAGGGAGAAATGTACCGTGTGACATTTTAAAGTAGTCAGTCCAACGGCACATTATTACTCCAAACCATCAGCTTTTCCAGCACCTCTCCTCATTCAACAAACTACTGAAACACCCTGTCCTCCACTGGAAATGTGCTAGCAGGTGAGCAGACCGAGTCACCTCTTTGCAAAATTGTTCTCCTGCTGAAGGAGTGTTTTCCTTCTATCCTATGGATTAACACTTCCACTGTGTGCAAATGTGTTGTCCTGCTGTCACAGTATGCAGTGGGAGCTGTGGCAAGAAGTCAACACCTGTGTGGCTCAGTCAGTGCCCTGCTCCCCTTGTAGACAACACCACTGTGTGTCACCAGTCTTCACCAGGGATCAACTGTCGGGGTGTGTCTGTGTGTGTGTGTGTGCGAACTAGTGCCCCTCCTTATCCCTTCCCAAGGATGAACAAACTGATACAAGCCTCTCAAACACACCCCTCCCAGGTCTGTACTCAAACTCAGGTCTATCCTAATGTGCCACTGAGATGGGGTGTAATCAACAACCATATTTTTGAGAAGTGGGAGGAAACTGCAGTCCTCCAAAAATACTCATGCTAACATGAGCAAAACATGCAAGCTATCCACAAACAGTTACAGGAGACCAGGACTTGTCCCTTGAGCCTGTATATGTGATGCAGAGATATTAACCACTAAGCCACTAAGCTGGCCAGATGAAGGGCATGCATAGTTTGTTTGCGATGCATCAACAGTTTATATTTATCTAAGAGACTGTGATACAGTGGTAATAAAGCAAGGTTGGCTAATACATAACATTTGCTTGGTATTTACTGAAAAGTAATTGACCAGCACAGAATATTTAAAAATCAGCAAGATGCTAGTAAATTAAAATCCTAGTTTTCTGAACTGTAATATCCTACTTTTCTGAACTGTAATATAGTCTTTGACTGATGAATGCATGCATAATTAAAATGTGAATGCTTCAGCCAATTCCAGTTTTTGAACACTAAATATTATCATTCTGTTATTACAATCATTTATGGGAGACTTATTAATGCATTCCTTTTATCATTTGTCTTGTGCAGTTTGTATATTTCCATATTTACCAGATTCCTAGCTTAACTACTGCTATTCAAGCATAGTTTGGATAATGGACTAGAAGATGATTTGTATGAAGGAGCTGCATTTGATAGCATACAATGCATGTCTAATATAATAATTATTTCTTAATTAATGCTCCAGTAAACATTTAAATAATGCTGCTAGCCCCCAAGATAACACGTGCTTCATATAAAAACAAAATTCCTACTGTATGTGCATTCATTAACATCCCCATTATTTTAACAATTATAAATTCCTTTTCAACATGCAGGATGTAAAAAATGTATGCATCATTCAGACTAACGCCTTAAAATTAACATATATTACTTGATGAAATTTACAATAGCTATACTGTTTATAAACCAGCTGTCTACAAAGCTCTGTACATGTTATTGTTCCTTCATATTTATGTCTATTGTATAAACATTTTTGAGTGGGTTAGTCCACACAGAGCACAGCCAATTTTAAGAGGAGACCAGAGGTGGTATTCGTAGTGACTAAGGCAAAATTGTCCTTGATACCAAGGAAACCCCTGCTCTTTTTCAATAAGCATCACAGGAGCTCTACATCTAGCTGAACTATTACCAGCTCAGACAGATGGGAAAGTGGTTTAACATGTCATCCGAAGGATGTTACTCGGTGCTTATTCTGTGCTACCACATCAGTATTTGAAAATTAATCTGTGCACTTCATGGTGGGATGTAACCCCCAGCCTTCTGACCTTCATGGAGTATGTACTTACTGCTGACACATTTACAATGACTTTACCATTTGGAATCAGACAGACTAATTTATTACAATTCAAACTGAATCTGAGTCAGAAACTAAATTTCTTAATGCCTAATTGGGTGTATGTTTGTACGCCTGTATAACAAATACCAGGGCCTCAGGTGTCTTGTAGCTTACACAGCTAGCGCTGCTTACGAACAAACTCAGCTACTTACATGCAAACTCAACTACATGCTCATGTGATGTGCACTTGCCATGGGAGATAGTGGAGTTTCCACACCTCACATAAACACAGTAGCCAAGTTTAGGCAACATAAGTCTATCAGCTATGAGGAGGGAGTGGGAGAGGGTCGGTGTGCAGTTCCATTACTACATAGAAATTGGGAGGTGGACTTAGGTTTAGACAGGGGAGATCTTCAGGTTTAGACAAAAGGACGGTAGATATGGGTTAGGAAGTGATTGGGGATTTCAGGTTTAGGGAGTGGGAAGGGAGTTCTAGGGAGCAATTGGGAACTTTAGGTTTAGGGTGCAGGAAGAGAGTTTTAGGTTTACAGATTGGCAGGGGAGTTTAGAGTTAGAGAGGTATCTATGACTTTAGGGTTGGGGGTGGAGTTTTAGGTTTAGGGAGTGACTGGGGACTTTAGGGTTAGGGAAGGGGGTGCAATAGACAGGGGTTAGGGATTGAGTGAGAGTTTTATGGTCAGACTTAGTGTTCTGGTAGAGATATGCAGTTTAGTAGGGTCAAGTGGTTGAAGAGATAGGTATTTAGAATCAGGATAGTGAGAGCTTGGACACTTGCCGATTACAACATGTGGCAGTGAACAAGTGTGTCGTGAGCTACTAATGCATGAGCACTTGTAGTAAACCTTATACAAGTGAGTGTGTGTGTGTGTGTGTGTGTGTGCGTGCTATGTGTGAGAGAGTGTATATGAGTGTACACACACACACACACACACACACACACACACACACACACATACAGAGTACTACCAGTCAGCTATGCATTTAGTTAACTTGGCACTTAAGTGTGTGTTTTCAACTGTCTGGGTAGTTGACTATTGAAGTGATACACTGTGGTACAATCAAATGCAGTGCAGTGCCATGTGTATGTTGTGTGATCATGGAATTAGTATATTTAAGTAAGAGACATAAAAGGGAATCCTCTACATTGGGGGAGTTTGGGTACACCCCCCCCACATGTAAAGTGATAGTTGCAGTCCTTAAACTGGTTTAATGCACATATATTCATACCTACTGCACTAACTCTGTTACGGAGTGCAGTGTGATGGGAGACTCAGACAAGAAGTCCTCAACTGGCTGAATATATGTGTATTCATACTTACTGCACTGATTCTGTTATGGACTGCAATGTGATAGGAGACAAGTAGTCAAACTGGTTTAATGCAGATATATTCATGCCTACTGCACTCATTTTGTTACAGCGTACAGTGTGATGGGAGACAAGTAGCTCTTAAACTGGTTTAATGCATGTACATTCATAACTACTGCACTAATTTTGTTACAGAGTACAGTGTGATGGGAGACAAGTAGCCCTTAAACTGGTTTAATGCACGTGCATTCATAACTACTGCACTAATTCTAATACAGAATGCAGTGTGATGGGAGATGAGTAGTCCTTAAACGGGTTTAATGCACATGTATTCATACCTACTGCACTAAATCTGTTATGGAGTCCAGTGTGATGGGAGACAAGAGGTCCTTAAACTGGTTTAATGCTCATGTATTCATAACTACTGCACTAATTCTGTTACATAGTGTGATGGGTGGAAAGCTTTGTGCAATCTGGGAAAGATGCTTTCCTGACCTATTTGATCTGCGTTTAAGCCATTCCGAAGCGCTCTCTGTGAAAGGATAATGAAGTGTACTACAGCCTTTCTGGAATCAGTTCAGTGATAGAAAGATAGTAGTGTTAGAGTATAGAAAGTCTATAAGCAGAGTGAACCATTCCTTCACAAATTATTAATTGGGGATTTAACAAGGTATTATATTAATGCAGCATCACATGTGATCTCTCCAATATATAATTATATGAGTCACAATGGGGAGTACTACTGCCCAATATCTGAGTTGTTTGGCTTCTGCTACATACCTACAATCAACTGCATTACTAGCTGAGTTAAGTACAAACTTACAGTGTTAAAGATTCTACTGCATTTTATTTTTATGTCTATTTAATTTCTGCCCTCTTTGGTAATTTCTGTGTTAACCTGAAATGTTCTTTGTAAATATAAATGTATTTATTTCTTCTTATCCCAGACCTTATCTCCCCAGACTATAGTACATATTATACCTGCATTTTTGTATTGTACCTGCATTTTGCAATGTGAGGTATTTAGACCTCTATGATAATTTCTGTATTAACCTGTAACATAATTGTAAGTAAAATGTTTTTGTTATTTTTTTGCAAGGAGCTTATCTCACCAGGCCTCTACAGACAATGGACATGTATCCAGTTAGACTAGCCCGGTCAACAAATGTAAAATAAATAAATAAAATAAATTGTTTCATTGAATATTGTGGTCTGTGTCCCTCTGTAGTTACTTATTTTTCTATTTGTTTCATAGAACACTGTGGTCTCTCTCTGTCTCTGCAGTTAGTTTCCTGCCCGCCCTACCTGCTCTTGTTCTGGTATTAATCTTGGTGGCTTTGTAATTGCCCTCCCATCCTGTAAATTTGTGTTTGAACACTCCTCCTGGGTCTATCTCATTTGTTCACTCAACCGAGTACAGTCAGATCATACTTTGATTTCAGACACTCCTACCAGTCCCATCTGTTCAGCTCTATCCCAGCTCTATTCCAGTCTAGTGTCACTAGCTCATTCTACCTAATACAGAGAGAACATTTGTGAAGGGCAAGCCACTTAGGTCCTTAATTTTAAATTATCTTCTGTTTCTCCCTTCCCACTTTCCAAAAAAAAATGTCTAAGCTCGTTTCCTGCCTTTCTTGTAACTAGTCTAGTCCAGAAACAGATTTGATGTATCCAGGACTGCTTATAAGCTTCTGAGCACCCCAGCCTTTCTGTGTTGGAAGGAAGCCTTCTAGCTTATCAATGGGAGTGGTAAGCACTAGGTAGCCTATCTACCACAAGAGTGATTTCTGGCCCAGAAATTGTAGTTTATTGACCATTTGGGCAGTTTTTCCATCTCTTTCAACTTTCTGGTTTAAAAGCCTGAGTTTGCGCTGGTTTCCCACCTTTCCTGTAACTAGTCTAGTCCAGATACAGATCTGATGTATCCAGGACTGCTTGTAAGCTTATGAGCCCCCCAAGCATTTCTGTGTTGGAGGGAAGCATTCTAGCTTATCAGTGGGAGTAGTAAGCACTAGGTAGCCAATCTACCACAAGATCCAGGTACAGATTCTTAGTTTTAGCACTTGAATTTGCTTATTCGTGCTCAGCACTTGTTCAGAACTTGTTGTTAGCACTAAATAAGCTACAAAATACTACAGCACTCAACCTTCCCCTTTACCTAGAAGAAAACAGTTTTTATACTTACTTTCCTCACTTGCTTAGAGAAAAACAGCTCTTCTACTCACTTTCCTCACTTGTCTAGAGGAAAGTAGTTTTTTATTCAGGCATGTCCAAAGAAAAGCTCCCAGTGTTCTCTCCTATCTGTTGAATCTGGGCATCTTGGGGCAATGTAGCAATTGCCTCATGTACACAGACAACCCTCTCCTCCTACCACACAACACCACAACCTGTGAGAGATGCACTTATCTAGCCAAACTGCAGGTAAAGCTGTCTCCAACCAAGACTGAACTTGACAGTCAAGAGGAGAACGTAACCATTTACACCACACCACACTCATCACATAGTACCACTAAACCTACACCACCAAAATCCACACATAGAAACACAAAAACATTCACAGAGGCTCTCAATAATAATCTGCTCAAGCAACAGAGACCTCCAAAGCAGAAACGCAAGCAACCTCCACTCCTCAACACAACCCAAATGACACATAGCCCACAGACTCAGTGTGCTAATAAACCACAGCCCATAAGGCAAAACAACATACCCAGCACACTAGTCACAGGTGACTCCAGGATCCGCCACATAACCCACACACTCAGGTCACTCCACAACAAGTACAAATATGACTCTGTCATTGTCTATGTTGGTGTGAATGACCTGAGACGTACCTCCCTAGACTACATGAAAAGAGACATGGAAGAGCTCTCCAATCTTGTAGCCCAAGCAGGTATGACACTAACCCTGCATCCTGCCATCGCCCAGAATGATACTGCAGTACAAGGACAAAATGACTGACTTCAACAACTGACTAAGCTTCTGGTATCATTCTAAAGGGATCCAGTATCTGTCTGCCTGGGATGACATGGTTGACAGACCACGATGCTTTGCCAGAGATGGTCTGCACCTGTCAAACCTGGGATTCCAGATACTGGCTAATGGTCTTGCTGCCCCTATAGTGCCTTTTTTAGGAAAGGTTCAAATGACAAATTCACCACTGTGACAGGAACAAGCAAGCAAAAACTAAGGGTACTGCTACTCAATGCTAGAAGTCTAAATCTCAAATTCCACTCACTCAAGGCACTCCTTTAAATGGAGAACATCGATATCTGTGCAGTGACTGAGACCTGGTTCAAGGCTCCAGAGAACACCCCTGCATTACCAGGCTATAACTCATACCACACTTTTCGGCCATCTAACCTGGACCAGAACACCAAAGGCGGAGGTGTGTCCATATTCATTAAGGATATCCACACCTCCAAGCTAGTTGCGCAGCATAATGCATCCGATGTTATCCAAGTGCAACTAACTCTGGGCAAAACTGCAATCCAAATTGTAGCTCAATACAGATCCCCCACCATGGCCCAGGATTCCCACTCCTCATTTCTAGATATACTGGAAAATATTAGGGTTCAACCAAACACCCTAATAATGTGCAATTTCAACTATGGCAAAACCAGTTGCTGTGCACGTGGGTAATGCACGGCCAGGAAATACCATAGAAAAACACAGTTGGACTTTATTTTCGCAAAGCAACAGTCCAATACAGGTTTTTCATCTCGAAAACAATCTCATAGGCGTGGTCCTGCTGAAGGATGAAATAACTCAACTTGGCCGAGAATTCGTGACATTGTCAACCTATGGGACATTATTATTTATATATTTTTGTAGTTTTGTTTACACATCTGCAACTTTTTGTGTATATTAACCTATGGCAATACTTATTGTACTATGCAATTTTTTAATGTGGTAAAATAAGTTTATTCAACACAGATTATTAACCAACAGTTAGTTGGACAGTATATGTGAGCATATTCCGGAATTTTCTATGTTAAACCATTATACACCAGGTAATTTCTAGGGATTATACCACAATATAGGTGGAGCTCGTTTGGCTCCTTTTTTTGATTTATTTTCATATATATTATTAAGATATATTGGATAGTGAAGTTTTTCAACATTGTGCTGTCCTAGAATACCCTAGATTCTGACAATTAGTTTTACATGGATGGACTGGATTTGTTACACATTAAGGGGGTTACATCATATTGGCCTGTCTTAAGGCTTTTTAATATGGTATTTTCTGTTTCTCCTTTATTCTCATGAGCAGGGGTATTCACACATTATTATATCTGGTATCATTATTCACTGAACATAATTGTTTTTTGTTATAGGTTTATTATGATAACAGTTCAAGTCTCTTGGACTAACTGAATGTTTTTAGGATACCCTTTGAGTTATTCAGTATTACATTGGTGCTGGATATTTATTGGTCAGGGTAGTCATATCCTGGTCTTTTATTTTGATTTCATTGATATTGTATAATACCATCATTACCTTGTTGTATTACTTTTCCATCACCTATATGTGGATTTTGCCCTCCCATTATTTCAACGAGATAGTGGGATTTATAAAACATAATTTAATTAAGGAAATTGACATCATACTTTCTATTATTATTATTTAGGGTTGACAGTGTTCCCAGACTAACATCTTTAGCATTGGGGATTAACCTCTAATATTATATGATATTCTTGGGTCATCCAGTAATATATATGTGTTGGATAATTATCTGGTAGTATTTCCCCAGTTAAACCTTCAGATTCCATCAACATATTTTTGGGTATTATACTACGTTGTTGAATCATTCTTCTATTAAAAATTTTTTATTAGAATATTGGACATTCATTGAGTGTTGTGAATTTCATGGATTCTTGGATTTTTGGTTGGAGCGGTTTGGGGTACCTCAGACTGACTTCTGCCTTAATTAGAGAAATTATTCAGGTTTCTTCCAGATTTGTCAATAATTGCTACCTCCCTATTATTGTAGAGTTTTTAGTAGATCTGGATATACATTCACAGCATGGACCTTGAAAGCATACTCTCTGGATTATGTGCCGATCGGGAGGATATTGGGGTCTTTGGGATTAATACCTCACCAGGCAGTAATCCAAGTAGTACTAACCAACAGATGTCATCTGATTGTGATTTATCCTTCCTCTCCCTTACTAAAGGCCTTAAAAATTTAAGGTCAAATATATGGCATTTGAAATTGTTTAGAGCGTATTCAAATAAAAATATTGCCCCTAGGGGCTTAAGAATACGGCTCCAACCATTAGTAGGAAGACCGGATGACAAGCTGAACAGTGACTGGAAGGAAGCTTTACAAACTGGGTCTATGTTATTTGTGAATGTTCTTTTACAATACTATGAGAGGATAGTAGACGTAAGTATTCAGGAGGTCAAAACGTTATGTTTTGATTGTAAAAAATATGAGTCCTCTTCTAATTTCCAGGATCATCTGAAAAAGTTATCCAAAGATTTGACAAACCATGAAAAAAACCATCAAAGAAAGAAAAATTTTAAAATTTCATAGAAATTATTCTGATTACCAAAGGGGACGCCCCTTTGAGTTTAATGGTTCAGTTAGATTTGCAGAGGTCGGCCATGGGCCTAGCCCAAATCGCACCAAGAAAAGACCAAGATCCATTTTAACAAATAGAGATGGTTTCAACAACAGCACTTCAGGAGAGGATTCCTCTCTTACAGATTATGACAGTACAGGGGATAGGGGATCACCACATAAAAAGAAAAAAATAGAAATATCCCTTTAGAAATGGCTCCAAGCACAGAGGGGGACGGAAGCATAAGAAAAGACCCATTAGCGCATTCCCTGGAGGGATTGATCCAGAACTTTCTAACATAAGTCAACATCAGCAACAAAACCAAAATGTTTTAAATTTATCTAATGTAAGTTTGTCTTGTGATCAACAGTTCTTTTGAATAAAGGGCTTAGCTTCATTCCTGTTTTTTACTCCAATGAATATCATATTGTTACAGATGTTACCAATTTTTGTCGAAGTTTAAATCTTAAGTTGATTTTTGCAGACGATACATCTCAAAGATCCAACGAATTCAGATTTGGCAAATCTGATTTTCAGCCTCCAATGAATAAGTATGTCTCCATTTTCATGCAGTCTGTCTTCAGGGACCTACAGTTTCAAAACCATGGATATACTATGTTGAGACATAACCTTTCACAGCAAGAGAGCATTGCCCTCCAACAGTTACATAACAACAGGGATATTGTTATATTACCTGCAGACAAAGGTGGGGCTGTGGTAGTTCAAAACATGAGCGATTATCTTCATGAGGGTTTATCTCAGTTATCTAACACAGCATGTTACATGAACATGGCCACTGACCCTACCCCAAATTCCAAGAAAGAAATTGATTCTTTCTTGAACTTAGCATGTGATGAAGGTATTATTACTAAGAGTTGTGTTACACAACTTTCGGTTAAGGACCCCCGTAAGCAGATTTTATACTTATTACCCAAAATTCATAAATCAATAACTAACCATCCAGGTAGACCGATTGTTTCGGGCATTGGATCCCTGACCAAACCGTTGTCGGCCTTCCTGACATATTATCTCAAACCTCTTTTGGGTTTGGCCTGGGCAAGGCTACAGGATACTACACAGTTCCTTAAAATCATTGAGGACACACAATTGGAGCCGGAGTGGTTAATGTGTTCATTGGATGTCAAAGCCCTCTATACCAGCATTCCACATTGGGCTGGCTTACAGGCCCTCAAATATTGGTTAGACAGGGCTGGTCTATATTCACCGGGGTTTAATACATTATTAATCTGCATGTCGGAACATGTACTCAATAAAAATGTTTTTTTATTTTCAAGGCCAATGTTATTGGCAGCTTCAGGGTACGGCCATGGGAGCTTCTTTTGCTCCCATCTATGCCGACCTGTTCATGGCATTCTTTGAAGAATGCATGATTTACAATGTATCTCACAATATCTATTTGGTTGAAATGGACATTTGGCGCAGGTACCTGGATGATTGTTAGATGGTATGGCGTGCGGATGCTGGATATTTGCAGGAATTTGTTGATTATTTGAATGGTAATATCTGGGGCATTGAATTTTCTATCACGTTTGACTTACAGACTATTAACTTTCTGGATGCAACTATCTCAAGAAATCCAGACCATACTTTGGCCACCAGAGTGTTTCGCAAATATCCACAATATAACACCTTATTACATGCTTTGAGTATGCACCCACGCCATACCATCAGGAATATCCCGGTATCACAATTCATGCGTATGAAATGTCTTAGCTCCACCAAATCAGATTATGATGTAGCTAGTCTTGATTTATGTCATAGATTTGTTAGCAGAGGGTATAAACCTGAAGACATCAACAAGGCATGGGCACGATCCTCCCAAATAAACAGAAAGACATTGTTGGACTACAAGACCCCCTCTGGAGATTCCCGGACATCCACTATAAGATTTATCACAACATATGGCAGGAATTATTTTGTCATTAGGGACATCATAAATAAACATTGGAACATCCTATTGGCTAATGAACAACTCAGATTGGTTCTGGGGGAAGAATGTCAATTCTCATACAGGAAAGGAAAAACATTGGGTTCCTTATTATCTCATTATAAACACATAGGTAGTGGGGGAGCAATTTACAAACAACTTACAACAGCAGGACATGAAGTGTTGGGTACCTTCCCGTGTGGCCATTGTGGGTCTTGCAAACAGATCACCAAGTCCAAGCATTTTTCCAGACGTAATACCAGTAAGGTTTTTGATTGTAAAATCTTTGGTAATTGTAGTAGTAACTGGGTTGTCTATTCGGCCTCATGCCATTGTGGGGCGTTTTATGTTGGCCAGACCTCTAGGCCACTCAGGACACGTATAAATGAACATCAAAGTGACATTAAAAATAAAAAGGAAACAAATGCTTTATATCGACATGTTTTAAAACATCAACAAGCACAGTTCATGTTTATGATCATAGACAGAATAGTTGGTGATCGTAGTAATACACAAGGGTGGCACGGTATACTGAATCACAAGGAGAAATATTGGATAATTAGTTTGGGTGCACTTTTCCCACCTGGACTCAATGATCATCTATAACCACAATTTTATGGAGAATGATCTTTATTCATTCCTCACATTAATCATTATTGGTGTCAGGTATAGTATAGTTTTATTTTCTAATACTATTCAATATTTTTGTTATTGATTGGACATACATGTTTATATATCATACCACATTCATTATGAGTAATAATATATGTTAGTTGTTTTAGTTAACAACCATATACTTTACAGTAGGGAAGTGGGTCCTTACTGGTTGGATTTATTATATGTGGGTATAATATTGATATCTCATTTATGCACATATAGTGTATTTATGTATTATTATTATTTTTCTGTTTCTATATATACCTTCATCATTTAACAAATATTGTTCTTATTATGGGTTTAACATACACTACAATGATTTGTTTGTAACATCTTCTTATATGTCAGAATAGTAGCCTTGGTCTCTTGCATTCTGTTTTCTTATATTTTTCATGCATTATCCATGAGCATCAGTAGCATACCAGTGTGCTCATTGGTTAGCTTATAGTATAAATTTGTATATTTAATTGTATTCTGTGTGTCTGTTTCTCTAACACTGAAGAAGGCATTATTTTGCCGAAACCGGTATGTTATTTTTATACCAAATAAAGTCTGTTCATTTACTATCTGATTTTGGCTGTACGCTTGACTGCTATCTTTGCTGGCCAACTGTGTTTTTCTATGCAATTTCAACTACCCCACCATTAACTGGGAAAACTACTCATGTACCAACTCCTTCACTCAATGCTTTCTGGAATTCATAAATTCCAATGCCCTGGATCAACTTATCCACACCCCCACCAGGGGCAACAATATCCTAGACCTAGTCATTACCAACATGAGTGACGGGTGTTCCACACCTGAAGCCAACTCCTCGTTGGTCAGATCAGACCATAAGCTAATTACCCTAGATATCTGCATTCCGCCCCCACCCACCATTAAGGAAACCACAGTAAAAAATTAATCCAAAGCCAACTTCATGCTTCTTAAGAAAGAAGTGGCGAACTTCATGACACCTATGCAGATGGACAATATAGTTACAACTGCTGAATCCTACACAAATGTACTCTATAAGCACATACATGAGTGCATCGTGCTATCCCAAACAGAATCAAGATGCTATCCTTCAAAAAAAGAAAGCTACTCTGGTGGTCCCCTGCCATAAACAAGCTCTACAACAGAAGGAAGAAACTGTTGCAAAAGAGAGTAAAATCCCATGACTGGAAGAGCTCCCTTTTCCTCCTCAGTAAGAAGCTGAGATCCCTTATAAGATCCTCCAAAGCTAGCTACGAAAACAAAATCGCCACTGATTCTGAGGGCAACCACAAAGCATTCTACAGCTATGTTAAGAATCTCAATGGCAACACCCAGATCTGCTCTGAGTTACAGCACAACAGCACAAAAATTACAGAACCAACAGATATTGCCAACATCCTGGTAAATAGGTTCAGTGCTAACTTTACCGCCCTCTCAACCCCTAAAGGGCCCATATCTACGCAGGAAGAATGCAGAGTCCCTGTAATCACATCTATGCAGGTAAAAGCTGCAATCTCTGAAACCAAAAACACAGCATCCATGGGACCGGACAACATCACAGGCTGCGTTTTAAATGAACTTCAGAACAAACTGGCTCCCCATCTAAGCACCATGTTCAATCATAGTCTCACATCAGGCTTTGTGCCTACTGAATGGCACATAGCAACAGTTATCCCACTCCACAAAGGGGGAGCCACCACTGATCCTGGGAACTATTGCCCTATTAGCCTGATGAGCCTGGTCTGCAAGGGCATGGAATTTATCATCAGGGAACTCATAAAAGACATTGGTAACCTCCAAACTCTGGACCCCACCCAGTTTGGGTTTGTGAAAGGCATATCATGCCTTGTGAACCTGATCGACTTCTCTGAGGCAGTCACCAAAGCTGCAGATGAGGGTAAGGTGGTTCACACAGCCTATCTTGACCTCGCCAAGACTTTCGACACCACCCCCATTCTGGAATTATAGATAAACTCACTAAACTAGGTATAAATCCCTATGTCATAAGATGAGTTGCCAACTGGCTCACTGACAGAACCCATACTGTAAAGGTTGCAGATGCCAAATCTGACTTCAAACCAGTGACAAGTGGAGTACTACAGGGTTCAGTCCTGGGACCTCTCCTGTTTGGTATCTACTTCTCTGAAGTACAGGCTAACACAGAAGGCCTCTGGCTAACGAAGATTGCAGATGACTGCAAACTAGGAGCCATAGTCAAGTCCCCAAATGATGTGGACATCCTACAGAAGGGCCTCGCTGAGACAGATGCCTGGTGTCAGAGGCATGGCCTCAAACTCAATGCCAAGAAGTGCAGTGTCATCCCCTTTGGTAAAAACTCTGTACCCATGAACTAACACATAGGCAGCAATCAACTTAACACTGAATGCGTGATAAGAGACCTTGGGACCCAGGTGGACAGTAGTCTCTCCTTTGATAATCATATCACCACAGTAGTCAGGAAATCCTTCTATGTGGCACACCGCATCACAAAACGGTTCTCATCCAGGAAAAGAGAGGTCATTGTTCCTCTCTACTTGACACTCATTAGACCCATTATAGAGTACAACACCCCTTTTGGAATGTACCTCACAAGACATCTGCAGCAGCTGGAAAGGCCACAGAAGTACCTCACAAAGAGGATTACTGGCCTCAAACAGATGCCCTATACTGACCATCTCAAAAAACACCTTTACTCTGTAGCATATCGTCTACTTCGAGGAGATCTCTGCCTAACATATAAAGCTATGTCAAACCCAGAGCCATACCTCTCAACCTGGAAACATCAAAAATCTGGACAAGGCCCATGAAAAATAGGTACAAATCCGTACGCTGATTAACATAAAATGTGCATACATAATTAAGTAAGCCCACCCACTCCAATGGAATTGTGGGATACCAACTTTCAAATGCAAACTGAAGAACAACCAAAATATGGCACCAGAGTCCCCTTGCAGCCATTCCAATGTCCCATTACCTGGCTATTTCACCCAATTTTCCATAAACACTAATGTGTGCATACTGCTTTATTTCTACAATGATTATTTTGATTTAATTTTTACATTTCGTAGCACAATGCACACAAACACTAATAGATATCTGTTAAACAAAGCAACACTGTCTCACAATGAAAATATACTTGGCATTAAAACTTCTCTGCCCTTAAAACTCACATTCATTGAAACAGCATTGAAACCCACACAACATCCAAAGAAAATGCATCTGGCCAGTGGTGGATAAGATTACCTTTGGGCGGTTTTCAAATCATAGGGCCCCAGCTTGCACACAAAACAAGAAACATACATGCATTCTTTGCTACACCTTCCTGACTTTATTAAATTATATTCCTTGTATAATACAGCACACTGATTAGACTTAAGTTAGAGAGCATTTTAAAATGTATTGTTTGAACATTTTTCCAGTAGGCAATGAAACAAAATGCATGAACCAATAATGACAAAACTGCCCAAATCAGAACGTTTCCATCACAAAAGTCTACTTCCACACATGATACACACACTGGGACACAAATTTGTCCCGCCAACAAGTCCTATTGATATCACAGACCAGGTTGAGGTCATGTGTATGGGTTGCTCAAGTGGAGCTTGACTTGCAGATATGAAGCAGTCCCATCAAGGTGGGGTCTGAGATTGCTTTGTATGCCAGAAAGAAGTCACATCTAAGGAGTCTGTATGAAACTGACTAGAGGGACAGGGCTTTTAGCCTGCGTACGGTAGGTATTTGTAATGATTTGCCTGTCTTGGTATTCAAACCATGCACCTATTGCATGCATAGCCAGAGCTCTACCCTCTACGCTAAGTCAACCTCCACCTCATGCTGGCTAATCTTCACTACAGGCCACCAGCACCACATATCTTACATGAACCCCACATTTTTTACACTAAAGATTAACAGAAGTATCTGCCTTTCTTAAAGGAATACTGAAGTGGTGGACCCCTTGACTATATTTCCCTCTCTCATCACTACAATCTCTCTTAGCTGCTAAGCAGAATGCTGAAAAATAAACAATGTTAGCATAAACAAAAAACTTATTTGTAAATGTACATTTGGTTATAAAAATCATCACCTGCATAATTAAACAAAAATTATAGTCAAAGGTGCATAACAATGCCAAGGAAACTAAAAATACTACAGTAATTCCCAATTTGTAGTTCTCTAGTAAATCAGAAGTGCAACTGGAATTCACAGATTGCTATTGAACAGTTTTGAAAGTCACAGTAATATAACTAGTACGTGCGATATCTGACACGTCACTAGATGTTATCCCAAGCCAGGCAGATACAAGGCGTGCTGGCCCACATGGAGGTTCATAGGGAATTTATTATTAAAATTAATCTAAACATCTGTCAATATGCATTCAATGTTGCAATGAAATGGAGCCTATGTGCTAAGTTCGCGGTTACAGAAGCATCTCGAGTAGTGACAGGATATTCTTAATACCACAGCATTTACTATGACCACCTCTCATGTAAAGAGAGATTATTCTCTCTGTTTTATTTTAAAGCAGGACAGCATACCCACAACATGGGGGGGGGGGGGGTGCAGCACACAAAGCCAAAGAAGAAACCAAAGTTAGCACTCAGTGTTTTAGAAAGCACTAGCTTTCAGTATTTAACCAAAACAAAGTACCCATCCACCCCAAACACAGCCACTATGGTGGTTGTGAATGGCATTCTCCACATACCAACTGAATCTCATTCAGCAACCACTGCCTGACAGAGGGAAAGATCAAAGAAGTTGAAGTTGCAGTGTAAATGGATAGAAGGACCAGTATCACAAGAATGCAGGCAGTTGCTACCCCACAGTCCGAAATGTAACAAGTAACTGATAAAGCTCCTATTACTTCGATATTTTCAGCAAAGTAAAACAAAATAAAGGTCAACACTCCACAACATTCCCTCCGGTAATCATATTGCCATCACATCATCTGCACCTGTTGAACTTTATCCCTGAGCTGCAGTAACTTTCAATTCACAAATAAACAACCGTGCAAAATTAAAAACTACTTATCTTACCATTGCTAAACACCGCACAAAAAAGAAAACATCAGAAGGTTCACCACTGTTTTAAAACATTTTAGACGCATGCAGCAGTGAGTCTTCTGTTCAATAACGGCTCGCAACCAAAGATAATGTTTCTCCCAGCATGAAAACACTAAGAATCCTACCCTTCCTTCACAGCAGAATCAATGCAGCAGTGAGTCGAGTCCTCTCTGTTCAATAATGGCTCGCAGCCAATGCAGCAGTTTAACGGCTCCCTTCAATACCGGCAGAATGTCCGTATATCACAAGTAGCATTCTGTTCGCCCAGCTGGAATGCAAGCTCCATATTTCACACAAAATAAAGAGAGGCAACCAAAGATAATGCAGCAGTTTAATGGCTCTAACAGAGTCAACCAAAGATAATGCAGCAGTTTAATGGTGGAATGCAAGTTCCGTATATCGCAAGCAGCATTCTGTTAACTTAAGTGCAGCCAAACCAAAAGATAAATGTTTCCCCGCTCTCCATTTGAACAGCCAGGATGCAAACTCAATTCCGACAGCCTGGCTGACTGAGCCGACATCACCACGTATGTGATGACGTCAGCTCAAAAAGTGGAAAAAAAATAAAAATAAAGAAAAACTCGGAAATGAAGGGGTGCCACTCAGGAATCGTGGCACCCCATTACTTGGACCCCAAAACTCGGTAAAAACCGAGTAATTTGGGATGGTTGGGAGGTATGCCCAGAGCTTTTGGACATGCTACTCCTAAAGAAATCCCAATCCCTCCAAGCTGCACGGTCTAGGGTCCTAAACCTTGGCACCACAATAAAAAAGACATGCTGGAGGGATAGATTCCTGTCCCTGAGACTTCCTATACTCTGGAACAAGCTACCCATCTATGTCAAGCAAAGTTCCTCATTAGCACTCTTCAAGAAAAATCTTGATGAGTGGATGGGAAATAGGAAATACACTCCGGGGATCACTTCTGTGGCTCTGCTCGACAGTGGCACAGGAAGTTAACTTTCTTTGGTGGTGTAAGCAAGGGAACCTTGTTGGCTAGGCTTACTTAGGCCCTTGGGCCGATAGCCTAGTACCTACCTATGAACAAGAAGACTACACAGATATCTTAGAAACAGTGAGAACAAGATATAACAGTATTTCTTCCCTTAGTCAAACTATGAATTATTATTTTTTACTTCTGTGCAAGTTTCAATGATAAAAGTAGATAAACTAAGTACTACAACTGTGCTAACTGCCATATGATCCACTGAAAACTATAAAAATCTTTTTATTTATATTTTATTTATTTATTTTTTTATTTTGCATTTGTTGACCGGGCTAGTCTAACTGGAATAAAATCCATTTTCAGTAGAGGCCCGGGGAGAAAAGCTCCAACACAGACAAATTTATACAGTAAAAATAATCACAAGTTCAAAGAAGTATAACAGTAGTAAAATAGCTCTAAACAGTTACAGCCATACACAGACACAATATATAACTGTAATAATTATCTCAAATTCAAAGAATTATAATCGTAGTTAAAAAGGGTCTAAATAGATTACAGCCATACAGATTAGATACAGTTGTCATTACAAGCATACCTAGCTCATGATGAGGTGATATGCAATGCAATAAATATAAAAACAAAATAGTTGTTTTCAATTGCAAGCAGGATAAAAAAATATAAACAGTTGATTCATTATACAAATGTATCATATGATACAGTGAAATACAAGATATATAGGAAACAGCAAGAGGATGTAAGTAGGTAGAATATACTCATGTTAGGAGCAGAGAAGACATAGGAAATAGAAGAGAAGACAGTTAGTCAGGGTTAGTACAAGGGCAAAGACAGTGAGTACTGAGAAATGGTTTTATTTTCAGTTTAAAGAGTCTTATGGAGGACAAAGATAGGAGTTCAGAGGGAAGCCTGTTCCAGTGTTTGCATACAGAGTTAGAGAACAATGAATCTCCAGCTGAGTTGTTGGATTTGCTGATAATAATAAGTAGCTTATTAGAGGAGCGTAGGTTCTTAAGATTGTTGTAGGGGGTAATGAGAGTAGTCAGTATAGGTGTATAGGTGGGGTAGTACAAGCTCTTATGGATAATAGTAAGTTGTTGAAACAGTATCTGGTTATGGAACTCTAGCCATCCTAGTTGTTTTAGGTTGTTGCAGTGATGTGTTCTAAAAGGAGATCCTGTGGCAAATCTAGCAATGCTGTGATGGGTAGTAGAAAGTTTGTTTAGGTTGTTTTTTGAGAGATTGGTGTATATGGGTGAAGCATAGAGTAAGGCAGTGATTAAATGAGTTCTAGCTATAGTATAGTAAGGAAGGGTTTGATTCTTTAAAGGGATCCCAGTTTATTATTTACTGTTTTTATAGTGATGTTAGTATGAGTGTCGAAGTTTAGATTATTATCTATGGTTATTCCAAGAAGTTTGGTGGTTGTGTCAGGAGATATGAGAGTCCCGTTGTTGGATGTAAGAGTGAAGTGAAGAGGGGCAGACCTACGAGTAGGAGTAAAAAGTAGAAGTTTAGTTTTTTTAGGGTTAAGTAGAAGGCAACAGTTTAAAAAACATTGTTCAACTGTATTAAATGCATTTTGTGTAAGGGATTGTAGCTCAGTAGGAGTATTAGCTGAGCAAATAATGGTGGAGTCATCTGCGTATTGAATGCAGGTTGCATGTGGAATTGCTAGGTGGAGGTCATTAATGAAAATGGAAAATAACAATGGGCCTAAAATGAAGCCCTGGAGGACACCAAGAGAAATGGGGAGGTGAGAAGATAGGTTGCTTTCCCATAGTACTGCTTGTTGTCTATTGTCTAAGTAGGATTTGAACCATTGTAATGCTAAAGTATCAAGAGAAAGAGATTTAAGTATTTCATTAAGGAGCTGGTGGTTAACCATATCAAAAGCCTTAGATAAATCAATGAAGACAGAAGAGGAAAGGGTATTGTTATTACGGTTAGAATTTATACAGTCTGTGAAGGAGATTAGGGCTGTGGTGGTGCTGTGGTTAGGTCTAAACCCATGTTGAAAGTTGGCAAGTAAGTTATTATCAATAAGATGGGTGAGTAGTTGCTTATGGACACATTTTTCCATTATTTTTGCCAGTGGAGAGAGTAGGGCTATTGGTCTATAGTTTGAAATGTCAATGGAGTTACCACCTTTATGAAGGGGGATGATGAGTGAGATTTTCCAGATAGATGGGATATTTCCTTCGGTTATAGTTCTGTTTATAAGTATGGAAATGGGGAGGGCTATGGCATTGGCACCTTTTTGCAGGTATTCAGCTGGTAGATGGTCAGCAGAGGGGGTAGAAGGTTTCAGTTTTTCTAGAAGAGAGCAAATGAAGGATGTAGGAACAGGTTTAAGCTGAAATAATGGAATTGGGTAAGTTGGGGAGGTGGCTAGATTAGGGGAAGTTGGAGATAATTGCTTAGCTAGTGTTTGAATGGTATCTGTAAAGAAAGAATTAAAGGCATTGGCAGATTGTGTTGGATTATCTTGGTTGGAGCCTTGTGTAATAGTTTGACCTGGGTGTAGGAGTTTGTTGATGCTGGACCAACATTTTTGTGGATTCCTTTGGTTAGTTTGTTGTAGTTGGATATAAAAGTTTTTTTTTTTTATCTAGCAGGATAGCTTTTTTAGTAGTATTTCTTAGTTGTCTAAAGGTTTGGTGGTCTGTTAAATTCCTGGTAGTGTGCCATTTTGTCCAAGATTTGTTTCTGAGGAGAATTTTCTGTCTAGTTGCTTTGGTGAGCCATGAGGCAGGTTTAGCGTTACTTCTAATACAGCATACAGAGGCATGTTGGTCAAGGATGGATAAGAATGTGGAATTAAAGTAGTCAACTGCTTTATCTAGGGGGAGTGTTTTTAGTGATGACCAATCACAGTGTTTGAGTTCTAGCTGGAAAAGTTCAGGGTTGAAGAATTTTTTAGTCCGGATTGTACGATAAGTAGTAGGGTTAGGTATGTTAGTTTTGTGTCTGATGATATAAGTGAGTGATTTGTCACTGAGATCATCAGGGAGGGCTCCTGTTTTGTAAGTGAGATGTGGAGAGTTTGTAAGAATCCAATCTAATGTACTTTCTTTGTTGTTGGTTTTATTAATTCTTGTAGGGGAGGTAATGACTTGTGAGAAGCCATAAAGATTAATGTGGGTGGTGGTATGAGGGGTACTGCAGGACTTCCAGTCGATGTTAAAGTCCCCAAGTACTAAAGTTTCTTGTGGAAGATTGATTGATATCCAGTTAAGAATGCTTTCAAGGGTATTAATGTTATTTCCAGGGGGAAGGTAAATACAAGCGATGTTAATGGATTTGAATTTGTTGATTTGAAGTTTAGTGACAAGGATTTCAGAGTTATTAAATATAGGTAGATTTATGTTAGATGTGGTGACTTGTAGATTATTTTTTTAGAGGACTGCAACACCCCCTCCCTTTTTGTTAATACAGTCCAATCTTAGGATACTGTAGGCAGGTGGGGTAAGTTCATTGTCATTAATGGATGGTTTTAGCCATGTTTCTGATAGACACAGGAAATCAAATTGGTAGAATTCTAATAGGGCATGAAGATGGGCAGTCTTGTTTTTAATGCTTCGAATGTTAAGATGTGCTATAGAAAGAGAGTTTGGAGGCTTATTAGGCGTATATGTATGAGTTATGTTAGAGTTGAATTGTACAGTGTCAGGAATATTGTTTGGGCCAGGATTAGGATGAATGTCTCCATCTAGCAGGGCTAGGTGGAGTATTTTATATGTGGGGTTGTTAAATTTAAGGAAATAAAAAAGTGTTTTTCTTGTATGGAGAGTAATATATTTTATATGGGTTAGTCTGTGATATTTGGCTCTCAGGTAGCAGGGACAAATTGTGGTGTTAAAGCTGTAAAGGGAGATATGTAGTAGTGGTGTGGAAGTGAGCCTGGAGGGCAGTAGAAGGTTTGGGTGAAGTGGTTGTTCATAAGAGATTAATGTGTATTTATTAGAGGAGGTAGGAGCGAAACAAAGGCTATGAATTTTAGTTGAGTTAGGTAGGAAACATTGGCCATGATCTTGGTATAAGATGTGAAGATAGATAGGGATATATAGTAATAGCAGCGGGGTAGCTGAAATTGTAAAGGCGGAGTGGATATATGATATGGCTAGGAGAGGTAAGTGAATACGTTTGGTGGGGTGTGGTAATAAGGAGAGCTAATTGATTGGTACAGGTAAAATGGGGGTGTGGTTAGTGAAAATAAATTGAGGACCCCTGGGGGTGGGTGGGAATTGGGGTAGGGAAGAGAGCGGAGTGAGCCCGCAGGGCGAACGGAGCGGGTTATGACAGTTGAGTGAGACAGTCGAGGTGAACAATCAGTGGAATTCTGATGGTGGAAGAGTGGCTGTGGGGGTAAGTAGGTTTGTGATCTGTGTAGAAGAGAAAGAAGTAGTATAAGTGATTTGTAAAGGCAGAAGGTGGGAAAGTATAGCAGAGCAGGTAATAGGTAGGGTCAATTGTAAGAATGCTAAAAAGAAGTTTAAAAAGAAGAGAGCCTTATGAGGATGAGGGGCTACCAGAAAAGAGCAGATAGGAGGGTACCACCTAGTGGGCAGTCAGGTTCATAACCACAGAGGTGAGGGAAAAAAATGGGAAGGCTAGACTAGGGCTAGAAAGACAATCTATGTGAAAGGGCTAAGAAAACTAGAAGTATGAGAGGGATTATTCGTAGACTACTGGATTTAGGGGGGGTATGGCTACTGAGTGTTCAGGCTGTGAGGCTTACAATAAACAACAAGTATTAAAGCAGTGAAACGATTTAGCTATAAAGCCAGACTTACAAATTGCACATACTGTCTTATCTCTTTTCGTGTGAGAACACAGGTTTACACTTATCAGGTGATGTTACAGCTGGATGATTGGGGTGGGTCCTTAGGTCCCTGGTGGTTAATAATCTCCTAGTGGAGGGTAGGCAGGCTGAAGAGGTGAAAGCAGATATGTATCAAAATAGGAACATGAGAGAAGTGGATCTAAAATCTACAAAAAGGGTACAAAGCAATGAATTTCTAAATGCCTCATGTTTTTAGCAAAAGGTGGTCCATGACAATGACAATGATAGTTTGTAGTAAAAATGACACAAAAAACATCGTAAACCACTGAAACACAGGATTGTTCCTTGGATTACTATGTGGTCTTGCAGTAATTAAGAAGACATTGTGGGGACAAAGCTCCTCACGAAAGGTACAGAAGGCATTTACCACTATGAAAAATGTGTTTGCTTGTTTTACTTTCACAGTTATGTGTGTCACCCAAGCTCCATTCATCATATCCAATACAGGACTCTGCTATAAAGGAAAAAGGGCTCTCAGACATACAATAAATATCCTCAAATTCATCTTTTGCATAGAACCATAGATTGAGGCACTAAATAAGGTATAGTTGCCTCACAAAGCCTGACCATTCCCTTGTCTTCTGGATATACTACAGGCCGTGCATAACAAACTATTATTTTTCATACCCTCATAAGATATGCATTATGTCTGTCACATGGACTCCTAAATTACAGCACTGTCTTTGAGCTGGACAGCACTTTATATAAGACATCCCAGTTACCCAAGCCCTGGCTCTAAAAGTCAATCTAAAAGTCAAACTGTCCTTTTTTGGTTAAGTATATCCCTCTTTTGAGATGGTGCTATTTAGATTCTGAAGATCTTAACTTTTTCTAACATATCCTTTATCTCCTCATCATTAAAACTGTAGATATCAATCCCTTCTATCTTCTTTTCATACACTCACCCACTGCATATTTCATGGGCAACTGTGTGCCGCATTTTGGTTGCCATCAACTGAACTGTCTTGGTCCTATATCCTTACAGAGATGAGGCTTCCCATCCATTTCTCAAAGTTGTATTTGAGGAGATTCATGGAGCTAATTTATTTTAATTAAATGGAAGTCTTTTTCCATATAAATATACCTCTTTTCCTTCCTTAATTCTAAAACAAAGCAATTCTATGACCATCTTCAAAAAAACCCTGTATGAATTGATAGGAAAGTGTAAATTCACTGCTGGTCTGGTCCCTCGAGCCCTTACTGAAAGGGGAAGGAAAATAGATAGTAGTTATTTTATATTGTAGGGTAATGCTGAAATGGGATCTTGAAGTTTCACTACAAATGATCTATGTGATGAGCAGCCTAGTATGAATCTATAAGATTTGCAAAGGTACATACAATATTCAAGATGGGATCACATCAGATGTCTATAAAGAAGGGTAACAATTACAACATTTCAACCATCCAACCAGCCTGCTCTGCTTCCTTGTGGCATTATGTGCTTTCCAATACATTACCTAATATGGAAATCCCAAGGTCCCTTTCTATGTTCCACTTCGTGCTGTTCCTGCCTCCTTCTCCAAATGTGTGTTCATTACTCTTTTCCAAGAGTAGAGCTTCTCAGTGGCACTCTTTTTTTCAATGTTCTTTCTCGGTAGTGAAAATGCAATATTTAGACCATTTACCCAAATTTAGTGTCAAAATCCCTTCCATCCTTTATATATATATATATATATATATATATATATGCACACATATATAAAAGCTTGAGCAAAAACCATGTTCTGCATCTCTGGACCATCAGGAAAAGCACTCTTATTTCTAGGACTTCTGCAATGTCACTTAGACAGCCTAAGGAAGGACCAACTGCAGTACTGACGCCAGTGGTCATCCAGTATCTATCATCTATTTATCTATAAATGTGGACAAACCTCTCAAACCACTACTCAACACATCAGGGCTGAATAACGATCTGAAACCGTGCCATCCTGCATTAGTAATAATTCCATGGTTTATCAGGGAATTCCTGAACTTTCACTTCTAAAAATAGTGTTGTTCTTATAACAGCATGCACCAAGAATATTCTTGCTAGAGAGTAAAATAGTTTTAGGCATTTGTCTTTACTCCCCCTAAAAATACAAGATAGTCAATGCCAAAACTGCTGTTGTCTTGAAAACAGACACACATCTATTAATATGAATTTGAAAAATCTCCTTGCACAACTGTACCATTTGTTATGGCACTACTCTAGCTACACAGAAATTAAATATTATGTTCACAAAAGGAGTTCCACTATCAGTGCAACATCTATAAGTCTTAGAAAAATGCCATCAAACCCAGAGAGTTTTTTCAGCAAAACACACCTAAATTCAACTAGCAGAAAACAAAATAATTTTATACTTATGTTTATTTTCTATGCCTGCCAACTAGCATTGAAATATGGTCTTTACAGGGCTTAATACAAATGAAATATGGTAACTCTTTAAATCCAGCTGTTATGTTATAAGATGGAAGGCCCTGGAAAAAAGACACTCAGATAATTTCTTTTCCTTTGTCAAACAAAGAAATTATGAACGAAGACAAAATATATTTAAAATGTCTCACAAATAACAGTACTCCTAAATCCTAGTATAATAAGCTGTGCAAACAAGTTGTTTAAAAAGGAACAGAAATGGAGCTGAACTTGGCCCACAGATGTTATGATGATACAAGGTCCTTTTAAAATACACAAAAGGTGACAGATCTGGGGAAGAAACATCTGTTGTCTTGATTTCTAAGGAAAAGAATAACTGCAACATTATGGAGAAGTAGAAAATACACTCCGATCATTTAAAAGACATTTTAGTAGAAGAACTAGTAATATTAATACTCAGTCTAAACTGACTAAACTACTAGCACAACTTCACAAACAAATGATATGATAACCATTATCAAAGCCCTGATTACTCATAAGGATAGTGAGCAGGATGATATTTCTGATAAGAACATTAGGTATTAATTAAACTTTATTAAACAAGATATGACATTTTCATTCTAGCCTAGTTTTACAGAAAGTAGTAGCCCAGATGAGTGGACATCATATGTATGTAGATGTCCCAAAATGTCCTTGTTGTGCCCACTCCTAGGTTATTTGCACATAAAAAATAAGAGCTAAAGAATATGATGGGAATTTAAGGCTAGGCTTCTTAAGATCCTCACAGATCAATAGTCTAGTAAGTACCAATGAATGGCGCTATATTAAAACCTATACATAGGAATAAGGATGATAGGAGTCTTGCTCTTAACTGCTTATCAAATAGCTTTCTGTCCAGTACAAGAAAGTCTACTGAAAAACTAATTCTGAGCAGATTTCCTTCTCATCTTACAAACAACCAAGTATTTAATATTTACAACATGCCTATACTGCAAATTCATCAGCAGTTCCATGAAAATGTAAGCTTCTGCATGAATATAGCTTGTGCCCTATAATGTAAGTTTTGATTGATGTTCTTTCTTTAATTTCCCAAAGGGTTTTGATCCATCATACCACCATTTACCTTGTTTTGACTAATAAACATTTCCTGGAATCATAACCAGCTAGAAAATAGGAAACAGCATGTTGAGAAGTAGGGTGTGCAATCTGAATACAACCTCCCAATACAAGAGATCCTACAGGGATCACTTTGGGACGGAGAAGTAGGGTGTGCAATCTGAATACAACCTCATAATGCAAGAGATCCTACAGGGATCACTTTGGGACGGAGAAGTAGGGTGTGCAATCTGAATACAACCTCCTAATGCAAGAGATCCTACAGGGATCACTTTGGGACGGAGAAGTAGGGTGTGCAATCTGAATACAACCTTCTAATGCAAGAGATCCTACAGGGATCACTTTGGGATGGAGAAGTACAGTGTGTAATCTGAATACTACCTTCTAATGCAAGAGATCCTACAGGGATCACTTTGGGACAGAGAAGTAGGGTGTGCAATCTGAATACAACCTCCTAATGCAAGAGATCCTACAGGGATCACTTTGGGATGGAGAAGTAGGGTGTGCAATCTGAATACAACCTCCTAATGCAAGAGATCCTACAGGGATCACTTTGGGACGGAGAAGTAGGGTGTGCAATCTGAATACAACCTTCTAATGCAAGAGATCCTACAGGGATCACTTTGGGATGGAGAAGTACAGTGTGTAATCTGAATACAACCTTCTAATGCAAGAGATCCTACAGGGATCACTTTGGGACAGAGAAGTAGGGTGTGCAATCTGAATACAACCTCCTAATGCAAGAGATCCTACAGGGATCACTTTGGGACGGAGAAGTAGGGTGTGCAATCTGAATACAACCTCCTAATGCAAGATATCCTGCAAGGATCACTTTGGGACGGAGAAGTAGGGTGTGCAATCTGAATACAACCTCCTAATGCAAGAGATCCTACAGGGATCACTTTGGGATGGAGAAGTAGGGTGTGCAATCTGAATACAACCTCCTAATGCAAGAGATCCTACAGGGATCACTTTGGGACTGTAATCTTTTCAACCCATGTCTTTGATAACATTGAATTTGGTAAAGTTAATTGGAAAAGAGAATGCCAACATTTCACAAATGGCATTAGGTAGCTTACATACATGTGAAAATTTGAAAAACAAGTTAATAAATGTAAATACAACTATAACCCCTAGAGTTGGTAAACACATTACTGATGATAACTATACATTTAACTGGACAAGAGTTAGAAAGGCTTAAATTATCTAAGGGGATAAGTACTTAAGTTTTACCAACACATCTTACAGCATGGAAAACAGGGCTCAAAAATATTGGGATGCTCATCAAAATGCATTAATTTGGACAATAAAACGGTGTTAGTTCCTCTTTACATTGGCATCACTAAATCAAAACGCAAGTAAAGTCACCCTTTTTGGCACGCTGACATCCATTTTTAACAGCTTAAGTATAGGTTGACTAAAAAAATCATAGCATGAAAAGTTTATCATATGAGAAAAAACAAAAAAAGTTCTTGACATGTATCGTCATGCTGAAGGCTGATAGGCAGCATAGATCTGTTTCTGTCTATAAGGTCAGATCAAATAAGTTCCATATTTTGTTAAATTCATGTTTCTTAGAAATTTTGAAGGAAACAAATGGCACTAAACTAGTTCCCTGATAGTGTCATTAAACGTTTGAATTAATTACCGAACAAAGTAAAGCCTTTTTTTGAGACATCTGACAACAATCAAGCCCCCCACCTCAATCAGGCATTCTGTTGTCCAAGGAGGCATAGTCATCCAGGCAGCCAGGAGGGAGTTTTGTACTTTTGCCAGCATCCTGGCAATGGGAGAACTTATTGAAAGCCAGATAAGAAATGAACTGCAATTTGCCCAAATGGCAATACTACAAACCATTTACCTAAAAGGCACTTTAAGTTAACACAGAACATGAACATTTCTGTGCTGATGTACAACCACAGAGTTAGTATATATAAATCAGCAAGGTTGGGGATCTCTTCCCCCATATGGTGAGGAAGACGGCCTGTTCCCCTGCAAAAAATGCCTTTGTAGTTGTTCACTGAGAGTAGATCTCAGCAAAACCATTTTGAGGTATGACAGATCAGAGAAACTGCAATCAGTGTATCACGACATGTCCAATTTTCATTTATGCACTAACCTCTCCCCTTATGATGATGTGAGGACTTGTATTACACCAAGGGTTTCCTATGCCCTCTGTCCATCCATGCTTTCCTACATGCACTGACTGGTGTTGCCATACCTGGCATAGGCAGTCATATCCGTGTCTTCCATGTACTAGGTCCCTGTAACATGATGAGACTCCCTCTCCAGCCAAGCCTCTATCTTTAGAGTGGTGGTAAAAACTGGGTAGGAACTGGCATCCTACTCCCCAAAAATGGCCATGACCATCTTCCCTGCCTGCTGAGCCACTGCTATAACTCTGGTTGCTTGGCATGCAGTCACTAGCTTTGTGAAAATAATGAAAAGTCTGTGTACTAAAATAAACATACAAAGTAATCCAACTAAACAATATTATGAATAGAAGACTCGTAAATCATATTCTTCTTGGATTTAACTAGAACCACATGCCAATAGCTTAAATTGTTTATTTTGTTCAACAAAGTCTACCAGTTCATATTACAAAATGTGTTTTCCCTTTTATAATACTTCAGTTTCCAACCATTCATTTTTAAAGTGACTCTGACACAACATGTCAGTTTTAATTTATATGTCCATTTTTATTTAAGTTCTATTGTAAAAAAAGGAAAGTAAAAAATACTAATTTCAGATAAGTAGGTTGGGGTTGGTGATTTTCTGACTGTGCCCAATTGTAATCAAGTTTTACTCAGAGATGCAACCTAGAAAAAGCATGAAAACGTTCCTAGCTCAATTAACAGGGATCATTTTAACTGTTTTTATGTGGCTATTAGATTGAATTATCCTTTAGGAAAAAATGGATTTCTGTTTAGGACACCAGAAGCATACTGAAAGAGACTCGTTCTCCAGAATTAGAGATAAAGTACTTTTAAGTGTCTAAATTCTAAACAAAAATCTCCCAACTTTTCTGTAAGTTTCAGCAGTAATTTTACAGAAACTAGTTAAGCTATAATAATGTTTACAAACAAAAATACATTATTATAGCTACTTAATTCCTGTAAAGAATTTATATCTCCAAAATATCTGCAAGAAAATAAAGCACTGCAAAGCAAACTCTCTCCTAAAGGCAATACCAGGAAATGTTTGTCTTTTCTACAAGAAAGAATGTAATAACATGTTTAAATTGTTAGAGACTAGAAGAGGTTATGGGGGCACTAACTGTATTTTAAGATGTTTAAACCATGTTTTCCATGAATTATCAACATTATTATGTGCTAATATTCTACATTCAATTCATGATGTTTTGAATGACTAACCTGTAATGTTGTCTTTAAATGGAGGGGTATTTCATTATTTAATAGCTTACCTTTTCTCATGAGATTTAAGAATTCTGAAAATGTTTGGTTAGTTTAACAGACAAAACTGGTTTTGTGTGTGTGTATGTGTGTGTGTGTTTTCTGCATTGAATTAAAGATAATTTTACCCATAACAGAGTGTTGTACCTTTTGTTTTTGTAATATATTTTTGGCTTTCCAGATTTACAGCAAAAAGAACAGACTATCCCTGCAATTCAGAAATATAGGTTCACAACTGAGTAATGCATTTAACCTAAGAACACCTGCCATTATAACAGGTAGGTTAATTTGCATTAATTTACATGATCTCAGAAAATACAACTCAGAGGCACATTCAGCCACAATGAGGAATACTTCATTATCACTTAATTTGTATGTCTCTGAATCAATCCTGTGACCACACTGGCAAACACAAACTCACTCACACTCATTCCTAGTCCAGTCATATTGTAGCAGACACACACTTACTTACACATGTGCACACACACACACACAGAAACACACACAAAAACTCCCTTCCCCACCAATACCTCTCTGCCAAACTTTGCTAAACTTACTTTCAATGTAGCCTCACCTACTGACGGGAATGGATGATCGCTGCATTTTAATATTCATTTTCATGGCTGGCCATACTAATTTACTTAGCAGAGCAATTTGTGGAAACATTCAGCAATGTAAATGGATTACCACAGGCATTTTCAAGGGAAAGCATACGGTTAAGTAGCAGTAACCACTTCTCCGGACTGCCTCATTTTCCTACAGCAGACTTGATGGGACATCCCACCATGGTGATTCTTCTGACAGTAGAAACTCACTGCAGTGGGCCTGTCCCTGAATCAGAAAGGGCTATGGTTACTCTTTATTCCAGGGCATGTCTTCAGTTCTGTTTATTCAATACCCTTTAATCCAGGGTATCTTCAGTTCCATTGATTCAATAAAAGTTTCAGCCATGTTTTATGTACTACGTTCACAGTCCTCATTACAAAGAGTGTTCTGAAAATCTATTTAAATATAACCACTCCAGATGCAATCAATATTTTCTTTTTATATAATAACTGTTTAAGGCATAGTTCATAACTTATTTCATTAATATGTTTAATCTGAACAGCTGGTATTTGTTTGTTATATATCTTATTAGTTAGTAAGAATAAGGTTTTAGCTTCATTGCTTAATGTATCTAGTACTTCAACAGATACTATCGCCTTCTATACACAACACTACCTACAGTAGAATATGTCTGGCAAATAGTCAGCAGTAAAATATCTGCGATATTCACTTCTAATGAATTTTAAATACATGTTTTGTTAGCAAAGTATATACGCTTAGGCTGAATTTCCTTTTATTTTGAGTTATCTTAATAGTGTGGTTAAGCCATACCTTTCTTAATATTTCGGACTCAGTAATTACTCCTATAGTTTTTCAGGAGTGTGGTTTTCAAGGTATTAATAGTAAAAGACATGCTAGGTAGAAGCAATAGCAACGTGTTTTTTCTTTCATCTGTCTATATGGCTAACATATTTTTAGGGCACTACTTACCTTGCTCAGTTTGTGAGATAAGTGAAATGGATAAACAGTGCTGTCAAATCTTTCTAACTTTAGTTACCAGTTTCTACACTGAAAGCTCATGGAAAGTACTTTCTACTTTTGATTTAATATGACAGCATCTTTGTCCACTCAAACCTCAAAAAAGTATTGTATTACTATCTTTAACAATGAAAATAATCAATTTTATGTCCTATAAGGTGCTAAATTATTAGCTTTTATTACATACATACATAATGTATACAATTGTAGTAAAGGCTGTTAATGCTTTGGTCTGACTGCATGCACATTTATAGCTTCATAGGTTCATAGGATGATACTAGGCTATTGGCCCGGAGGCCCTTACAAGCCTAGCCAAGAACTTCACCCATATTCCCACAATGTCAGCACCTGTTTCCCCTGTCCAGCAGGAAAACAGGTGGGATCCCAGGGGTTTATTTTCTGGTTCCCATCCAGACGTCCAGGTTCCTCTTAAAGAGGGCTAGTGAGGTACTCTGCTTGACATGGAGAGGGAGTCTATTCCACAGATGGGGGAGTCTTTGGGACACAAATCTATCCTGCCAACAAGTTCTATTAATGTCACAGACTAGGTTGAGGCCTTGCATGCAGGTTGAGCGAGTAGAGTTTGACTTACTGATATGCAGCAACTCCATCAAGGCTGGCTCTGAGATAGTCTTGTATGTCAGAGATAGGTCACCTCTAAGCAGTCTGTATGAGACTGAGTAGAGGGACAGGGCCTTTAGCCTATCTGTATAGGATAAGTGTTTGAGACCCTGGATTTTCCTGGTCAGGAAACTCTGTGGTCTCTCCAGCTGCTGCATGTGCTTGGCAAGGTACATGCCGAAGGGGGCACTGTACTCAATAATGGGAGGAGTACAGGGATGTTATGACCTCCTTGTTCCTGGATGAAATACCCTTACTTATGAGGTAGGCCATGTAGAAAGCCTTCCAAACAACAGAGGCAATGTGGTGGTCAAAAGTCAGGTTGCTATCAACCTGGGTGCCCAAGTCCCTCACGACTGACTGTGTGATTAGTACATTGTTATTAATGTGATAACTAGTAGGCAATAAGTTCATGAATTAGTACCAGGCTAACTACCCTTGTGGACCATTCCAAGCCCTACCAATTACCCCATGTGAAAATCAAACCCTGCACCTTGTGCCTATAAAGTGAATACCTTAACCATTATGCCAACCTTTCATTCCTCAGTGGTATTTATAGTGAACCAATTTAGTGTCCACAACTTGCCTCTTGCTGAATCACAGACATGTAGGTAAATGCTATGACAGTATTCTTAGAGCCTGACAACTGGTTACAGTGCTAATAAATAGCTCTTTAACAGCATATACTATATAACAAAATACATACCTTATCCGTAAATTAGCTTTAAACAGGTCTCCACAATTAGACTTGACTTGTTCTCTCTCTTTCTTTTATACAAGGTATTTAGTACTGTCAGTCTCTTTTAGGCATATTTCAGTATGTTAGCAACTGTTCTCTTCTGCTATATTCGACTTTACAGACAGCTGGAAAAGATAGGGTACTATTTGTTAACAATTATACAGAAAACGGTGACATAGAAACAAAGATTTTGTTTTGGCAGTGTGCTTAGTATAAATATAATACTAAACGCAAATGTCCAAATAACTGCCTCCATTTCTTCTGGCTACTTCACGTATGTAGTGACAACCATCTTAACTCTGACCCTAACGCTCCTCACAACCTCATTCAAAATTCTCTAGCCTCTAAAGCCAGCCAAGCTTCAAAAAATTCTCTAGCCTATCCCCCTATGCTATTAACCTACAATAAATCTGCAATGAGTATTAGATGTCCATGCCTAGGTAGCATCAAAACAATCCTGACATCCTATTTCCCTACAAAGCTTGGACCAAGCAAGAAATCAAAGATAAATAGATTATACCTCTTAGTTATAATATTCTAAGTTGTGACAGAAGTAAGAGAAAAGGTAGTAGGGTAACCATCATCTATAAAAATCATCTTAAACTTCCCATTCAGCACATTAAATCTCCCAAAATAAATAATGCAGAGATACTAATATCTTCTTTACAACTCAACAAACAAAAGTCTCTTTATATTAGGAGAATATATACCCCCTAGAAGTAATATAGACATTACAAAATAATTTCTGTCCTGAACATAATTAGCATCCCACAAGAGACCATTATACTAGGAGACTTTAGCACAGACTTGCAAAGCACAGAATCTAATTCAACATCCAATGCCATAAGCTGATATGGGCTCTTCCAACTAATCTCCTCCCCACCACATATAATAGTCAACCAACAAAGCAACCATTTTAAACTGGATACTAAATAATACCCCAAAAAATGCAACCTCAACCAGTACCCTTCTAGATGTTTTAAATTACCATAATCCTATTTTCACCAAAAGAAAGCATCAGTCCATACAGAAACAGCACCGTTACAACTATGCGTGCAACCTCTTCTCCTTCAATGCCGACTCTTTTAATTGTGAACTAAAAGTTGTCAACCACATACACTGCATAAAGGTACCAGATCCAGTGACATCTTCAGTTACAGACCTACAGTCATCTTATTTCCCCACTCCAAAATTTTAGAAAACGTACACAAACTCAAATCCTTAGTTATATAACTGACATGAACTTATCGTCCCCAACTCAGCATGGCTGCCTCCCTAGTCACAGCATGGTAACTTCTCTTCTTAGAATCATCATCACAGTAGTGCAGAGCAGGAGTTGTGGCAGTTCTATTTCACTTGTTTTCCTTGATTTGTTGGTGGCATTCGATACAGTCTCCCATACCAGACTACTAGCTAGGTTATCTGTTCCAGGACTTGCACCCACAGCACTCTCCTAGTTCAAAAGCTATTTAATTAATAGGAATCTTAGATGCAACTGTTTGAGTCTCCCAAGGCTCAATTTTGGAACCTGTGCTATTTAGTATCTTTAAGAATGACTTGCACACTACAACCAAACATGCTTGTATCATACAGTACACAGATGACTCCATGCTTATCTGTTCTGCGAAAACCAAGTACATACTGAAACAGCTTACTCAAGCATCCTCATTTTATGCCGAGGCTTGCCTATCTGACTCACAACTACTATTAAACGCACTTCCCCCCGAAAAAAATATTTTATTCACACCTGAAACACTAGGAGCCAAAACATACACATCACCCTTTTTCATTCAATCTTACTAAAATCAAACTAGTGACCCACATCAAACTATTAAGCATCATCACTGATGAAAATCTAAAATTTGACTACCACATACAACAGGCAATAAAGAAAACCCACTAAACACTAGGCTCCCTCTACATGACAAATCCATATGTACAGACAAAGCCAGAATAACCACAGCATGCACCTACCTAATCTCTACTCTCCTCTATGTAGTCCCTAAACTCCTTAACCTAAAGTCGACCTCAGTCTCTACACTTGAGTGATGCATTAACAAAGTAGACAACTTTTTAGCCAGTCGCAAGTACAGGACCCATCACTGCATAACCTTGAAACAGCTTCAATGGCTAGAATTGACGCATGCCTTAATGCACTCGCAAATGGTTACTACCCATAGACTTATATATCGACCTGAGATATGTCAAAACCTAAGTAACATTCTAAACCTATAAAATCCTGACTAGACTACTGTGATCCTCAGACAAACTACTACTAGAAATAGCCAAATTAAAAAAAATTCTGCAGGAGTTTCTCTGTACTACTCACATCTTTCAAAAGTTTTGAACTCTATCCCCCCAGCTAACAGAGTAACTGAAAATACAAACTCCTTTAAAACTCTCCTAAAACAGCACCTCTACCACCACATGAATACCTATCCCTTCATCAAAAGTAAAATTAAAACACATCTCAAATCAAGAAACCTTCTGCCATCTTATTGTAACCTCTTGTTCTGTTTATTTCCAAATTACAGCAATGTTGTCATGCGCAGGCTACTGCACTCTCCACACATCTAACTTCAGCCTACTACCCCTCTAACTTCAGCCTACTACCCCTCTAACTTCAGCCTACTACCCCTCTAACTTCAACCTACTACCCCCGTAACTTCAGTCTACTGCCCATATCATTTTCTCTCCCTCCTCTCTTCCTAGCAAACAATATACTCCACCTTTCTCATTTCATCACTTAAGACCTGAAATACCTTCTCTTCCCCTCTACTCTTTCTTACCTTTCCCGCCTATAATCTGTTTACTTGACAAATAGTCATTTTAGAGAAGTTTTTTTAAAAGAATCACAGGCCTAAAGCAGATGCCCTATGCTGACCGCCTTAAAAAAACCCCAGCTATACTCTGTCGCATATTGTCTACTCAGAGGCGATCTCTGCTTAACATACAAGGCCATGTCAAACCCAGAGCTGATGGACATGCTACACGTAAAGAAATCCCAATCCCTCAGAGCCACACACTCCAGGGATCTAAATCTTGTCATCACAATAAACAAAACATGCTGGAGGAATAGTTTCCTGACCCAGAGACTCCCCAGACTCTGGAATAGATTGCCCATACATGTCAAGCAGAGTGCCTCTTTGGCCCTCTTCAAAAGGAACCTTGACGATTGGATGGGAGAAAGGAAATTCACCCCAGGGATCACGTCAGTCGCCCTGCTAGACAGGGGTCCAGGAAAGTAAATAATGTGGGAAGAAACAGCCAGGGAATTGTTATGGCTAGGCTTGTATAGGCCCTAGGGCTGATAGCCTAGTACCAACCTATGAACCTATGGTTACAAATCCTTGACCATGTAAAAATGAAATAGACTTCTCATGTATACTGTTCAGATTGCTAACAAAGGTATTGTTCTTATACTTTTAGCATATGTTACACTGGTTTGTTAATTTGCTAATGTCTTCTTTTAGTCTATTATGCTGATTGTTAAATTGTCAGTATCTTTGTACATATTCTTTAAGCTTTTCACCTCAGGCCTCCACTGAAAAGGGGCACTTTACATGAAGAATTTTTTTTTTAATTTAACTTTTATTCATTTTAGATGACTAGTACTTTTCAGCCACTAAAGCCAAAATGCAACACAACATACACAAAAATCATAAAACTTACAGTGTTCACATCACAGTGTTCTTCCAAACAAAACACACAGAATTATTCAGAGTAAGCTGTTTGCCTTTAAATGAATACTGTCTCATAGCCAAATATCACTGATTATTCAAAAATGTTTCCATCAGCTATGCAAGGTATTTATCTTTAAAACCTTTAGCAATGAGGAATCAACAACAAAAATATATACAACCATTATTAATTTAAACAATTCAGTCAAAAACAGTGGAATGTTATAAAAAATATTTCAAAATACATTATCACAAAAACTTCCACAGTTCATTATATGTTTGTTAGTCTCACAAGCTTTTTGATACCATTCAGCCAGAGGGGCAGATTTTTGGTAGTGAAAGACAGACCCATCTTCCAATACTTAAAAAATCCTTGCTGACAAGGATGTTTAGAAGATTTACTGGACAAAGTTACTATCCAGAGACGTATATTAATGAAGTAACTGGTTTCCTTGTCGCTGTACATGATGTGAAATGTTTTCATTCGTAGCATTGTGCTACAGACACATTCCAAAAGAATATGATGTAGAGTTACAACACCAACAAATACCATCCCTTGCATGTTTTTGTATCTTAATGGAGAATGCTGCCAGGAGTGCCACCTGCTGAGGCGGGGGAATGCTAAATGAGAACAGTATGCCATCCTGGTCCTTCGGCCGATACTATTGTTCCAATCATGTTCTGTGAGTTTAGTAACATGTTTATATTTCCTTTTTGGCTCTAAAAAGGGAAGGTTTAGTAGCAGTCCAGAACAAAGTGCCTATTTTAGATAGCAATGCATTATGCATTTCTACAAGACAATTTAATCATTTGGATAAGATGCCTGAGCTGTAATTATACCCATCAGGGTAGATTAGTTTCAATCCTTGGATACCCAAAGATAGGAAGTTCCAGTCTAAGCCTCTCATCCATCAGGAAAGACCATACTCTACAATACATGGCTTTATGACTGATGATGTACTTAGGGTTATGCAATATATAATCAAAAAATGAGGCAGAATCTGTTGCCTTCCAAATACTTAGAAATTCAATGACAAAACCCGTTTATTGTACAGCTTCCTAAATTCCATAGCCATCCATTTGTCTTGAAGTCCTTTTGGTGATCACTTGTAAGTGAGAATGAGAAATTCCATTATCACCAGGATGTTCCTTAATTGTGAACTCGCTCGACTTCTTGGCAAAGGAATAAATACAGAATTATCCAAACATCATACAAGAAATTTCAGTTCAATATTACGGCCCATATTCTTTGGTTAAAAGCATTACATTATTCATGTATTTATATGCAGGCTTAGCCATGCATTAAGCCAAGACACAACATGTGTATGCATTTTTTTACAGGAACATTTATTTGTACCTGATATGAAACGTCCAACACTAGGTAGAATATTTCTTTAATATACCTACATGCAAATCAACTTAAAACATGGTGTCATTTTCAATAAATGTTTGAAAACCGATAGGTCTTCTAAAACTCTAAAGACCTGTCATAAATACCATTGTTAAAAGTGAATATGACATTCTCAGACCGGACATGACTTCTCTTATTTTAATGCCATTGCTATTCCTTTGCCAACTGTATAGGTAATCTAAAACGCAATATCAATGTTAAAAGTGAATATATCATTCTCAGACTGGACACTCCTCTTATTTTAATGCCACTGTTATTCCTTCCCTCACCCACATCACCACATCAGTCTGTTAATAACTAATAAAAATGTCAGAGATACAAAAAACGGGGAAGGAAACTCAGTTAACAAAGCAACATTGAATAAGAATCATTAATGACCAACAGATAAGTAAAAGGATGTAAAAGGGACCTCATTCATTTGACGGGTCTTGCTCCTGTGCTCCTGCTGAGTTAGTGCCACAGTGCAACAGCAAGGTTACAAACGTGGTCATTCACAAGTCAGTGAGCTAATATCTCAGATCTAAAATTACAAGGAAGTTTATGATTTATTTAAAAGTAGACAAAAAGGGACAAAGTGAATGCATACAAGGTGTCACAGCGTGCTGCCTTTTAATAATGTACACAATACTTCCTGTATTATAGCTGTATTAAGAAATGTAATCCTCATGGTACTTTCAGTATAATTACAGTTTTTCAGCATAATCAGTGCAGGGCCATGGAATAAAAGAACTGACATCCATACTTTCAATCAAAGATACAGTATAAAATAGCTTTAATGAATCGGATCTAATTCTCTCCTTACACAAAGGTCATTACTTGAAATCCAAACTCACAATAATGTACCGAGTTGTCTGAATTTGCATTTATAACAGTTATAGTGCAAGGTTTGCTATCCCATTTTTCATTGAGACTTGTATGTACACTAGTAAGCCTTCTTCATTTGCCCCTACTAGATACTTACCCACATCTACAATGCCTTTCCATTCAAGGGGTTCCCACGGGAAGTAACAGCAGATAACAATGTCCTCATTTACATGCTCATTTGGCAGCCCATATCTAATTTTGTGCATATAATTACTAAGAACACAGCCACTAAAATGTTCCAGAAAAAAAACATGTTTTGCTTTTTTTTTTTTTTTGTTTTTCTTAAGCAGAATTTACAGCATGCATATGAAATAAGATCTAATGCTGAACTACTTAATCTGTATTGCTAGTAAACCATAAATGCTTCACTTTCTAAAATGATCAAATAGATCAACTAACTTCAAAGAATACATACGCCAAATGAATGAATTTGTATTCAACGTACACATTAATATGCATATACAAACTTAATTTTACATGGGTCAGACACATACACGTGCAGCCTCTCACCAAGAGGTCAGGTCAGGCAACCAAGCAGCAGCATAGAAACTAAATAACCTAACCACATGGATAAAAAAGTACCTCATGAAAATAAAATGTCCCAGAAAGCCAAAAAGGCCACTTTGAGCCAAAGCTAGTTAATTTCCAGTAGACAGCAAATGCCTAATTATCAATGGTGAATCCTTTAAGGCACTCTAGTTTAAGTTTCATATATTCAAATGGCAACTTTATGCCCATGAAGCAACTTAGTAGATCAGTTCCACAAGTCCAGGAAAGCTCTGTGAGTTTAAGCCAAGATTCTCTTCTGACCATACAAGACTCACTGGCCAAGCAGCACCTCACACCTGATACACCTGATACACTTGTAATAGGTGACTCTATCGTCAGGCACACTGACGTCCCGCTCACCAGGCTGAACAAGGAGAAGGTCACGGTGAGCAGCCTGTCTGGCGCTAGGATCCGCCACATAACACAAGCACTCAGGTCACTCCAAGGCAAGTACAAATATGACTCAGTCATTGTCCATGCTGGTGTGAATGACCTGAGACGTACCTCCCTGGACTACATGAAAAGAGACATAGAGGAGCTCTCTGAGCATGTAGCCCAGGCTGGTATGACCCTGACCTTGAGTAGCATCTTACCCTCACCAAGAATGATGCCACAGTATGAAGACAAGATGATCAATTTCAACAATTGGCTTAAGTATTGGTGTCATTCAAAGGGGATCAATGCCTATCAGCTTGGGATGATATGCACGACAAGCCACGATGCTTTGCTAGGGACGGCTTGCACCTGTCACCCCTGGGCTTTCGGATATTGGCAAAGGCTCTTGCTACCCCCATAGTGCCTTTTTAGGCAAGGCTCAAAAGACAAACCCACCTCCATAGGTATCACAAGGGATAGGAAACTAAGAGTAATGCTACTCAACACTAGAAGTCTAAACCTCAAGATGCACTTTTCGAAACTCTCCTTAGCATGGAGAACATCGATATCTGTGCAGTAACAGAAACCACACTACCAGGTTATACCTCATACCATGCTTTTCGGCCCCAAAACTTGGACCGAACCACAAAAGGAGGGGGACTATCGATATTCATCAAAGATACCCACACCTCCAGGTTGGTGGCAAAGCACGAAGCATCGGAGACTATCCATGTGCAACTAACAGTGGGTAAAACTGCCTTCCAGTTTATAGCCTGCTACAGACCACCCTCCCAAACCCAGGAACCCCACTCGGCCTTCCTGAGAACACTGAAAAATATGAAGGTCTCTCCGAACACCATTATATTGGGCGACTTCAACTACCCAAACATAGATTGGGAGCATTACTCTAGCTCCAACACCCTTGCCCAAAGGTTCCTAGAATTCATAAACTCAAATGCTATGGAACAACTTGTTACCACTCCCACAAGAGGGGAAAACATACTGGACCTGATCATCACCAACATGGGGACTCTATGCTCCAGACCAGAAGTGTATCCCTCACTGGTAAGATCAGACCATAAACTGATCTCACTGGATATTCACATCCCGACCCCACCCCCTGCCCAGAAAACCACCGTGAAAAACTTCTCTAAAGCAAATTTCACACTACTCAAAACTGAGGTGGAAACCTGCAAAGCCACCGGGCCTGTGGAAAATACGGCCCAGACCGCAGAATCCTTTATAAATGCATTCTATGAACACCTTCAGGACTGCATGGATCATGCAATCCCAAATAAAACCAAGACCCAATCCTCCAAAGGCAGGCGACCTGTCTGGTGGACCCCAACCATAAACAAACTATACAATAGAAGGAGGAAGCTACTACATGATAGAGCAAAATCCCAAAAGGGAAGGCATCTCTGATCAGTATTAGCAAAAACTAAGGGCACTCATAAAATCGTCAAAGGCCAGCTTCGAGAGAAAAATTGCACAGGACACTAAGGATAATCACAAGGCTTTCTTTAGTTATGCTAGGAACCTGGGTGGGAATTCCCAGATATGCTCAGAATTAGTCCAAAATGACAAAAATACACTGATCCCACAGACATTGCCAACATCCTAGCTGACAGGTTGAGCGCAAACTTCTCCCCTCCCCACCAAAGGGCAAATATCTATCCCAGCAGAGTGCTGCCCCTGACATCTCAGATGCTCAGGTGGGAGCCGCCCTCTCCAAAGCAAAAACACAGCATCAATGGGACCAGGCGGTGTCCCAGGCTGCATCCTACATGAACTCCAAGAAGAGCTAAACCCAAACATAAAACTACTGTTCAATCTCAGCCTTACTACAGGATATGTACCCAAAGAGTGGCGTACAGCAACAGTGGTCCCTCTCCACAAAGGTGGTGCCTCAACGGACCCTGGAAACTATCGCCCCATAAGCCTGACTAGCTTGGTCTGCAAAGCTATGGAAAGGATCATCATGGACCTCATAAATAAAGATATTGGGGACCTACAGACACTGGATCCTACCCAGTTTGGCTTTGTTAAGGGCAGATCCTGCCTCTTAAACCTGGTTGACTTCTTTGAAACAGTCACCAAGGCCATTGGAAGGGAAGGTGGTCCACACAGCCTATCTGGACCTTCCAAAAGCCTTCGATACAATACCCCACTCGGGCATTATAGATAAGCTCACCAGCTTAAATATAAACCCCTATCTCACTAGATGGGTTGAAAACTGGCTCAAGGACAGAACCCACATGGTTAGAATTGCTGGAGCCATGTCAGACTCCAAACCAGTTACAAGTGGCGTCCCACAAGGCTCAGTCCTGGGACCTCTCTTGTTTGGTATATATTTCTCGGAGGTACAGGCCAACACGGAAGGACTGTGGCTGACCAAGTTCGCAGATGACTGCAAACTGGGCGCCATAATCAACTCTCCAGCCGACACAAGCATCCTCCAAAAGGGCCTCGTAGAAACAGACAGCTGGTGCCAGAGCCATGGCCTCAAGCTAAACGCCAAAAAGTGTATAGTCATCCCCTTTGGCAAAAACAAAGTGCCCACAAATTACCACATAGGTGGTAATCCATTAAGTACAGAAGAAGTAATTAGGGACCTGGGGACCCAAGTTGATAGCAATCTCTCATTTGACAACCACGTGGCCAAAGTGGTTAGAAAAACATTTTATATAGCCCACCTAATCATGAAGGGATTCACATCTAGATTAGGGGAGGTCATCGTGCCTCTTTACTCATCCCTCATCAGGCCCATAATTGAGTACAATGCCCTTTTGGGATGTACCTTACCAAACACCTGCAGCAACTGGAAAGACCCCAAAAGTACCTCACCAAGAGGATCAAAGGGCTCAAACAGATGCCATATGCTGCCTGGTTAAAGAAACTCCAGCTCTACTCAGTGGCATACCGCCTGCTCAGAGGTGACCTGTGCCTGGCGTATAAGGCCATGTCCAACCCGGAATTAAGGGACATGCTGCACCTCAAAAAATCCAAATCCCATCGAGCTACACGCTCGAGAGACTTGAACCTCAGCACTGAAATAAATAGGACATGCTGGAGGGACAGATTCATAACCCAGAGGCTCCCTTCACTCTGGAATAAAATCCCAGTCCAGGTTAGGCAGAGTCCCTCATTGACTCTTTTCAAGAGGAAACTTGATGAGTGGATGGGAGATCGTAGGTTTACCCCGGGTATCACTTCTGTGTCATTGTTAGACAGAGGCACAGTATACTAACCTCGAAAAAGGGCATAGCAAAATTAATTTAAAATGGGTGGCGAAAGCCAAACATACTTTGGCTAGGCTTATAAATGCCCTAGGGCAGATAGCCTAGTATGAACCTATGAACCTATGAAAGGGTGGTTCAGTTTTGCAGCAGTGCTGTTACTGCATCATCCTTGATAGTCCTGAGAGCTCTGTTAACAGAGGTAGTGGACCCTCAATAGCCCAGACAGCTATGTTAACAGAGGTAGTGGACCATCAAAAGCTCAGATAACTCTGTTAAGAGAGGTAGTGGACCATTGATAGCCCAAAGAACTCTGTTAACATCGGTAGTGGATCCTCGCCAGCCCAGAGACTATGTTAACAGAGGTAGTGGACCTTCTCTCACCCAGAGAGCTCTGTTAACAGAGCCAGTTGACCCTCAATAGCCCAGGGAGCTCTGTTAACAGAGGTAGTTGACCCTTGATAGCCCAGGGAGCTCTGTTAACAGAGGCAGTGGACCATTGATAGCCCAGAGAGCTCTGTTAACAGAGGTAGTGGACCCTCAATAGCCCAGACAGCTCTGTTAACAGAGGTAGTGGACCCTCAATAGCCCAGAGAGCTCTGTTAACAGAGGTAGTTGAACCACAATAGCCCAGGGAGCTCTGTTAACAGAGGTAGTGGACCCTCACTAGCCCAGGGAGCTAGGTTAACAGAGGTAGTGGACCCTCACTAGCCCAGGGAGCTCTGTTAACAGAGGTAGTGGACCCTCACTAGCCCAGGGAGCTCTGTTAACAGAGGTAGTGGACCCTCACTAGCCCAGGGAGCTCTGTTAACAGAGGTAGTGGACCCTCACTAGCCCAGGGAGCTTTGTTAACAGAGGTAGTGGACCCTCACTAGCCCAGGGAGCTCTGTTAACAGAGGTAGTGGACTCTCACTAGCCCAGGGAGCTCTGTTAACAGAGGTAGTGGACCCTCACTAGCCCAGGGAGCTCTGTTAACAGAGGTAGTGGACCCTCACTAGCCCAGGGAGCTCTGTTAACAGAGGTAGTGGACCCTCACTAGCCCAGGGAGCTCTGTTAACAGAGGTAGTGGACTCTCGATAGTTCAGAGAGCTCTGTTAACAGAGGTAGTGGACTCGCACTAGCCCAGGGAGCTCTGTTAAAAGAGATAGTGGACCCTCACTAGCCCAGAGAGCTCTGTTATCAGAGGTAGTGGACTCTCGATAGTTCAGAGAGCTCTGTTAACAGAGGTAGTGGACCCTCACTAGCCCAGGGAGCTCTGTTAACAGAGGTAGTGGACCCTCACTAGCCCAGGGAGCTCTGTTAACAGAGGTAGTGGACCCTCACTAGCCCAGGGAGCTCTGTTAACAGAGGTAGTGGACCCTCACTAGCCCAGGGGCTCTGTTAACAGAGGTAGTGGACCCTCACTAGCCCAGGGAGCTCTGTTAACAGAGGTAGTGGACCCTCACTAGCCCAGGGAGCTCTGTTAACAGAGGTAGTGGACCCTCACTAGCCCAGGGAGCTCTGTTAACAGAGGTAGTGGACCCTCACTAGCCCAGGGAGCTATGTTAACAGAGGTAGTGGACCCTCACTAGCCCAGGAAGCTCTGTTAACAGAGGTAGTGGACCCTCACTAGCCCAGGGAGCTCTGTTAACAGAGGTAGTGGACTCTCGATAGTTCAGAGAGCTCTGTTAACAGAGGTAGTGGCGCAGTTAACAGTCTAGTATTGTTTTCTTTATATGAAAGTTTCAAGCTGAAGGAAAAGAAAATAATGAAGCCCAGAAACCTTTAAACATAGCAGTATAAAACCAGAAAGAGCTGAAAGAAAAGTAAACATACAAAAGATGCACGCAACTCAGCTAAACTAACCAACTTACATATTCAACATACTGTAAACTTAGAAGCTGAACTTGGCAGAAAGGAGACAAACAGTATAGTAGTCAAATTGTTATTCTTTATAGTAAATGTTACAAGCCCCACAGGTTATATATATTAAAATCTACAAAATAACATAAGAAAAGACACCATGGCAGATGTTAATCATTCATGGTAAATGCTACTTAGCCCCATAGCTAGCTTACTTCAATACCTTTGAAACAGCATGACAAACAACCCCATCAGTTCTACACAGCATGTGGCTTGTACCTTCACAATTTACACTCACGCTTCCTCTTCTACCTGAGAGATTACCTTCCGTAAATACACCACTTCAGCCTCTATAATAAATCTAGGTAATGCATTATGCCCTACCATCATTCTACCTACTCATTTGAGCACTCTTTCATCCACCTATCTAACCTCTATTCCCTTTGAAAAAGTCTTCACATTTTGAAATTAAATTCTCCCCCAATTATTATTCATTTATGACATTTTCTAATATTTGTTTGCAACTTCCCTACCAGTAAAAAATTTATTTTCATTCACATTTCCTAAGTCACTTTGGTCATCCACTTCTTTGTAATCATCTTTGGGACCTTCCTTGGCATGCAATTCACTGTCCTGGTATCCATTTAAATGTAAGCCACAGTCAACCTCTTAGTACAAAAATTAAGGATAAAGGCAAGCAATAATAAGAGACAAAGGCCCAAAATCAGGAACAGATTTTAAATGGTGTTTTTTTATATATCTAATTGCTAGAATAATTCATTTTGTGTCAGCATTATTGAATGGAATGAGATCTGAAACTCAAATGTTAGTCATTATTTGGTGACTGCAATCCTCACCAATTTACCAGAAAAGGTCATAAGGAACAGACCAAAACCATAAACCAAATTCAAGGGCAGTCTGCAAAATTAGAGACATTTGAGAAGTATTCTAAAGAACTGCCAATGGTTATCTAGAACAGTTTTAAGAGTCCTTCACAAAGGCAAGATATTTACAATCTCCACCTCTTAATGATATTCCTGCATTGCTTCCTTAGTGGCTACATTCTCACACTGTATAGAATCATTCGTTCTATTAATCATTAACATCAATCAAAGTTTTCCACTTCCATCTTTTTCATAATTCCCTCACCATATGCATAAACTGTCATCCATCTCTAAATATTCAGTGCACAGCTTTGAGCTTCCTAGCAATCAAAGAGAGGTGCCATTTTTTAGACTGCCTAGCTATTTTATTAAGAACCCGTACAGTCCAATTCATCTGCTAGTCTTAAAACCTAACCTTTATATATCCTGGTGACTTTGAATTAATTCCACACTTCTATAGCAGCAAAAGGTTTGTGGCTTCAAAAGTATATACTAGGCATAGTCAGAAGACCATTGGGAAGCCTAGCCTCTAGTATAACTAGATGAGGTGGGTTCCTTACCTGAGGACTATCACGCTACACACCCTGGGTGCGTGAATTTGCATTTGTCCATACAATTCACCAGTGTAGTTTGATTGCAGCCAATGTTCGTCATTGACTGCCTTGTAGATGAAGCCTATTCCGTAAGTTGTGAGCCACAGTATATGCTCCTACAGCACAGTAGTTTAACTGAACCTGAGTACTAACAGCTTAAAGTTTTATCCTATCCTAAATGAATACAAAATGGGGTCAGTAAGTCTCATTATGAGGAGTACACTCTTTTTGCTAGAAGTGCAAATGATGATAAAGAAAGTAGATACTTCACTTGTAAGGGTCAGTTAGAAGGGTAAAATTGTGTAATAGTTAATCTGAATATCCCTAAAAAAAACTCAAAAAAGACATTATAACAGTACTTATGGAGTGGTAATCTTGAAAGAGGGGCAAGTCTTCTAGGGAAGGCTAGAACACCATTTTCTCCAGCAGCCCCTGTACCCTTAATGCCCTTCCATTAGGAATGTTTACTAAATAAGATTTGTTTAATACAGGGATGTTAATCGTACATAAGCAGTGCAATTACAATCACCCCAGAGGTATTTTACCTGTTTCTGGTACAGACTTTATTCCTATTTACATACTAACAGCTAAGGAATGTGCCTGTTTGATAGATAATCTAACAATGGTATAAATTGTACCTCTAGGCTGGATTCCATTATTGCTATAATTTTACTAGAACACAGTTTGCAGAATCTTAATCTGCCCTTTTGGAAGGGGGATTACTTTGAAGAAATCTAGGGATGTGACTTAGTGGCTAGCAGGGGTTATCAATGCAAGACTGACTGCTTTTCTGAAGCCATGGGAGTCCTTCAAAATTACTTTTACAAAAGTGAGCAATGCTGTCTATGAAAAATAGGCTCAATAAAGAGAGACAAGAGTAAGATAGGAAGACACTGGTTATGGCTGCACTATGTATGAGGTGGTGTAGAAGGTGCTCGTTTATTTTAGAAGCTCAGATGTATATCTGTCACTTTCAAATGAATCAGTCTTGTCTCTCAAAAGTTTCTTCTCTTGCTAAAGTCTTTTTGTTCTGGGTTAGCACCTTACCCGTTTTCTGTATTTTTTGAATCCAAAGTTGTTTTTTTTTAGACTGTACTGCCTTCTTTAGAATGTCCTACAACAGCAGCGAAAACACTGTGCATTTTTTATTAAAAACATGAGCATTGTAGCTATGCACCGTCTGTATAAAAATAATGCTAATAAAATACAATTTATGTACAGAAATATATATTTTTGTATAAAAATAAATGCTGTTTAATTAGAAAGAAAGATGATCAGTTACTATTGAATTTAAAGTGCTATTTAAAGCAACCTTGAAAAGCAGACATATGAAAACCGATGAAAAGACTAGTTCCTGAAACAGTTTTAATTTGTTTATTTTTACTACAAGGTTGTTTGAGGATTCAGAGTTGTTGCTGTTTTGTGTTTCAATATAATTTTAAGTTTATTGGTGCCTTACTGAGTGACTGGGAATAGCAAGAGGTGATGTTAGTGCAACACCTGGCACACTCGCTATCAGGGGTGCTGTTTCCCAGTTACTGATTTTAAGATCTGGGAGCTACTAGAGAGGATCTTATCAGTAACGTTATGACTTTTATAGAGTAAGGAACATTTGATTAGAGCCACAATTCTTCACAGTACTATTTTTTTTCATTTTTATTTATTTAACATTTGTTGACAGGGAAAGTCCAACTAGGACACAAACTATTTTCAGCAGAGGCCTGGGGTGAAACGCTCCAGATGTATGTCTAGCAAATTTTAATCAAGAACCATTCCCATAAAGCAAGAACAGTCTACTGAAGGGCATTTAATATCTTACAGTTATGTTAATACATTTCTACATTAAGGTATAAACATTAGGAACTTCTTTCGGCTTTTTCCCGGTTAGGGGTCGCCACAGCGGAAACTCCGATCCGCTAATGATTGGTAGTTGAGTTTTACGTACCGGCTTGCCAGGCCTGACGCACAACCTTCAACGAAGGTACACCCATTCACGCATGTCTCCACGCAGAAGACGCTCTAGCTGAGAATCGAACCGGACAGCGTCTTACTGTGAGGCGACAACGCTACTGCAGCACCACCACCGCGGACTTACTTAAATGGACAACAACATTTGCTTCCAGAGTGGTAACATGTTATCAGCAGTAGACACGTGTGTGCAGGAAGGATTACAGAACTGCTAGCTAGACATATTCTACATACTTTCTGGTCAGCTGACCTTCATCTTGCCTAGGAAGACCATACTCTGCCTCCCTACATACCTTAATACTATATTTTGTGACTTACTAACCTATAGGAATAGTGTCCCAAGTAAAGTTTGACTCTATTCATGATTAACTGCTAATATTCTTATCCTTGTTTTATTTACCATTTTTTCAGGATCTGATACTTTAATGGTTGATAAAATGACACAAATAAAGGCTGACCTGTGCGAGTTAAGCAGGGTAGCTTTAAGGTCTCTCAGTGACAGAGGGAGATTTTTTTTTATTCTCAAACTGTTGCCTGTGGTGCCTTCTGTGCAGAAGTATCTGTTAATACTACTACTAATTTGTCTGACTTGCTTTTTACATGTTTTCTGTTTCACCTTTGAAAATTACATGTTATATCTGTTGTTCTGCTCTAATTTAACATTTTCTATTAAAATAGAGTCCAAGTTTCATTTCAAATGTGATGCATCACTAATAGCTTGAATAGGTTAAATACAACAAAGGAATTAAAATCCAAGAGGAAGCACTTTTACAATGAGAATGATGAGGTGTAGAAGTATGTCTTTGGGGACAAGCATGTAGCTGCACTGAATGGTTTTCTTGAGGCTGGTAAGGAATAAAAAACGTATCAGAATCCAAGAATACATAGGAAGTAAGAAGAATTAGGGTACACACTACTGAAAAACTACTGTTTATCTACTACATCGGATACTGACCAGACTAGACGAGCCAAATGGTGGCTACCTCCTGAAAAATATGTTCCCTAATCTGAGAGACACTATACAAGAGGTAATAAAAGTATGTGTTACAGTGTGAAGACCTGCATGGTGGGGTGTTTTAGTGGAATGAGGCAGGTTGAAAATAACAACAGCAGCAATGGAAACAATGTAATTAGTTGTAAAAATATGAACTATTCATAGCATTAAGTGACACACAAAACTTGTTTGTCTTTTCGGCTTTTGCTGGCTAGGGGTCGCCACAGCGGAACTCCGGTCCACTATTGATTGGCAGTAGATTTTTATGGTGCTGAGTTGCCAGCCCGACGCCCAACCTTCAGCGAAGGCATGCCCATTCATGCATGTCTTTCGAAGGTCACTTGACCGTGGGGAGGACATGCAGACTCCACACAGAAGGCACTCCAGCCGAGAATCGAACAGGAGAACCTCTTGCTGTGAGGCAACAATGCTACCGCTGTACCACAAAACTAATTTTCACAAATATTTTTTTATTCAAAAAATGCTATTCTGCAACTATAATGCATGGGATATTAGAACATCAAGAGTGGGAAGGTCTAGATTAACTACATAAAAGTGCCTTCATCAAACGCAGGTTGAGTTAAAAAGATGATCAAAGCTGGGGTCAGTAACTGTGCTTCCATGCCCCTCTGTCCCTATACTGAAAATCAGCTCTGGGACTGTCCCACCTTGGTGTTAAGAAGAAAAGCATCTTTCAGTAACCTTTCTGGTGGAATCTGCATTTTTAGTGAATTTGCTAAAAATGTTGATTCATTCTCTTTTTCTAGCAAAAGGTTATCCAGCTTCCAGCAAGATCACTGAATCGTTGTACAGAAATTGTATTTTATTAGCATTATTTCACAAAGAATGTAAAATGTGAAATATATCACTGTTTGTATTATATATGCTGCTTGCAAATCTCTCAGACATAAGAAAGTTATCTTTTCACTAGCTTCTGATGGGTCCCACAAAAGCTCTGCACCCTACTTTCACCTAAACCTGTCTCACTACTTGGTCTAAATTAGAGATAGCTGAGATGTCCTTTAAAAATTGTACCATGGACATCAAAAGGCCTAAAACTGCCTGTAGGTTAGCACTGAAATGATTTTTGATACTCTTTCATTTACTTAACAACACCTCGTGCCAAATATGCCAAGTCGTCAGTTTAGCTTTGACCTTTTCTTGCACAGCATACAACTCTCTGTACCACATGGTCCCACAGACAACAATAGGTTCTGACTGCAAATCAATATGTCCCTATTCAGTTACTTTAGAATGAAACCTGCTGGCCGATATAAGATTACTCTCAAACAGAACAAAAGTTACACAGATGTTGATTCCTTTGACAGCACACGGCCCCTTTATCCAGCTTCATGTTTATCTACCCTCCCACTGTCACACTCAGCTGTTACCAGCAAATGTACATTGCTGCTGCATTATGTTGCTAAGGTAATGCTTGCTAGTTGCTAGGATGTTCTGTGGGCCAGCTTCTTTGTAGCTTCGTCCTACAATAGGGGTCATGGCACCCCCCTCCTACAGTACTGTCAGCATTTTTATAGATACAATGCACTTTAACATGCTTCCATACATAATCATATGCCAAATAAAAAAGATGCCCTGCTGAAACCTCTAAAGACATGCAGGTCTTTGTGCCAGAACTTACGTCACCACATGTTCTCAGAAGTTGGGAACCCCTAGTGTTATCAAGGTCAAAACATAACTGCTGTGTGCATATTTTTTTGTTTGTACATCTATTTTTTTTTTTTTTTATAATCCATGGTTATCTTTTGATTTTTTTTCCAGTTTTGGTCTCCCTTGCTTAATAAAAATATTCATAAACTGCGCCCTTATTCATGAAAGAGTGAGTACTGGGAAGGGGTGAGAAAAACTGAAGGCAGCATGTGATGTATATTATAGCAATAACCCACACCTGGGTTTGGGTAATGCTGGATTTACCCATGGTTGGCATGGTTTGGTCACGAGGGCGAAGCCCGAGTGGCCAAACAAAGCCAGCCGTGGGTAAATCCAGCATTACCCACACCCAGAAGTGAGTTATTGCTATTATACAATGACATTATTTAAGAAAAAAAATAATTACTTTTCTTAAATAATGGCATTGTATAATGCCTCCTTGCTGCCCTTCCGCAGCTGTCTGGTAATCTGCGGCAATTCTGATGTACTGTGCATGCGTCTGCCTATGCAGTACATCAGAACTGTGGGCAAAAGCAACGGAGAAAGCAAGATCTCCGTTGCTTTTTACAAACTGTTTTCGCTATATTAAATGGGTTTAACATAGCGAGACAGCTTTCGAAAAAGCAACGGAGAATCTCCGTTGTTTTTTTAAAGCTGTCTCGCTATGCTAAACTCATTTAACATAGCGAAACAGTGAGAAAAAAAGAGTTATAGTAATGGAAAAAGTCCGGGTGACCAGACCTTTTTCCATTACTATAACTCTGATTTACAACGTGCACACTGACCAATCAGCATGCATGTTTTTGAATATTAATGGGGGGAGTTGTATAATAGGCTATTGACACCATAATTGCATTTCCAGCAAAGTGCTTTGTAGTATATACATTTCAAAACCTTCCTTAAGGCTATGAAGTATAACAAGATGGTATTTTTCAAAATGTGTGAGAATAAGTAATCACAGTTTATGAACACAAGAAGATTTAAGGCAAAGCAAAGAAACCTTTTTTGTGCAGAGGGTGGCTGTCACATGGAGCATTTTTCCACGGCTATCCTGATATGAAGCTTCTAGTTTGTCTGCAGTACTGCAGTGTTTTTCATGTATGTAAAATGCAAGTGAGTCGGTGATCCAGCTGACTTCCCTAGTGACTCGGAGTATAAAATCTACCCAGTGCCATATATAGATTTACAGTAATAAAATGCAGCGGCAAACAACAAGCCACAATTGAAGACAATAAAAAAAAAAATCAAACCTAATTATACACAGTTGTGAACCAAAATCTAATCAATATCACATGAAAACAACAGCCATAAGTAAAACATCATCCTCAAACCTACAAATAACAGTGTACTACAGAAAAGCAATGGTAACAACCCAAATTATACCTATCCCAAACTAAACCAACTGCCCTTTAACACCTCATGCCTACAAAGCATTTTACACTGGGAGCTTCATCCCCCATACGTCCCAATGTGGGGGGAGGCTTCACCCCTCCTACATCCACTGAACTTATTGGAAAATTGCATCAAACCACATAAAAGGATTTTTTTGTTACTAAAGATATGTTCAGTCTTGCGATGAATGAATATGTATAGTCTTCATGCTGAGCTATGTTCAGGCCCCAGTGTTCAGCTATTCCTTTTCTTATCTAACACGGCTCGGTGTTTAAACAGAATTATGCCATGCAGCACTTGTTCTCTGTAATAACCAATTTTAAACACAATCAGACTAAAAGAAGGATAATTTGGTCTCATTCTTTTTTTTTGTTTTGTAAGTTTATTCTGGAAAAACTTTTCACAAACCCACTAGGAGTCAGTGGATAGCTTCATCACTAAACTGCCTCGTAAAGATAAACTTCTGATCAGCACTAGAGCAACATGTAAGAAAAATACCCCAGGAAGACCAAAAACAGATGTCTTGCCATCACATAGCCCCCCCCCCCATAAGCCTGGATTGCATATGTTATCCCTAAAAGTATTTTTCACCAATTCATTTCCTACTCCAGCCTATTTTTTTCTTTTGAATAATATTCATACTTTGTGCTTGTGGACTACCAACCACTTATATATCAGTCTTAAGCTCTGGTGGTAAGACAGCTGAATGGGGGTTGCCATCTTCCTCCACCACCAGACTCTGTAACACCAGCGTTTATACCAAAACTACCCTTGTTCCAGTGGCCTGAGAGTCTGGCTTCACCTGATCTCAGACTGGGGCTATCCACATTTAAGACTAGACCCTTGCTATCTCCAGGCCTGGGGAACTACACAGTAGTCCTAAGTGTTTGAGTCATATGTGGAGAAGGTCAGTGGATTTTCATACATTAGCCTAGTCCCTTCTTGTAGCAGCTTTGACATACAAGTCTTCTTACAACACCAGCTCCAATCCAAACATGTTTCTGTATATATGTATAATTTTTCCAGAAACAGTGTGAATGCTGTTTGGTAAGCACACATCCCCAATCTGTTTAATTCCTCAATGCTGCATTTTGCACTAGATCAAGTTACCATTCTGTTACGATTGCTGAGCTAGCATTCACACCTCACTCTCTTTTGCTGTGAATGGCTTCTGCAGTGCCTGTGTCACTAATTGAACCTGGGACACTAGGTCACAGTCAAGGTTATACATCCCTCAGCAGTACAAAGCCAGCTACACCACTGCATAATTTGTTATGTCAGGCTAAGATGACCTCGTTTCTGGATTAGAAGAGCATGGCACTACACTCCAGGGTCTTTCCATAGGTACAGGAACCCTTCCCTGTGAAACTACTTCTGTCCACATTTCTCAGTATGTAGTCAGTGTCATAGGCCACTGCATCATTGATTCCACATTTGGCAAAGAAGCCATTCTGCATGCCTACTAATACAGGGTAATTTGAAACACATTCGGAGATATGGTTACACAAACTGTCTCTTCCACCTTCTGATCTGAGTAAGGTAGTCATGAGATGGGTCATGCATTTATTATTTGCATAAGTCTTCTCTCCTCCAAGGCAAGGACAAAACAAAACCTATCCTCCAGGCAATTTAAGTACAAGATAAGTTAAACTAAAGATATGAGTAACTGGAGACTGAGCAGGAGCTTTTAGAGAGGTTAATTCAATCCTACTCTGATGATTTCCTTGTTTTAGTGTTTCACAAAGCTGGATGTACATCTCTCACGTGTGTGTAGCCACACCGATTATACCCACTACAGCATTTCATTTGACAGTGCCCATCATCTACTGTGCTTCCACAGCCATGGAACCTGGTTAGAAACATCTCGTCTAGGAATTTAGTGGTTATGCTCACCTCCTTACAAGCATCCAGATTCCTCGCCCCCTCTAATGTCTAGCTTCCCCATGCAGTATTTACAGACATTTAGAAACTGGTTTATGGACACCAACTTCATCTTACCCTAAAGGGCTCCTTTTTTGCATCATCATAGTCATTTAAAATCAGTACCACAGAGATGCATGCAAGACAAACTACAGAAAGTTTCTGTAATACAGTGGTTATTATGTCTTCTACACATGGAAAAGGTCCTGTGTTCAATCACTGCAACACTGCACTATCACCCCAAGGTGTAATGTTTTCCAAAGACTTAAATCAATACTTTTGCCTGGCAGTTAGCACTGATAATTAAGGTTACGACCGGTTAACAAGCTACTTCCAGTGGTACAGGATTTGATTCCCTTAGCGTTCATTTACCTTCTTTGTGACCTTGTTCTAGTCACTTAACCACACAATCCTTTGGGAAAACTGGGAATTTGAGCTTGGGTCCTCACTAGTCTCCAGGACTGCATGTCTAGTAATTACCTGTGAATCTAATGAAGCCAGCATCACCTCTGTAGCTGTAGAGAATTCCTTGGCATCATCATATCAAGTGGAGATTTGTTTTAGCACGGATCCTCCATCTCCATTGTGTATCAGGTGCTATCAACGTTGCACTTGTTGTGTATCCAGTAAACTCAGGATAGTGCTCATTTTGTGCCTAGAAAGACCAGGATGACTTCTGTTTTGTATTAGTTACCATCAAAATATCACCTATTCTTCATCCAGTACCATCAAATTACTTTCTGGTGTGTCCTTTGCCATTAGTAGAGCACCTGTGTGTCATGTGACATCAGGACAATATTCGTTATGCATCTAATACCATCAGGATAACACTTTTTGGTTGTCTGATACCCTCAGGCTAGCATTTGATGTGCCTTTTTGTTATCACAATAGCATTTTTGTGCATTCAGTACCATCAAGAAGGCACGGTATCATCAGAGTAGCATTTATGGTCTGTCTGTTACCGTCAGGATAGTACTTGTTGTGCATTTAGTATCACCAGTGGAGCATTCATTGTATCTCTGGTATAATCAGGATAACATCTGCAGTATGTCTGTTACCGTCAGGATAGTACTTGTTGTGCATTTAGTATCACCAGTGCTGCATTCATTGTATCTCTGGTATAATCAGGATAACATCTGCAGTATGTCTGTTACTGTCAGGATAGTACTTGTTGTGCATTTAGTATCACCAGTGGAGCATTCACTGTATGTCTGGTATAATCACGATAACATCTGCAGTATGTCTGTTACTGTCAGGATAGTACTTGTTGTGCATTTAGTATCACCAGTGCTGCATTCATTGTATCTCTGGTATAATCAGGATAACATCTGCAGTATGTCTGTTACTGTCAGGATAGTACTTGTTGTGCATTTAGTATCACCAGTGCTGCATTCATTGTATCTCTGCTATAATCAGGATAACATCTGCAGTATGTCTGTTACTGTCAGGATAGTACTTGTTGTGCATTTAGTATCACCAGTGGAGCATTCATTGTATCTCTGGTATAATCAGGATAACATCTGCAGTATGTCTGTTACTGTCAGGATAGTACTTGTTGTGCATTTAGTATCACCAGTGCTGCATTCATTGTATCTCTGGTATAATCAGGATAACATCTGCAGTATGTCTGTTACCGTCAGGATAGTACTTGTTGTGCATTTAGTATCACCAGTGGAGCATTCATTGTATCTCTGGTATAATCAGGATAACATCTGCAGTATGTCTGTTACCGTCAGGATAGTACTTGTTGTGCATTTAGTATCACCAGTGGAGCATTCATTGTATGTCTGGTATAATCACGATAACATCTGTGGTATGTCTGTTACCATCAGGATACCATTTGTGTACTTGGTACTATCACGACAGCATACATTAAGTAGTTGACGTATTCTGATAAGTAACAGAGTCGCATAGATGTCAGAATCACCAAAGAAATCTGCAAGTTTGGAAAGAATTATCAAAGATCTTATTAAACATTCTCTGGAACCAAATTGTTAAGCTTTCTAATTATGTCAGGTCAGATTATTCTACTAATACAGTAAGATAAGGAATGATCTAAGAGAAATTAAGTCAAGAATCTACCATGATTTGTAGTATAGAAGTGCAAAGTCAAGTAAATCACTTTTATGAGTAACAGTTCAGGCCTGGATTGTAGCAGTCTGTCCATATCCCTACAATTCTCTTATTGCTTTAAATGAATTGTTACTAAACATAAAGTAGGTAAAATTAGTAAAACTGGCTCTAAACCTACTGATAAAGGACTAAACATCTACCTATCAAAATAGGGAATGAATTTCTGTACACTCAACTCCAAAGGAAGTATCTACATGCCAAAAATATGAATGACATTCCAATGATTCTAGGACCACATCCAGTTATCCAGTTTTCATTAGCAAAGTAAACGATTGCCACACCAGCAGTGTGTGTTCAAGCTGCAGTCCATCCTACACTAATGCTTCATTTTTATTTTTTCTGCCACTACCGCTCATCAATATTTATATACCAACTAGTTTGTCTTCTTTTGGAATTCTGTGCTCTACTATTTCACTGGCTCATAGTCTTCTTATTCTACAAAACCTCTGAATGCTAGAATATGCACAGAAACAAAATATTGCATAAACAAAATGTTCTGCAGTCTTATATAAAACTTTTTGCTTATTCCTGAATGACTGCTGTGCAGAATCAAGTACTCCGTCTGCATTAAATCACAACAAATTATGTATTACTTCTCACTTCATTTGTTTCTGAAAACGTATTGAACTTGTTCAGTGGTTCATCTTGTTTAGTAATAGTAGCCAGACAACTGTTATCATCATCACATTTGAGTACATTTCTTGTATTGTTACTTTGCTTTTATTTATTGTATTTATTTTTAATGTTAATTTCTCAGTGTTAAATTTTACTGCACTTTGTTTTCCTGTCGGGAACAGTCTTAGGTCTCCTCTGAAAATGGGCACTGCACATTAGAAGTTAACAAATATAATTATATAAATACATAGATGCAAACATATTTATTATTTATTTACTTTGTCTTAGGTCTCGAACAACAAAACACCATTCTGAGATGAAAGAGCAAGAACTGAGAAGGTAGTTATTCTAATTGCCAAGTTGTGACTACCAGAGGGATAAGACTACATAGTAAGGAGACACTGCAGGCAATGCCCATCCATGTAAGTGGGGGGGGGGGGGGGATTAACCACCCCCCCCAGTGGAAAACATCTATCTTCAAATTATTTCCATTAATTTTTGTGTAGGTCATTTAAAATATTGCTTTTCAGGACTTTAATTCTTTCGAATTCCATCAGGCTAACAGAAATAATTTATCATCCCACTACCCAGAGGAAACTAGTGGTTTATGCATCAAGGACCAGAGCTAGCCATGCCAGTGAACCACAGCAGCTCTTAAATTGTCTCCCTACACAGTCAGGCCTGCAATATTACTAAATTCACTGCCTGCATACACTGCAGCTGCCTCAGAGAGGTAAAGCACCTTAATCTTACAGTCCTCAAACCTGCATGAACAAAGCTTCCGGACACTACTTGAAGGCTACAACTTGAGAGACAGACATTATGGGATTCTGTTTATATTCTCAAGTATGGAACCTCAGTACCAGAATCAAGCAAAATCAGCTCCAGTTATATACTTACAACTAACAGGCTACGAAATCAATAGCTTAACATTCAAGGATACACAGCTGAAGGGAATGTTTGAGCGTTCTGTCAACAGAGACAGAAAGCACACTATGACAGTCTGAGTGATTGTACTTCAGTGTCAAACAGAGTGATAGATGCCTCATTTACAAGTAATTTTTTTTTCTCCCTCAGTGGATCTTACTGAAAAGAAAGACTGGGAAAACAAGAAAACACAGCCGTCATAAATTGGCAACATTTTACACCAGTCATGTGCATGGAGATAGGAATGAACAGGGCAATAACAGCATTTAAAAAGAAAGGGGTCCATCGAAGTGATGTAAATGAATATATTGGTATGCTGGTCACATCTTTAAATGACTGCTGTGGGCAGCAGATGGGATGTCACTGACTAAAACAGACAAAAGCTACTACAATGTTTTTCCTCAAAAGGCATGACTAGTAAAAAAGACACTCTGTCATAGATCAACTATTTTCATTATCAATAGGAAGTTAATAGAAGCAATTTGTATGGGGGCTTGTGAAGCATCAGCAATAAATTCTGTAGCCCCCCCCCCCAGCAGCACATATTTTACACAAACAAAGTCAGAAAGACTTGAGCATTTTCTTAGTTCCACTTATATGGCCTCAGACATTTGTTAAGCATGTTTTTCAGTCTCATGCTGTGGCCGCTTCTTTGCTGATTCACTGTTAAAACTACCAATTATAATACAAGAGTAGGCTAGTACAAAGGAGGGATGGGTAATACATTCATTTAGGGATAACAGGAGACATCAAAACCAAAGGCCAAGGACATAGGTTCATAGATTAATACTAAGCTAACTGCCCTTGCGAGCCATTTTAAGCCTAGCCAATTATCCCTTGTGAGACTCAAACCCTGCACCTTGTGTTTGCAAGGCAAACACCTTAACCATTAGGCCACCCTCTCAACCCACATCAACAATTGCAAACTGCAGTTTATTGTACTTATTCCTCTGCTGACTATAGTTCCGCCATAACCTCTTAGTACAAGAAATCTGGACAAATGCAAAAATAATGAGCTGACAAAGGCCCAAAACAGAAAGTGCTAGAATAATAGGTTTTGCATCGGCGTGCATTCGTAGGTTTATAGGTTGTTATTAGGCTAATGACCACTAGGGCCCTTACAAGCCCAGCCATGAACCAAAGTATCATCGCCATCTATATAGGGGGAATGTTAGTAGGGAGGTAACTAAGGGATATGTAGGGGAGGTTTTAGGAACATGAGGGCCAGAGCAGGGGTAAATTTATGAGTTTCCATCCAACTGTCAAGGCTTCATTTGAATAGGGTCAGGGATGAACTCTGTTTTAAATGGATGAGGAGCCTATTACACAGTGCAGAGGTCCTGTACTCAATCATAAGTCTGAGAAGGGTGGCACTATAATTTCCTTGGACCTAGATGCATACCCTTACCTATAAGATGGGTGACAAAGAATGATTTTTTTCTATCTTAGATACATGTTAGTCAAACACGTCAAGGGCCAGATTGCTATCTACATATGTTCCTAGACCCTTTACTACTGGGTTGACTCTTAGGGGTGTTTTATTGATGGAGTAAATAACCTGGGTTGAAAGTTCCCAAAGGGCATTAAAATGCAATTTTTGCCATTGAGGTTTAGGCCATGGCTTTGGCACCAGTCATTTGTCTGTTTTAAACCCTGTTGCAAGATGCTTCTGTTTTGGGGGAATAAATAATAGCTCCCAATTTATACTCATCTATGAACTTGGTGAGACTGTGGCCTTGAACATTAGCCTTGACTTCTGAAACGTAGATGGCAAACAGGACAGAGCTCAGCACAGAGCCCTGGAGTACTCCATGGTGACAGGTCTGTTGGTGGAGTTAGTCTCACCGATCCTGACATCTTGGATCCTGTTGGTGAGCTACCCGGCAAGCCACAAGTTATGTAGGGATTCATGCCAAGCTCAGAGAAATTGTCAACAATGGCTGAGTGGGGTATTGTATTGAATGCCTTGGCCAGGTCAAGATACACAGTATACACTGCTTTACCTTCATCAATTGCCTTAGTGACCCTTTCAAAGAGGTCTACCAGACAAAGTAGGCCAAATATTCCCTTACCAAAGTGAAATCTGGATGAGTCCAGTGTCTGTAGGTTGCCAATGTCCTTGTTTATCATCTGCATGATAATGTGATCCATGGCTTTGCATATTCGGATCATTAGACTGCTGAGTCTGCAGTTCCTTGCAACCTTACCTAAAAATCTATAATATACATCCTAGCTGACCATCTACCCTTATGGAGAAGAATGACTGTTGTGGTCCTCCATTCACTTAGAACATAGCATGTTTCAAGGTTGTGGTTGAAGAGTGACTCAAGTGATCCTGATGTTGTCAGGACCCATAGAGGTGGTACTCTTGCTTTAGTGAGTGTTGCCAACACTTGGTTACTGCTAATAGCTATAGGAAGTATGTTGGAGGGGATTTCACAAGGAGGAGCTGGGGGGAAGTAGGGAGTGAGGTTTGAGCTAAATTTATCAGCCAACAGATTTGCCATTATTCCTCTTTTCATACAGTCTAGTGAGGTACATTTCAGGTCATTTGCGCCCACATGGATTATGGTAGAAGCATATCGGTAGCTGGGGTGTGGTGACTTGTGTGTGTGTGTGTGTGTGTGTGTGTGTGTGTGTGTGTGTGTGTGTGTGTGTGTGTGTGATATTGTGGATCCTGGCTCTAGATAAGTGATTAACAGTTATCTTTTTCTTGTCTAACCTGGTGAGTGGGGCATCTGTGCATCACACAATGCAGTCCCCAATGACAAGAGTATTAGGTAAAGTATATACTTGCCTTATGGGCTTTGCTCTTGGGGGACCATTGGGTAGAGAATTATGTGAGATGTTTGGTGTTTCTTTTGGTGTGTGTGTTAGGGATTATTGAAAAGCAGTGTTGCTGTTAGGTGACTTTGGAGGTCTTTGAGATTTGGGAAGGTTTCTATAATTCCAAAGTACTCAGTCCACAGCTTAGAAAAATGACAACCACAGCTCAGAAATACTTAAACAAATTTTACTGATTGAGTGTTTTCGTGAAAACTTCTCCAGAATCATAGAAGCTTAATTAAATACCAGTTTAAATATCCTGTCTACTTGTTTCACATGCCCATGGCCAAGCAAAGAATGAAATCCCTTAATTACATTCTAATAAAATCATCTAACAACTAGAACAATTAATTTAAAATAGCTTCCACAATGAATACTGATTTTGAACAAAACCTTACTATGCTGCATCACATAAAAAAATCATTAAACAATAGCCAGTATAGAAAACATGATTCTATACTGAATAAGATTTTAATTTCAAAACACTTGAGATTGAAGTGTTGTCATTTAATCCAGGAGGGGGCATTGCATTAAGCCCGAGTTGCCAATGAAGCTCCTTTTCCTCTATCAACTCAGTCCATGGTCCTCCTCTAGGATCTTTAAAACAACCGGTTCAATTGCAAAAAACAAAAAAATAATGGTCAGAATGCTTCCCAAGTGTTTCACTATAGCATTCCCCATGTACTTTTTTCTGATATCAGACACGTGTTCATAAACCCTGTCCCTGAATTTCCTTTTAGTTTTCCCTACATAGAAATTGCTGCATTTTTGGCACATAGCCATGTACACCACCCCCTGGGAATTGCATGTACAATGAAACCTGGGTCTAATAACTATATGATTAATTACAATCAGTTCTCTTGTAAGTATGTGTTTACACATATTGCAGAATCCACATTTACAAGACCCTGGTATTCTCGAAAAATAATAGCCCCCCTTGTCATCATAACTTTGTTCCAAATAATTTTTTATAGTTCGTCCCTTTCTAAAAACAATCTCTGGACAAGTTGCAATCTTGTTGGTGACGTCACCAAAACATGTGAAAATTGACCAATTCTTAGTCATTACTTCCCTTATCTTATCTTCTTCTAAACAATATTTTGTAGTGAAGGCTAAATTATGTTCAACAGATTTGAATTGCTTATTCCCTGTCATTTCAACCACCAAAGTGAAGGAAGACTGTAACAGAGGTACAATGACCCCCTTTTCCCTTTTATTAGTCAGTTCATCACTAACAGAAGAAATTAATTTGTGGGGTTTAACTCCTTGCCAATAACATATTCAAGGACATCACATTCCTTAGAAAAATAATCAAAATCCAATACCTTCTGGCCAGTCGGATACACTGGCCTTTAATGAGCCCTCTTTTTTTGATGCATGAGGTGGCAGCTTTCATAATGCAGCAGACTATTGATGTAAGTGGGCTTTCTGTACAAGGAACTGACCAATTTGTTTCCTACATAATCCTTAAACAACCAAACATCAAGGTAATTAATATAATCACGATTAAAAGTATAAGTAAATTTCAGAAAAGAAGTTGTGTTATTTAAATAGTCAATAAATGAACTGATCTCATTTTCTGGTCTAGTTCCACACAATAAATATATCATCTTAAAAACAGAGTAGTAATTTCCACAGTTGTATGGGGAACTTATTAAAATGTATTTCCTTTCCCACTGAAGTAACACAATATTAGTAAAAATGGAGGCGCACGCGGCACCCATTGCTACACCTTTGATCTGTTGGAAATATTAACCCTCGAAGTAAATGAAATTCTTTTTTACAACCATTTCCATACAAAAAGTCAACACATTGATTTCATTGTTATCCATACTGGAAAATTCACATACAAAATCATGGAACCACTCAAGGCCCACGTCATGTGGAATCACCGGAAATAACTCAACCACATCGATTGTAAGAAAAATTAATTCACTAGAAAAATCGAGGTTTTTGACTTTTAACAAAAAGTTCCAGGAGTCCTTACATAGATGACCAAAAGCATTTAAACAGTTTTTTAATTTAATGTCTATGTATTTACCAAGTGGGTGGATTTTTGATTTCGTAGCATTGACTATAAGCCTCATTGGTGGATCAGTGGTGCTCTTATGTATTTTCAGAAATCCAAATATATTTGGCACCACTAAATAGTAGAAAACTTCAGGGGTGATTTCCCCTTGATCCACCATATCCTGTAGCCACAAGTCAATTTTACAATATGCCAGATGGATGTAATTTAATGATATCTCTTCATATAATTCACTATTAGAGACATACCCTTGAATCCTCTGAAAACAGCCATGTCTACTCATGAGTATAGCCCCATCGCCCTTGTCAAGTCTCATGACCCTAAGTTCTCTATTTTTAGACAACTCGTAAAAGGCAGCACTCCTGGGAATGTAAATTCTGCTTAAGCTTAATTTGACCTTGATTCAAACAAAGGTTATGAAAATCAAATTTGACCATTTTTTTAAAAAGTAATAAAGGTAGCACCAATGGTGGATTAAATACACTCATTCAAACATATTGTATTCTAATTACGTTATCCTGTGTTCCAAATATAAACTGAAAATTCAATTTCTTAAAAACAATTTTAAATCTATTAAAATGACATAAACTTTGAAGCTTGCCAAAGAAACAAATGTTTGGCCACAACTCAGCAAATTATCATGTTGCCAAGTACAAATACACTGTAAACAGTAAAGTCACATGTACTCTTTTTTACAACAGTAGGACCTGCAGGCTCCAAGTTTCCTGTATTCACCATAAAAGATTTATACTCCGATAAATCCAAAAATCAGGCAAAGTGTTCATGAAACCCACTGATTCCTCTTGTTTTGGCCATTCCACCCTCCTCGGTGAACAGGGAGTAGATCCCTCTGCCTCATTGTCTGGTTCCTGATTCATTCGGACCTCTGGACCAGACTAACGTCTAAAGGGCGAGCATGGTAAATATCTTGCTCCTCTCTGTTGTTTCAAATTGCTCCTCATTGCTTTCTGAAGCATTATGAGATTTTCTATTGGTGGAATTTGGTCTGGGATAAGCCCTGCCTTCTAGGTATTCCCTCTCAAGCTTTTTTTCTTTGCAATTTTTAACAATAGAGATTTCCTGGTCAACACATTGAAAAATGTTTAAATATTCAGCTTGATTTTGTATGAATAGTAAATCCTGGGTTATTCCCCGGTCAAGTCATTTGGCCTCCGCCATAAGAGAGTCTATTTCTTTCTGATTATGCTTCATCCAACATTCAAGTATCTCACAGCCACAGCAATTAAAAAGTTCAACTAGTTCTGAATATGTGTGACTTAACTGTGGTACCTTTAGGAAATTTCCAAAAGCGGAGGCCTTTGGGTATCCATTTCTCTTTCAATCACTCATACAAATATGTATTTTATAGTTGTAATTTCCAACATCTCAGGACAGCGTTTTCAAAGTGACCCAGAGACTGTTTTAAAGTAGGCAGGTCTTCAACTACACCCGTTAGAGTTTACGGTTAGGGTAAGTGTTATGTAAAAAGATGGATATATTGGCATGTATTTGTGCTGGTATGAGTGACGGTATCTCAGCTTGTCTTGTGTAGGGTAATATTACAGAAATGTTTTTTCTACAGTAAGGTGCAAGGTTACTTCTAAGAGCAGGGGGAAAATTAGGGTTAGCAGGCATTTGTAAGGAGGTGCAAGAGGTGAAGTGTACAGTCAGCTTTGAGTTCACTGTAATCCAAGTATTACTTTGAGGTAGAGGAATAGACCCACTTTCTCAGCCATGCCTGAGTGGGAGAGTAGAAAAAATATTAGCCCCACTATGATAGCATTAAGAACTGATGTACTATTGGCTAACAGTTACATGCAGATAGGGCAGCGTTGTGGCTTCCAGAAGGTATTCTTGAAAAGGGTTGCAGCATAACCCTCACCTCATTATTTTGGACATGCGGGCACATTGAAAGTAAAAAGATCATCCTTCTTCATTAGTGCTGATAAAAATGACAACATAACTGTGTCCTGATTATCAAGCCAATGATAGGCCAACAATGAATGGACTGAGGGAGGGAGGAAACAAGAAACCACTTGTCCAGAAAGTCTTAGTCTCTGCTTACAAACTACTGTATCAGTTAAGGATCTGCCACTGACATAACTTTATACAAAGCAAGTCTGAACATTCACCTGCAGAATTGTTATGGTCCCTGTGATGATGACAACTGAGCCACAGAAATCATTTCAACTTACTAGCTTAAAATCTTGAACCAAAGTATAAAACATACCGCAGTAAAGCCCCTTATCACAGGAATTGCACACTTAGCAAGACTTAAATTATAAAAGTTAGAAATTCTTCTTAAAATTCACAAATACAAACAACAATAAAACTTTATTAGTCAGATCATCGCCTCATAATTAGAGCAACATAGAAAAAAAGATATACCCAGAGAAAGGTAGAAAAATAAATGTCAACAAGACGGGGAATTTCTTTACTATGGTTAGATATATGATCTCAGAATCAATTTCATTTAGATTCAGTAGGCATGAGCACTTAATACATGTGGGCATTTCCAAAAATTAAGGGGGTGGGGGCTATGACTATTATACTGCTCACCTTCTAGGCACAAGAAATATAGACAAAGCTAAAAATAAACGGGGATAAAGGCCAAAAATGAGGGACAAATTTTAAATATTGCTCTTATAAAGTTAGAAATTACTAGAATACACGATTTACTTTAGCATGCAGTTTCTGAAGGATATAGAATGTGAAACTCAGATGTGTGTCATTATTTAGTAAATTCAGTTCTCAATGATTTGCCTGAAAAACACAAATTTTAATTTTTTGTATTTACACTACAAGGCTGCAAATGTATCAAATGTTATGATGCATATTCCTTGTTTCACTCTAGTGTTTGTTTTAAGTTGACACTTCCTTTATATTATGATGATAGCTGCTCTCAAACAAGTGAGACTAGTTTTAGTTTAATTTCTTTACTGCTTTTAAGCTATGCACCTATACCCAAAGCTTCAGCACATAGTTTACAAATAAAATTTGGATGAACTACATTTAATAATACACTGTACTTTGTGAGATGCTGAGGCATTATTCATGCAAAATCAGGCAAAATAATAAGCTATTTAAACAGTTTAGTGGCTTAGCACTTTAAACTGCGGTGGTGGTGCTGCGGTAGCGTTGTCGCCTCACAGTAAGAAATGTCCTGTTCGATTCTCAGCTACAGCATCTTCTGTGTGGAGACATGCGTGAATGGGCATACCTTCATTGAAGGTTGTGCATCAGGGCTGGCAACTCATCACATAAAAATCTACTGCCAATCATTAGGGGACTGGAGATCTGCTGTGGCGACCCCTAACCGGGAAAAGCCGAAAGACACAACAATAGCAAGTGGCTTAGCACTTTAAAGGACAGCATTCTGATACTTTGTGGACAATGGCATTTTTTGTTTGTTGTCACAAAATATTCTGTTAGAAAAAACTTTATTTTGACTATTACATGTTAAAGGCATTCATAACAATTCCACTCAATTTCTGGCGCAGCCTTTTAGCATGATTTTTCTTAGACTAATAGAAATAGCCTCTAGTCTTGTAAGATGCTCAATTAAGAAATGTATGCTACATGGAAATCTTTCCAGATGCACAGCTGCTTCTTTCCCTACAAAGCAACACCACCCCAATGGCAAAATTAGGTGGTGTATGAAGTGACACGGTAGTTCAGTATGCAAAATTATTTGCAGACACGGCTTTTCTGTAAAGCACAAAGTACATTTTCTGACAAATTATACCACTCAATGTGATGTCAAGAAAATAAATTTTCTTCAAATCCACGTATGCTGTAAACCATAAACCAAACCAATTTACAATTCAGAGGACACAAACACAGTAATGTTATTCATCCTGCCCTTACAAATAAATAATAAATCAACTACACAATGGAATTATGTTTGCACCACAGTCCTAGCAAAAAAAAAAAAAAAAAAATCCATAATGAAATGAGATGCTTTTGAACTTGGAATTGTGTCATCTTACGTTCTATTGCCGTGAAATTCTTATTTGATTTAGACTTTAGCCAAATGCAGCCATGTTATGGAAACAATGATTAAGACTTGCCTATGGGTGATCCCCTGCTGCAATTATAGCCATCATTAACTGTTGGTTTAATCAGCATTTATTAATGAGTGATAAGTACCATCTGTATGAATAATTCAGTGTACAAGTCTTGTTCATTTCTTATAGACAAAATTTTAAAGTATCACTACAGCCTAACAGACTGCATGCTTTGTGACTCTGCAGATAGATCACATTATGCTTATCTGTTATGACAAGTCAAGTTAGCTGCTAGATTGTAAAAGCTGATCAATGATGATTTCTTGCAAATAAAAAAATACATGCTATACTGTTTGCACATTTTATTATGAATAAAATATCTTTCTTATTCATACATACACGCACACACACACATACATACATATATATATATATATATATATATATATATATGTGTGTGTGTGTGTGTGTGTGTGCGTGTGTTTACTCATACACATATAGATATGTACACACACACACACACACACACACACACACACACGTATATATATATATATATATATATATATATATATATATATATATATAAATATATCACATATGGGCACACATAAACAATAAACATACTGCACAATGTGTGTGTGTGTGTGTGTGTGTGTGTGTATATATGCACACACACACACACACACACACACACACACACACATATCTATGTATCTATCTATACATATATATATATATGTGTGTGTGTGTGTGTGTGTGTGTGTGTGTGTGTGTGTGTGTGTGTGTATGTATGTAGGTCTACTTCAAATGCTCGAAGCTGCAGAATATCGAACCACACATCATCAAGGATGAGATATTCGATGTTCAGCAACATCAAAAATGAAAGCAGACTAAATTAAAAAAGATAAAACTCTAAGTTTTTCGAAGGGGGACAAGCCCCATGCACCCCCTGCTACTTAAATATACCTACTCTAGATCACACCACAATGAAGAGAATGGTAAATGTCCTATTCTGTGCAATCTTGGAAATGGTACATTTTACTAGCAGGGGATGTGGGGGTGCGGGTGGGGGGCTTGTCCCTCTGCAAAAACATGAAATAAAAAGTTTTCACATTTTATTTTTTTTATTTTTTTATTTTTTTTTAGTTTGATATTGGAGAACTTTGATCCTCTTGTCCTGTATGATCAGAGGCTCGATGTTCTGCAATTTCAATACTCTGAAGGGGACCCATATATACATATATACATATATATATATATATATATACACATACATACATACATACATACACATATACCACACAATGTGTGCATGTATGCATGTGTACCCATACAGGTACACACAAATGATTACATGTATTACACACACACACACACACACACACACACACACACACACACACACACACACACATCTTGCAACGCTGGGTAAAGGGTAAATTCCCTGATCCTCAAAGTACCACAATCTCACATAAGAAAAAAGCCAGTCAGTGTGATTAGCTGATTTTCAAACATATCTATCGGTCTGTATTTGTATACACCCGCGTGCGCACCCACACATACACACACACATGCAAACTCATACACAATGGCACAACTTAGATTATGAGTTAAGGGTTAAGGACAAAAATTCCCAAAATTTGTACTATAACAGCCTCTATGCCTTGTCTATGAAAATATTGATGCAGCAGATGCATACAAGGTTACTTAGAGAAAGAAATTAATTAGATTTTTTTTAAGGACTGGATAGATGATCTCGCACATATAAATACTAAAGCCATTTTTACATTATATTGGAGCAATGCATCTTCCTGCTGGATGATTACTATGACTGTACAAAGGGCACTAGGGTCTTGGGATTACAAGGAAATAATACAGTCAGTGAAGGGTGATAATATGACCTTCAAGATAAAAGTGAGGAACTTACAGCAATTAAGAAACAGGAATAATGTCTTAAGTTTAGGTCCTTAAATGACAGAGAAGAAGATCGGGCATGTCTGAGGAAGGGGATCAGTTCATATGGTGCAGCAGGAGTTCAGACCGGGATGGCATGATGGAACACACGCAGCTGGAGTAACAATATGCCAGTCAAAATATACACAGCAAATGCAGACGATGTGATCAGCACTATGAGAGAGAGAGAGGCAGGGAGGAAGATTCTTCCTGAGCAATAACAAAACAGAAATAAACTGCATTTAAATCTCTCAGTGGAAGTTGTTTTAATGGTGGACTGAGAACACATGATCTACTACTATATTAATAACTAAGATAAGCCACGACTTCCCACCAGTGGAAAGGAGCAGGATGAAACAACTCCACAAGCAGAAATGTAGGATATGGTCCATTAGCAAAATATATAGTCAGTAAAGGCTTTCAAAGGGACAATGAGAAAATGGAAGTCTAAATGTGTTCTTTCAGAGGAAGGGTTGAATGCTACCACTGGGGCCATGCAAGCATGGAGTGGAACAAAATGCACACATTATTACTTCAAGGGAAAACAGAAGTGAATTAAATGCTTGATAGAGAACAATCCTACATGCAAGAAATCTAAATAAGACTTAAGAAAGTGTTCATCACTTCAAAGGTTCAATTACTCCACTTGGTATGTGGTAGGAATACACAGTTATTACAAGCAAGGTACCACACCACTATTCCCTGTTCTTCTCCAACCTGGTATCATAACATCTCTGTTCGATGGAGAAAACAATCTTTATGGATAAGTGGGCATCTCTTACTACCCCGAAAATCTAAGAAGATGCTGGCTGAAACAACTCTACCCAGAAATAGTCCATTGTATAAATGAACAGCTGAGAAATCAAGCAAGAGAACTGGATCAACTGGATATAAATAACACTGACTTCTATGTGAAAATCTATTGACAGTGTGATAAAAGAGGTCATAATGTCTATGTTGTCTGGCAACTGGCACAGAGGGTTAAGCCTATGAGCTGTTAACAAGCTGCTTCCTGTGGTCGAAGGATTGATTCCATCCACCAGCCTCCGTTAAACTGTGCGATTCTCAGCAAGTCATTTAACCAAACGTGTGTGTGTGTGTGTGTGTGTGTGTGTGTGTGTGTGTATATATATATATATATATATATATATATAAATGAGCATATGTATATAGATCTGTATCTCTCTCTCTCTCTATATATATATATATATATATATATATATATATATCTAAATATATATATATATATATATATATATAAAATGTGTGCCTACAGTCATCAGTGCACACTTTGTGGGCGGGTGCGGGGAAGGACAATCTCATAGCATGATAGCAATCACAGACTTCAAAAAGCTGCATTTTCCAAAGCTAGTCTTTCAGTTGAGTAACATGTCAAATATGGACTATATCCAAATGTACAACTGCCCATCTCAAATATGGAATATATCCAAATGCACAGCTACCATCCTAGACCTCACATGTGAGATGCACAAATATTGTTGGATGCAGGATTTCCCAGAAAACAGTGTAAATGGCAACCAATTCTACCATGCCTGCAGCTATAAGATGTCCTTAGTTAAGCAGCACACCTGTCTTATGGTTAATGCAGTCTACTGGGACTCAGCAGGGTGATGGGCAAGCCATCTGAAAGGCTCCAGGTGTATCACATACAAAAGTGCTAGCACTTTCACAGCTAGACACCACTATGATTATTTATTGTACAGCATGCAAGCACTCACACATCCAATCACCATTGTCACTAAGCTCTGGTACAGTGTGCTAGCACTCTCACATCTAATGACCATTGTCAGCATTCTTGATACAGTGTGTAAGCCCTCTCTCATCCAGTCAACACTGTGACTATGTTTTGGCACAGCATGCAGGCAGTCTCGCTATCCATTCACCACTATGATAACTTCTGGTATAGTGTGCAGGCACTCTGACTATCCAATCATCACTGTGAGAACTTCTGGCACAGTGTACAAGCATTCTCACTATACATTCACCAATGTGATAACTTCTGGTACAGTGTGCAAGCACTCTCACCATCCAGTCACCACTGTGATAACTTCTGGTACAGTGTGCAAGCACTCTCACCATCCAGTCACCACTGTGATAACTTCTGGTACAGTGTGCAAGCACTCTCACCATCCAGTCGCCACTGTGATAACTTCTGGTACAGTGTACAAGCACTCTCACCATAGAGTCACCACTGTGATAACTTCTGGTACAGTGTGCAAGCAATCTCACTTTCCAGTCACCACTATGCCAACTTCTGGTACAGTGTGCAAGCACTCTCACCATCCAGTCACCACTGTGATAACATCTGGTACAGTGTGCAAGCACTCTCACCATCCAGTCACCACTGTGATAACGTCTGGTACAGTGTGCAAGCACTCTCACCATCCAGTCACCACTGTGATAACTTCTGGTACAGTGTGCAAGCAATCTCACTTTCCAGTCACCACTATGTTAACTTCTGGTACAGTGTGCAAGCACTCTCACATCCAGTCCCTACTGTGATAACTTTTGGTACAGTGTGCAGGCACTCTCACATCTAGTCACCACTGTGATAACTTCTGGTACAGTGTGCAAGCACTCTCACCATCCAGTCACCACTGTGATAACTTCTGGTACAGTGTGCAAGCACTCTCACCATCCAGTCACCACTGTGATAACTTCTGGTACAGTGTACAAGCACTCTCACCATACAGTCACCACTGTGATAACTTCTGGTACAGTGTGCAAGCAATCTCACTTTCCAGTCACCACTATGCTAACGCCTGGTACAGTGTGCAAGCACTCTCACCATCCAGTCACCACTGTGATAACTTCTGGTACAGTGTACAAGCACTCTCACCATCCAGTCACCACTGTGATAACTTTTGGTACAGTGTGCAAGCAATCGCACTTTCCAGTCACCACTATGCTAACTTCTGGTACAGTGTGCAAGCACTCTCACATCCAGTCCCTACTGTGATAACTTTTGGTACATGTGCAGGCACTCTCACATCTAGTCACCACTGCGACTATGTTCTGCATGCAAGCACTCTCACAGCCAATCTGAATGGAGAGATGAAAAGTCAGCAAGGAAAGGAGTAGTAGTAGTAGTGGTGAAATTGAATTCATCCTCAAGTCTTGGTGAGTATCTTCATGAGGTGGACCCTGTTTTCACAAAATCTCACCAAGGCAGCACTGATATATAGACTGTATTTATATAGCATATATCATGGACAGAAGTAAGTCAAAAACTAAAAAAGACAGCTGGGTGCACAAGACCCAGGGTAAAAAAGTGCCCAATCCTGACAGGCTCACTGGTGCCAGGACTGGAAAAGATGACAGTGCAGAATCCTCAAAATATGAAAACATTCCTACAATGGGGCCAGGCCAGGTCTAGGGGGAGGATGCCCCCCCCCCCCCGTTGTAGAAGGAAGTAGCAGTCCACAAAAATCACAAAAACTGATAGGCCAAAGAAGAGCCATAAAGACGATAGAGGGGACTATTGAGGATAAGAAAGAAATTATGTGTTGTTACTATTATTCAACAAGCCCAGAATTTCCAGACACAAGATATACAAAATGATTAAGAGAGAAATTAAAAGAAAGAAAAATACTTACGAAAGAAAAACTGTTAGAAGCTTCAAATGAAAATTTGTGTTCATTAATACAACAGATTTGTGAAAAACAGTATATAGATCAAGAAACATTGATAAACGAGAAAAACCAAGAGATATTTAGAAAGTATAAAAATGAAATATCGACATTGGAAAGAAAGAGAGATTTGATATGGTGCGATATTTATGCAAAGGAGAAAGCCAAATTAATCAATGTAAAAAAAAGGCAGCCCCAAAGATATTCGAAGAGAAATACAGGAAAAGGCATCTGGATATGGAAAATTTCACAATAATAAGAATAATATCACAAAGATGGAACGTGGAAAAGAAGATTAGTAAAGCAGAAGTTAAAAAAATAGAAGTTGAAGTTAAGGAGTGCCTGCAAAATGAAGGATTTGGTGTAGAAGGTCTAACACAGGTTACATCACAGCAGGATGGAGTGAGTCCCCAAAGCAGGAGAAACAGGAAAATCAGGAGACATGTGAAGAAGAAATATGGACATGGGAAAGAAAAAAAGAGATTTAATACGGTGTAATATTTATGCAAAGGAGAAAGCAAAACGAACCAATACAAAAACAGCAGCACCAAAGATATTTGAAGATAAATACAGTCAAAGGAATACAGACATGGAAAACTTTAAATACGAAAATTAAGAAGACAAAGAGGAAAATTAGAAAAGGAGATAAGTAATGGAGAAGTTAAAGAAATCAAAACTGAGGTTATGGAGTACCTGCAAAGTGAAGGATTTAGTGTAGAAAATCTAATTCAAAAAGCACCACAACAGGATAGAGTAATGGATATCCAAATTAAAGGGAAACCAGTGGAACAGGAAGCAATTGGTCAACTGCCATATGAAGATAATTTGGATCTTTCCAGAGGAAACCAGTATAGACGTTCACTTGAAGCTAGACAGCAAGGGAAGGAACAGGAAACTCTGATGCAGTCAAAGTTGAGGAGTGATAGGCCAGTGAGTTCCCATATGACAAAGCAACGGATGGCACAGGATGAAACTGAAGAGAATGTGCCCCAGGAAAATGTTATAAAATCTTTTTATAGAATGCCCACAGGAATTGGAAAACAAGGAATGTGCTCTCAGTTTGGAAGAAAATGAGCTAAGAGAAGAGATGCTTGATTTAATAGACATAGACAGATATATTACGATCAATGAAAGAAATAGACTGCAGAAGGTTAATAAAACCCAAAAAGTCAGAAGATTGATAAAACAAATGAACACAGTAATTAGGACTGTTCATAGAGATCCATGCGATATAACAGAAGTAAACAGGATATATTACTGTGTAGCTAAATTAATAACCTATAAAGTTCTACCACAAGAACACGGGGTAGTAACGGAAAGGTAGGGGAGAAATAGAATACAATCATGGAAATATCGAATACAGAAAAATCTAAAGTAATTAAGACAAGAAATGTCACTATTAGAAGAGTATAGAAGAGGGAACAGATAAACAAAAATACTAAGAAAGATAGACGTGATAAAAGCAATGCACAGTATTAGAACAGACCAGAATCTATCAAGCACTATCGCAAATAACAAACAAAAAATTTCAGCACAGGCAGAAAAAAATTAAAGATACAAAGATAAATATAAAGGAAAAGTACAAAATAAGCACTTTTTTGATGACCCAAAAAAGTTTTATAGAGATTAGGAAATAAGGTAAAAGGATTTGAAAGGCCACCAAAAAAGAAAAAAATAGATACATTTTGGAGAAGTATCTATGAAGATTCTGTGTAACATAACAAAGATGCTAAATGGATAGAAGTTAAACAAAGAATAAGAGGTTTAAAGGTACAGGATATGAAATGGGATGAAGTAACACCCAGAGAGATTGAAACAAAGTTAAGAAAAGCCTCAAATTGGAAAACCCCAGACCCAGATGCAATACCTAACTTCTGGCTGAAAGTATTAACATCTTTGCATGAAGATTTAGCCATGAGTAAGAACTATTTCTATGCACACCCTGAACAGACATCAACCTGGTTAACAGGAAAAACAATGCTTCTACTTAAGAGTGAACCTGCAAGTTCCCCTAAAAATTATAAACCAATAACTTGCCTTCTGACAACGTATAAACTATACAGGGGAACTGATGCTGACAGAGTTTACAGTCCTTTAGAAAAAAACGCAATTATAGCAGTAGAACAAAAGAGCAATACAGGAAAGTAGTCATATGGAACAAAGGATTACTTGTTGTTAAATAAAGTCGTAGTGGAGAATTGTAAAAAGGGGAAGAATCTAAGTATGGCATGGATTGACTACAAAAAAGCATTTGATAGTATCCCACATTCATGGATAAGAGAGTGTTTAAACATGTATAAGATACACCCTACACTGATCAACTACATTACAGTGACCATGAAACAGTGGCAGATCACTTTACAACTGAGCCATGATAAATGACAAATTATTATCTCAGGGATAAAAATTCAAAGGGGGATATTCCAGGGTGACTCTTTCTCACCGCTGCTATTCTGTTTTGCCTTTAACCCATTAAGCTGTCTACTTAACAGCTTAGGCAATGGCTATAATCTGGCTGCTAGAAAACAACAAAGTGTAAAAAGACTTCTCATCTTCTCTTTGTCGATGATTTAAAGCTGTATAGCTCATCAGATGAGGAACTGAAAGCACAACCGCAAGTTGTCAAAATTTTTCAGATGATATAAGAATGTCATTTGGTCTTGATAAATGTGAAAAAGCAACATTTAAAGCAGGAAAACTGCAACACCAGGAAAACATCAGTTTGGGACAAGAATGTGATATAAAAGAAATTGAGCAGAAGGAGAGTATAAATATCTGGGAACTGATGAAGGATCAACAATAAAACACAAATAGATGTGAATAAAACTTAGTAAGGAAGATTTCAGAAGACTTAACTTAATCCTGAAGACAGCACTGACATCTAGGAACATAATCCAAGCTATAAACCAGTTTGCTCTTCCTGTCCTAACTTACAGTTTTGGAGTGACTGACTGGCCTCAAAACATGTTGGATAGATTAGATAGTTAAACAAGAAGGATGCTTCATGGGCCTCCTTGAAATTGATTATATGTACAGATCTGCAATCGTGGGACTCCACACATCTGCTGACCTCACAAGACCCAAATGTAGTGAAAGTTTTGAAATACAAGGAGAATAAATCTCAGATGACTTCTCTGCTTAATCTAGCAGAAGCATATCAGTGTCAAGCAAGTAGATAAAAATCAGGCAGCAACTGAATGTGCCAAAAAAAAAAAAAGAAAGAATATAAGGTGAAGGATCAGATGAGAAGGTAAGAAATGTGGAAAAAGCATAAATATAGTTGCAAGTATAGAAAACTTCTGGAAGAACCTCATGTTGATCAGGAACGAGCACAGGAATGGTTAAGGAGAGGCGAATTCAAACCAAGAGATGAAAGGTTAATATTGATGGCCCAAGATAGCGGGCTGCATACACATTGGTTTACAAAGTTCATTGAACATGTGGGAGAAACAGACAAATGTAGGTTTTGTAAAACTGAATTGGAAACAGTTGCTGGTTGCGACATACTAATGGCAGAAGGACTGTATTCTGAAAGGCATAATAATACTGTGGCAAGACTGTTGCACTGGGGATTGTGCAAACATTATGGTACAGAAGTGGCTGAAAAACACTGGAAAAAAATGAGCTACAAAGCATCATAGAAAATGAAGAAGTCTACATCACATGGGATCATCCATTACCAACAGTTCAAAAGACAGATGCTAGAAAACCAGATATAGTGGACCAGGAAAAGACAAAAGTAGCACTGATCATTGAAATCGCCACACCCAGTGACTACAGTGTCCCGCATACAGAGACACACAAAGTCATAAAATGTCAGGATTTGCAGGCAGAAATGAGATCAATGTGGAAGAAAGATACCCAGACAGTTCCAACTGTAGTAGGAGCAACAGGTCTTACAAAATAGGGTCTAAAAACATACTTAGATATGCTACCAATACATGTAACTCCATATGAATTACAGCAGCAGTCATTACTGGGCACATTGCAGGTTCTGCGAAGAACACTACTGGCTGACATCAAATAGTGAAACAATACTAATTTCATGAACTTTAATCGTGCTTTGACTTAGGAATGGGCTCCATCCCCATCACAGTATTAGAAACCCAAAAGACTTGGAGAAATTAAAAAAACAGTCTCCCTGTGATAGCGTCTGGTACAGTGTACAAGCATTCTTACCATCCATTCACCACTGTGATCATTTCTGGTACAGTGTGCAAGTACTCTCACTACCCAGTCACCACTGTGATAATTTCTGGTACAGTGTGCTGGAACTCTCACTATACAGTCACCACTGTGATAACTTCTGGTACAGTGTGCAGGTACTCTCATGTCCAGTTACCACTGTATGTTCTGGTGTAGATCAAAAGTAAGGTGCTTCATTACAGCATACTACAGCAGGACAGAACAACATTTTTTTTCACTTGTATGTCATATAATGACACTGTTCTGTTTCGAACCTAAAGTGATGATCAACCATTTACGATATAAGCATTAAAAGAGGCTTCTTTCCTACCAGTTAGATATATACAATAAGTGATATAGCTTTTTTTGTCAGATTTATTCTATCTGCTTCCCACAGCCCCCCTTCATTTGAGTTTAGCATTCTGACCTGTGCATCAGCCTCCCAAAAGACATTGCATTTGACACGATAAAAGAAGCAGCACAGAAAAGATGATTAACAAAATGGTCTGATCTCGTGCATTAGTTACAGAACAAGGTTTAAAATATCAAGGCTGTCGAGGGCAATCCAAAAATAATTACAGCCAGTTATGAAACAACAAAGCCTTAAGTGCAAACTGTGCTGGCAGGGAATAAATACGGGTGACAGCACGAAAGCACCATAGTGACAGAGATGATAAATGCAATAAAATCAAACAAAGAACAAAGGGAAGGCTAGGATTTAAAGGCAGCATTTCATTACTGTAATCGTCCTACCATCTCCTCAGTGTAGCCACTAACACAGAAGTACAACATCTGAATGCAGACACGAATCACTTCCTCCTCTGTCCTGCCCATCTTTACTACTTTAGCATCAGCTCGCCTATTGAATTTTAACCCTTTCTTTTCCTTACAACTATTCTCTTATATCTATCCCTTCTACTTTTAAACTCCATCACGATTTTCCCATCATCACCATGAAAAGCTCTTCCAACTTGAATCGCTCTTTCCATAATTATGTACTTTTCCCTTTCTCTTTTATATACATGTCCAGATACAGGTGTACACGGACACATGTACACACACACACACACACATATGTACACACATACACAATGCATACACCATTGCAGTGTTTGCTAGTCACAGCATAACACGTCACCTGCAAAAAGAATTAATTTCAGAATGAATTTTATTAACAATGAACTATTTAAATATTTCACTTGTATAACAAGGAACTCAGTTGCAACTAAAATGGCTTCTGTTGTAGACCTTGCCAGTTCTCAAATAACATGATCCGCAACACTACATGCAGAACTCCTAGGGAGGTTTATATATTCTTTTTTTTGTATAATGTATAAATGCTATGCATACAACCTTCTGCTCAGTATCTATACCATATACATGCCATCCAACATACCATTTATATTAACCACTGCTTATCACTAACACTTTCTTCAGCGCCTTCTGTCCACTGAGTCTCCTGCCTCAGCTTCTTGTTCTTTCATTCCCTGCCCTGCCTTCTAATTGTCCAGTGACCCTGTTTATGCATCTCTTTAATAAGTCTGCTAAGTGCCTGTGGCCCACTGTTATTCATCAATCAGTCTTCCCACAAAGCCTCCTATTGTCTGGTATCCACTGCTCTCTTTCTCTATCTCTCTCACACTCCTGCATCCACCTGATGACTGTTCAATGGTTGTCCTCACTGCTAACTATCCTTTGACTCTCCTCTTGTCTGCTGAACATCTACTGACTTTTCTATCTGTCCAGAAATAAATGAGTATATTTTTTTGAACAATACTTTTCCATCTCTCCATTTTATTTCATACAAAGTACTACCTATCTAACATTACAGACACCACTGCTACCTAATGTGACATGTCCATCTTCAACAAACTGGAAGCTTGCCAATTTGCCAGAGGTGATGGCTAAAAACTTAGTGTGTTAACAGGTGAGCCATAACAGTTTCCAATAATACGAAACATAAAATAAAATAAAATAAAATAGAAAATGCTCACACCCAGCTGCTACAACATTTTCAGTGAACAGTACTTAAGAATTTTTACACAATGCATAAATGTTCATGCTTCAGCTAGATGAAGCTCTTCAGTTATTTTCATCTACAATTTTGGGGCTAGAAAAAATGAAATAAAATAAAAAAACTGCTACCATTTAAGAAAACCATCAAACAAATAAAGCAACAATGTATCGTAAAACAAAAATCTAATCCTTTTATTTCATACAATGCATGACCAAGGTAACATTACAGAAAGCTCAGTGTGACATGACTAAATATGATCAGTTTTGCTAGTCATTCCAATGTCAAATGTTCCATTTCTAGACATTAGCATATTAACATTATATAAAATATTAATATTTTATATATTTTTAAATACTCTGAAAACAATGACTTTCCACCCTAATATCAGTTACATTGGGAAATGCTCCAAGCCACACATTGTCAGCTGTCATGGTATATGACACGGCAGGGTATCTAACCAGCCTGCCAGTATCATACATTCTCCCCTACCCCAAAATAAAGAAAACAGGCTGTTCTGCCATTCCGCTGCGTCTGTATCTACCAGCCTGCACAATCACATACAAACTTCACATACATGCTTCCCACTTGCAGACAAACATTGTTTCTTTACCGACTTCTAAACGTGTCAGAGGCTGATAATTGTAGTTTTACTTTGCTTGAGGGATTAACTTATAGATTCTTTGGGCATTTTTTTATTAGAGGCCTACTCCACAAGAAAACAGCTCCATCTAAGAAATAACTTATATTCTTTTATTTTTTTCTGTCTGAAATGAATTTCAGACTAAAACATCCATATAAAGGAAATGTTCTACATAATTCAGTTAAAACAAGTTTAATAATTATTTGTAATTAATTATATAATTAATGAGATTATAACAATTTTAATGTAGTTTCAAAAATGTTTTATTAACATAGTTGGTTATTTAGTGAATAATTATTTGCTCTTTATTGTACACGTTCAGAAACTTATATGCCTGGCTTTATTTCTGTCTAGTTACTAAATAATTACATTTTCAAAAGTGGCTCTAATCTGAGAAGTGGACAGTAGCAATATAACTTTTTTTCAGACTGCCTGCTATATTTTGAATGATATTTCCATCAAACACTTTTTTTTTGTCTTTTGACTTAACACAATTTTCATACGACTTTTACCATGGTAAGCAATGACAAAACGGTAATTATACCATGACCCCCCCCAAAACGTGCACGCTGATTGGCCAGCCTGCACATTGTAAATCGAGTTATTCTAATGGAAAAAGGTCCGGTCGCCCGGACTTTTTTCCATTAGTATAACTCTACTGTCTCGCTATGTTAAATGGGTTTAACATAGCGAGACAGCTTTAAAATAAGCAACGGAGATCTCCATTGCTTATTTTAAAGCTGTCGCTATGCTAAACCCATTTAACATAGCGAGACAGGTTTTAAAAAAAAAGCAACGGAGAAAGCAAGATCTCCGTTGCTTTTTTTACTGTTTCGCTATGTTAAATGGGTTTAACATAGCGAGACAGTTTTGCAACGGACATCTCCATTGCTTATTTTAAAACTGTCTCGCTATGTTAAACCCATTTAACATAGCGAAAACAGTAAAAAAAAGCAACGGAGATCTTGCTTTCTCTGTTGCTTTTGCCCACAGCTCTGATGTACTGTGCAGGCGAGCAGTACATCAGAACTGCCGCGGATGCCAGACATCTGCGGAAGGGCAGTAAACAGGCATTATACTATGCCATTATTTAAGAAAAGTAATAGTTTCTTTTCTTAAATAATGTCATGGTATAATAGCAATAACCCACTTCTGGGTGTGGGTAATGCTGTATTTACCCATGGTTGGCTTTGTTTGGTCCCTCGGGCTTCCCCCTCGGGACCAAACCACGCCAACCGTGGGTAAATCCAGCATTACCCACACCCAGGCATGGGTTATTGCTATATTATCAAACAGCAGTTCTTGGGTTTATGATAAAATCAACTCTTGAGGCAGTGTGAGATGTACATTTCTGGAGGAGGTGTGTTTATTAGGGTCTTCTTAATAAAAAGTGTACACCAAAATAACTGAAGAGCTGTTCATAAAGAGTTGTTATTTTATCTGCAACATGGCCACTTAAGCAATGTGCTTTAAAAAGTCTTATAAAGATGAAAAAAAATATTGTGCTACAATTTTACTTTTCTGGTTTAGAATTATTCTGAAATCATTTCAACTAATATTTATACTATGGACATTTTTGTGTTAAGATACTGAATGCAGTCTACAGGCCACCACATCATAAACCATTGCAGTGCTATTTAGCAATTCCATTGTGAAAGGTAAACCAGTAAAAAAAAATGTGAAAATCACATTCCTGGCAGAATCTAAGTATTTCTAATCAGTCAGATTCATAAAAGAAACATGCTGAAAGTCTATAACAATAACACTTATCTTCTTAAATTAAGCATTAAAGGTGGATTTTATTTAAAGAAGTGAATTGTGACTCTGACAATGTTCAGTACTTTCAGGTATAGTTTACAGTACATTTGTTTCTTTACAGCATAGTTAATGTAACAGATCCATAGCAAAAAGCATTGTTTCACTGAAAATGAGAGCCTGGGCTCACAATGCACAATCATCTGCCATGCCACATGTAACAATTTTCACTGCTTGTATTCATGAAACAGTCTCATAAAAATGCCACAATAAATCTTTAGAAATGATACAGCAGATTATGACACTACATTCCATTTGTCGAAAACCTCCTCCTAACTTAACCAGTTTAATATTTTCATCCAGAACACAATACTACATTATTTTATTCAGAGCATTTCATGGAGAAAAGTTGTAATTTTTGCTTCATGCTTAAAACTGCGATTTTTGACACTGAAAAAATGTTTGTATTGATTTTGCAAAACTGCCTACCATATAATTTGCATTATTTATCTGTAAATAAATATATCCTGATTAGAGAACGCTGACTGTATGGAGCAAAAGATACTGAAAACTAAGGATGTAAGTCTGGATATTTATCTCGGTGTCATTTTGATACAATTTAACCATTTACTTATTTATTTTTTATTTTTATTTATTTATTTATTTATTTTATTTTACATTTGTTGACCGGGCTAGTCCAACTGGATACATGTCCATTTTCAGTGGAGGCCCGGGGAGAAAAGCTCCATATGACAAAAAACAACACACAGGAGATAAGAATACAAGGTAATACTTTCAAGGTCACATGAACAATAAAACAGGTTAAACAGATAGTTTAAGTAGTTGAAACATTCTTGGGTAGTTGGAGTACTCTAACTACAAATGAAGTCCCGTTGAATTATGAATTGGATGGGTAGTAGCTGGCTGTTTGCTGCTAATCAAGATTAGAACATGGGCATAACCAGTTAGATTTTAGTAGGTCTTTGAGTTGTTTTTTGAATTGGTTGAGTGAAGTTTCGTGTCTTAGGTTGTTTGGGAGGGCATTCCAGGATTTTCCAATGGAGTTCGCATAGAGTGCTTCACCTCCTGAATTATTAGCTTTAATGGTTTGGATTTGAAGGTATTTGGAGGATCTAAGGGATTTAAGGTTAGAGTATGGAATGAATATTTTGGTCATTGCGGGGGTTTTGTCAGGATGGTGTATAGTTTTGAATGCCTCAGTAAGTTGATTAAGTTTAAGAGTGTTAGGTAGTTCTAACCAGTGAAGTTTTCTAAGATTGTTACAGTGGTGTGTACGATAGGGCATTCCTGTTATAAATCTAGCTATGTGGTTATAGGTTGTAGATAGTTTGTTTAGTTCTGTTTTATTAAGGAAGGAGAAAATCGGTGAGGCATAGAGGAGTGTAGAAAGGAGGTGAGTCCTAGCAATGGTTAATTTAGTATGTGGGGTTAGGAAGTTCTTAATTCTATACATGGACCCAAGTTTCTTGTTTACCGACTTAATGGTCAGATTAATGTGAGTGTCAAATTTAAGCTTGTGGTCTAAGGTCACACCAAGCAGTTTGGTGTGAGAGACAGGGTCAATTTTGGTCCCATTATTGGATATTACGTGAAAGTTGGGGTGATTGGAGGAAGGAGAATGATTTCCTTGAGGGGTGGGAGTAGTGGGGAAAAACAGGAGTAGTTTGGTTTTGGATGGGTTAAGCAAGAGTTTTAGTTCCAAGAACCATTTTCAAACTAGGGGAAAACAGTTTTGGGTGGCGATTTGGAGTTTATCGAGGAGTTGTCGGAGCAGATCAGTGTGGAGTCGTCTGCATATTGTATGCAGGAGGCTCTGGGAATAATGGTGTGCAGATCGTTAATAAATAAAGAGAATAGTAGAGGACCAAGGATAGATCCTTGGGGAACGCCGATATTTGTGGGGAGTAGGTCGGATAAGCTATTTTCCCATAGCACAGCCTGATTTCGATGAGAAAGGTAGTCATTAAACCAATCTATGGTATTCTTGCTAAGGTAGTATGCCTCCAGTGTGTGGATCAGCTGTTGGTGATTCACCATGTCGAAGGCTTTGGAAAGATCAAGAAAGAGCCGAGGTTATTAATCTATTGTTACGATTGTGGTTTACGGAGTCAATAAAGGAAAGGAGGGCAGTAGTTGTGCTGTGATGGGGGCGAAAGCCGTGTTGGGTGTGAGACAGGAGATTGTTTCGAATAAGATGGGTAATGAGCTGTTTGTGAATGCAGCGTTCCATGATTTTTGCTAGTGGAGATAGTATAGCTATGGGTCTGTAGTTTGATGTGTCTGTGGAAGATCCACCTTTATGGAGAGGGATGATGTGGGAGATTTTCCAGATAGAGGGAATAGAAGCTTCTGATATGGTCCGGTTGACCAAGATAGAAACAGGGTAGGCTATGGCCTCAGATGCAATTTGTAGGTAGGAGGCTGGGAGTAAGTCAGCCGCTAAGGTGGTTGGTTTGAGTTTATTTAGGAGGGTTCAAATATAGGAGGTAGGTACGGGTTGCAGGTTGAAGGCAGGTTGAGTTTGGACTTTGGTTGAGGGTGTATCCAAGGGGGAAGTGGAGAGTTGGTTGGCCAGGGACTGAATGGTTTCTGTGAAAAATGAATTAAAGGTGTTGGCTATTTCTCTAGAATCTTTACCAATTAATTTTTCAGGGGTAGGGGTGGTGGGTTTGCCTGGATGAAGGAGGTGATTAAAACCGGCCCAGAATTTCTTGGGATTATTCTGGTGTATATTTTGGAGGTGGCAGTAATAGTTTTTTTTTGTCAGACAATACTGCTGATTTGGTTGAATTTCTAAGTTGGAGAAACTTGATGCGATCTAGTGGGGTTTTAGAGGCTCTCCATTTATGCCAGGCTTTGTCTCGATGTTTAATTTTGGCTTTAGTGTCCTTTGTTAGCCAAGGTGCAATGCGAACCTTAGTTTTAGTGAGACGCTTAGGAGCGTGCGAGTCAAGTATTCTTAGGAAAGTGTTATTAAAATATAACACACTATCATCTAAGGGTAATGTTTTAGGATGGACCAATTACATGCCTTAAGATCTGCAATGAATTGGTCCTGGACAAAATTCTTACTGTTCCTGACTAGTCTGGGTTGTGATTGATTTGAAGTAGGACACTTGTGCTTAATAATAAAAGTAATCAGGTGGTCACTAAGGTCGTTGGGAAGGGTCCCTGTAGTATAATTCATTGGGGCCTTGTTTGTAAGTATCCAGTCAAGGATGCTCTCTTTTTGTTGGGCACTGCCCAGTCTAGTGGGAGTTAGAATATTCTGTGAGAAGCCATGTAAGTTAATGGGGAGAGGATTAGGGAGTTCGGAATAGAGGGCCCAGTTTATATTGACATCCCCTAGGATTATTGTTTCTTGGGGATAGTTGGTGGCAAGCCAACTAAGGATTAGTTCTAGGTTTTCAATATTTTTGCCTGGCGGTAGATAAGTCACTATGAGATTAATACTTTTTTTATTATTAAGGCGAATCTTTAGGGCCATTAGTTCGAGGTTGTGGGCTTTTGGGGTTGGAGTGGGTTCATGGTGATGTTCAGGAGTTCTTGAACATAACAGCTATTCCGCCACCTTTTCTGGTTATTCGATCACTCCTAAGGATGCTATATCCAGGTGGGATAATTTCTTCATCCTTAGTGCATGGTTTAAGCCATGTTTCTGATAGACACATGATGTCAGGGAAGTGAGTTGCAAGCAAGGCATGTAAGCTGTGAATCTTATTATTAATACTTCTAAGGTTGAGATGGAGGATGAGGAGGGAGCCCACTAGGTTTCTGGTATCTTTCAGTGTTTTGGGGTCTAAGTCAGAGTTGGGACCTGGGTTGGGATGGATATCACCACATCTTGAGATAGATTTTTTTAAGTAGTCAAGTATTTTTTGGAGTTTGACTAATAATTTTAGGGTATCTTTTGTTGAGGGCACCTTTGGGTGGCTAAGGGTAGGGTGATTTATTTTAGGAATCAGGTTTTGAGCATGGTAGTGAGACGGAGGGACGGGTTTGGAGTGGTTATGATAATGAATGAAGGTGTGATCGTTAGAAAGATGGACACCTGTTAGGGTTAGGGTTTCATATCTGGTTAAGAGATAGGAAACAGTAAGGAGTAATAGCATGGAGGGAAGGGTAGAGAGAATCTTTTTGTTCATGGTTTAGAGAGGTTAGTGAGTGAAGTGAGCTAGGGGGTTTCGTAAGAGAAACCAGGGTGTGGGAAGGGTAGGAAGGGAGGTTATCAGGTGGGTGGAGATTAGTTAGACAGAATAGACTAACAAAGAAAGTGAGGGAGGTGAGTGGGTGGGGGTAGCCTAATCAGTGTAGACAAGCTAGAAAAGAAGAGGAGATGAGTCAGAGCACGGGAGGTAGTGATTGGTTGGTGGAAAAGGGGAAGGGCTTAGTAATCTAATAAATGTAGAGGTAGTGGGGGCGGGTGGGAATAGGGGGCAGGGTGGGGCGCGGAGCGAGCCCGAGCGGAGCGAGGGCGAAGCGGAGCGGGGCCTACACCACAAGGGTACTCCTGAGTCCTAAAAGGTAACTGATATTGGTATGTTTAACTTGTTTAATAACTTTACACTGTTAGTTTCCGTAGACCTTCCTGGGTTTAGTAGTAGGGCTTTTAGGCTGGTGATAATATCCAGTTCCTGCCTAATCCTACGGGAAACTATGAAACAGAATGCTAGTGCTGAAATTAGGTAATATTTCTTTACTCTTAGTCTCTTTTAGGTAATATTTCTGTACCCTTAGTCTCTTGATATTTCTTTACCCTTAGTCTCTTTGGTAGCTGTTTAGGTCAGGTTCTTTGGGGGTTGGAGAAGGCAGGTGTGTGCATTCGCACTGGGAGTCCAAGGAGTCAGCGACAATGGCAGGGTTATACGCGTTGTCCGTCTGGCAGGGGGGCTATCCTTAGTCTCTTTGGTAGCTGTTTAGGTCAGGTTCTTTGGGGGTTGGAGAAGGCAGGTGTGTGAATTCGCACTGGGAGTCCAAGGAGTCAGCGACAATGGCAGGGTTATACGCGTTGTCCGTCTGGCAGGGGGGCTATCCTTAGTCTCTTTGGTAGCTGTTTAGGTCAGGTTCTTTGGGGTTGGAGAAGGCAGGTGTGTGCATTCGCACTGGGAGTCCAAGGAGTCAGCGACAATGGCAGGGTTATACGCGTTGTCCGTCTGGCAGGGGGGCTATCTGCTGCCGAATTTTCATCTTATCCAGAAGGCATCATAAATATGGCAGTAACTAGATATTCTGAATGCAGACACGCACTGATGTCATATCTGAGTCTTCACGGCACCCAGGAGTGGCCTTAGGTCAACTGATGCCCTAGGCAAAAGGGCTCCACGGCACCCCCAACACACTACCTGGTACCCCCATCCTGGTTTACCTATACCAAATAAATACTGGAAAAGTGCCCCTGCTAGACCGGCGCCCTAGGTAGCTGCCTAGTTGGCCTATGCTTAAGGCCAGCTATGATTGCGCCCAGCAAACATGTATGCACAAGTACTGCCCCCACAATGCAAGGCAACATTCTGCTCTGACAAATGCTTGTTTTTATTACAGCCTTTTCTTTTTCTCATTGTCATTTAAAATAAGCAAAGGATATGAAAAACAAAGCTTCTATAACATTTTAATTAAAAAATGCCAACCTAGTGCATTATCATCAAGCACTAAAATGGGACCAAACTTTCATTTCGTATTGCAGATAATCTTGGGTCATGTTCTGTAAATGCAATTTTTCAGGTATTTTACACAAACTACTCTGGTATAACTAACAGTACTCCTCCCACAGGAACAATGGAAGTCAACTAATATAATGTGTGCAATTAAAAGTTATGCTCCAGATAATTAGTTGATAAATAAGATACTTCAAAAATTTGCATCAAAGATCTACCTGGAGTTTTAACTTCTTTAGATATTGTGCGCTAGATGCTTGGTAAAATGCCACATAATTACTCTACAGTTCTAATAGAATGTTTTTCATTCACATATGGAGTGGCAGTGACACCTGGGGATAACAACGGGGTGGATTGGCAGGAGTGGCTTGGCTGATCTCACCCTGTGAAGACTTGTCCTAGTCATGGACTTTCCACAGCGATCACGTTCAAACACGTGGCTGCATGTAAAGTGTTCTTTCTTCCTCCCAGTATACTGTGGATAAAAGGTCAGTGATTGACATTCTGGTCATACCATCAAAACAGAGGCCTTAAGTCATGGATACTTGAGTCAGGAAAGCTGATGAGCTGTCAAATAATCAGCACCTGGTGGCAACTGGAATCAGAGAGCAGGGTGGGAGCTGGATAGACCCATGCAACCCAAATATGCAGTAATAATGTCTAGGAACAACCTACCATGTGCTTCTGTATGGAAAGAGTTCAACATCCACCTCTAAAAGATTAAAGATCCTACTTTAGAGGTTAGTATTTGAAGATACAGCAAAGAACCTTGGCCAGGAAATGATTGGCATTTGCCAAAATGGCAACCAAAGGGCCTACTGCTGTCCACTAGCACTGAGAGAAGCCATCACGTTAAACAAAAAGGCATTGTCTGTAATGCAAGCTGTGGAGGTGGGTGTGAATGTCAGCATTACACACTAGCAGGCCTGAAAAGAAGCAGCTGCAGCAGTCATCAAAACAAAGAAACGTGTGTTTGAGGAGTTGTCAAGGCCATGGAAAATTACATTAATATGATATCAGAAAGGTTCTGGTAAATTACATAGTGGTTGCGGGGGAGGTGACAATGCCCAGGCTGTTCTTTGCAAGGATGGAGAAATGCTGACCACAAATGGAAACCTAGTCAGAAGGTGGAGGAAAAACTTTGATGAAGGCATCTACTCTTCAGGAGAGCAGTTCCACATCTAAACAGTGCAGTTCAGCCCATTTCTTAAGTTACTGTGGCTAAAACACAGTTCTGCAATGTAAGGCTGTGACAGTAGATGAAATCCAGCCAAAAATGCTAAAGGCTATGGATAATGGTAGGGGCTGTCATTAATACACTGCACTCTGGGGCTGTCATTAATACACTGCACTCTCCATTTACTATGATTATGTCCTCATTCCTACCAAGAGGCACACATTCTGACTAGTAACAAAAAGGATGAAATCTCAGATGCAAGAAGTTCACTTGCCACCCTAGACAGACATCACAATCCAGGATTGTCTTGAAGTAAAACTGCTGCTCCTCTAGGTTGAGATGGATAGAGTAACTGGTGAAGATGGTCCCTGGGTACCAACTGCAAGGAATGGCTCACTGGACAGGGCCACAGGAGAGGTCCAAGACACAGATGAATGGATTATATTTCTCAGCTTGCGCTGTTACTGAGGAAAGAGAATCTGATCTGCTATACTCCCTTGTTACTGCTGGGAACCTTGAAAACCAAAGAAACCAAATAAACTAGTATAAAAACAGAAAAGAATAAACCACACCGAGAAACTGAGTAAGGTTAGCGCTTTCGTTTACTATTTCAGCAAACTTCTTCAGACAATTAACAAATTAATAAAGTATTCATTAAATACATAATCAAAACTATGACATCATGGAACAAATGCAAAAGACAAGCCCACATTTAAAAGGGCTCACACTAAATATTATAACCATTAAAAATAGTAATAATAAACACCACTAATGTATTACAAACATAATTCAGTACATCTAAATATTATGTATATTCAAAAATAAAAATATAAATATATAAATATAAATATATATAATACACAATTCATCTCAACAAGGCCCTCAGTTTTAAAATACTCTTGAATGAAATAGCTTCATTTAAACCTGGCTTTGAAGCTGCATTCAATTTAATTTGCCAAATTAGTTCCTTCTCATCTAACTTTAGGTCACTTGAACCACCCCTTTCATTTTCAATGATTTTATCCAACACTACAAAATTAAATTCATGTGAGGGGTTAGAATTAATATGTCTCGCAAGGGCATTATTCAAATTTGATTTATTTATTGCATAAATATGCTCATAAATTCTATTTTTAAATGCCTTTCAGTACGACCTACATAAAATGCTGGACAGCAGGTACATATTCCTAAATAAACAACACCCATAGTGTTGCAATTATATTTACCCTTAATGGGAAAAAACATATTTCCTATACTAACCTGCTTGGTTACGTTTATGTATTTGCACCACCTACATGTCCCACATTTAAACATACCACAATGGGGGCCGTATATTTTAGGTGGTCCACTCTCCAATAACATTTTCAAGTTCTTACCTCTCCTAAATACAAACTGAGGAAAGTCACTTACATTGTTCTTCATAGAACTATCCTCAGCCAAAAAGTACCCATTTTTATTTACAATAGATCTTAAGAGGTAAGCATCCATAGAAAAAGTAGTGATAAAGCTAATTTTGAAATTCTCATTATTACAAGGGTTACGAGTTTGTTCAATACAACTAGGCTCACAGATGTCAACACTAGAGGTATGGCAATCATTCTCATCCATTAAACTTACATTAATATTTTCTTTAAAAGACAATAAAGGTTGAAAAATACCTAATGAACGTTTGTTCTGAACCTCCTTAATTAAAACATCAATTAAAGACTTAGGATAACCTCTCTTGAGAAACATTTCCTTTAAACAAACACATTCCTTCACAAAATCATCCTCCAAAGTAATCATTCTTGCTGCCCGAACTAGTTGGCCTTTAACCACACTTCTCTTTTGAGAGAAGGGGTGGCAGCTAGAAAAATGCAAGAAAGAATTGGAGTATGTGGCCTTTCTAAATATCTTAGAAGTATATTGTTTATCACAATAGGACTTAGTTAATTCAATGTCCAAATATGAAATACTATGGGGCTGAAACTCCCATGTAAACTGTAGAAAATCAGTGAATCCAGTGATGTGGTCAATAAATCTTCTAACTGAATCGATATCACCTTTCCAAAGGATGAATATATCATCCAAATAATGGGTGTACCATGTGGCCCTTTCCATAAATAAGTTGTCTTTAAACAGGAATTGCTTTTCCCAATGGGCCATAACTACATTGGCAAAAGTGGCTCCACACGGGGACCCCATGGCAACACCCGTTCTTTGGAGATAAAATTGTTTATTGAATAAAAAATGATTATTACTCAATATCAGCTCTAGTAAGTAAACTATAAGATCAATAAGGGACCCATCCATATGATGTTCAAGTAAAAAGTCTCTGACCCATTCGCAACCTATGTCCTGAGGAATCACAGTGTAAAGGTCACATACATCAATAGTAAGGAAATTGACATCATCAGCAAAAGGGATATCGTTAATTGCATTTAAGAAGGTCCATGAATCCTTACATATTTGCTTTTCGCTTTTCAACACTTCCTTTAATTTAGTATCCACAAATTTAGCGCAGGCATAGGTAATGCATTGCCTACCATCAATGATGGGGCGAAATGGGGGGTTATCAATGTTCTTGTGAATTTTTGGTAGTCCAAATAAAACAGGAGTAAGGGGGTAAGGAATATCAAAATAATTAAATAAATCAATATCAATCCTACCATCTAAAAATAGATCATGAATAAACCCCCTAACACGTTTATAAGCCCCATTTACTTCATTCAAAGAGGACTTAATGTAAGCTTCCCCATCCAATAGTAGGCTCATACGTTGGATATAGTCACTATTATCCATAAAAACTAAACCACCCCCTTTGTCCGGTTTACAAATACGTATGCCTGCAAATTTTAAATCTTTCAAAAGATCCCTTTCAATTTGTGTCAAATTAAACTTGTCTATACTGTGCAATTGTCTATTATGAAACAAAGCTCTGAAATCATTTTCACAAATTCTCTCAAAAAGTAAAATAGATGGATGCAAGCCAGGATTGAAGACACAAGACACCCTAAAATCTGTAATTAGGCTGGTAGTTTTCCCTAAAAGGACATTTAGATTCAATTTCCTAGTAAACGATTTTAAATCTATAATACTTGTAGCCAAATCACCCCTAGATGATGGAACAAAGGTGAAGCCTTTGGAGAGAATGTCAATCAATATTGGATCAGATGGATATGTAGAAAAATTAAAAACTTTGAAATCATGTGTGCTATTCCATAACACTACAAGTGTATTCCTATCCTTCCCTTCTGTTCCAACACTATCATTAGGGAAAGCATTGGTAAGGGGGTCACATGTTAAGTGAGTAATTACTTCCTCCTCCTGTTCTGACCCTTCTTTTTCCAGTGCTGTTGTTGATGGGCCTGATTCTGGTGACCCCCATAATTCTTCCCCTTTTGAAAACCCCGGGATGGTCCTGGAACTACATGGTCAATGTTGCCATTATTAGTACCAGGATTATTAAATTGTTTGTTGGCTAGCCTATCGCTCCTTCTCATAATAGGAGCCTCTGTTGTGATACCCTCATCAAGAGTATCATCATCTCTACTATCATAGCCTTCATTTCTCTCACAAAAATTAGTGGAACCACTAGAATCATTACTTATGTTATTGTTGTTATTATTATTAGTAATGTTAGACGCATTCACAATGGGGGGTACAGGGTAAGCTAAATTCTTACTATAAGCAATATCATCCCTGTTTAATTTTTTCATTTTCGCCTCCTTAATTTTAGATAGTGCATTGTCTATACTCGAAAATATATGTACAAAATCATACTTGTATCTTAAAAAGTCTTTGTCAGAACGAATACAGGAATCTAGGCTAGTAAGTTCAACCTTTAAATTCTCCAGTTCATGACAGTAATTCTTAACCAACATATTCATAAACTCCACTCCTTGGCGATGAAAGAGACAAAGTAAGTCTTTGTAGAAACCCGAATTTGCAATTAACCCCAAAGGGTAACACCATTGTCGAAGCCCTTTCGGTACTTGCTGTCTACGTATACATTCATTAAGGTATTGGACTTCCAACTGTAACTTTTTGTAACAAAACAGTTTTAAATCAAATATTTTCAAGTTATTTACCAAATTACTCACAGTACTATCATTTTTTTGAAATAGGAGAAGCGGTTAAGTTATTAGTAAAACCGCTGGTAAAGTCCTGTAGCCATTCGTTTAAATTAGGAACTGCAAAAGATGTACTCACAGAGCCATTACCATTATGGCTACTACGTTGTTGGTGTTATTAGAGTTGTTAGTTTTTGAAGCCGTCTGTCTCTCCACCGAGTTTTGTTCATTGGGTGAAATACGAGTGTTCAAAGCTAACGAACCCTTGGATGGTCCATTGGGTCCGTTGGATAAATTAGACAAAAAGTCCCCTACTACCACACGTCCTCGATCCTGCGATCCTGAGGAATCCTGTTGCAGCCTAGAGGGAGCTTGTTCCATAGATGTTGAAAAACCAGAAGTCAGGGTGTTTCCAGTTTTATAAGGTAGAATGTCGGCAACTTGAGACGCTAGATTTTCTACCTTTTGTGTTTGCAAATTAATTAGATTAGTCAGCTTGCATATAGCCCCCGATTCTGAATTAGAATCAGATGATGGTATTGGGGCATTGTTTGAAAATAAATCCTGAGATCCCGGTGTAGTAAAATCCTCCATAAACGCAAACAATGAAAACCAAAGAAACCAAATAAACTAGTATAAAAACAGAAAAGAATAAACCACACCGAGAAACTGAGTAAGGTTAGCGCTTTCGTTTACTATTTCAGCAAACTTCTTCAGACAATTAACAAATGAATAAAGTATTCATTAAATACATAATCAAAACTATGACATCATGGAACAAATGCAAAAGACAAGCCCACATTTAAAAGGGCTCACACTAAATATTATAACCATTAAAAATAGTAATAATAAACACCACTAATGTATTACAAACATAATTAAGTACATCTAAATATTATGTATATTCAAAAATAAAAATATAAATATATAAATATATAAATATAAATATACATAATACACAATTCATCTCAACAAGGCCCTCAATTTTAAAATACTCTTGAATGAAATAGCTTCATTTAAACCTGGCTTTGAAGCTGCATTCAATTTAATTTGCCAAATTAGTTCCTTCTCATCTAACTTTAGGTCACTTGAACCACCCCTTTCATTTTCAATGATTTTATCCAACACTACAAAATTAAATTCATGTGAGGGGTTAGAATTAATATGTCTTGCAAGGGCATTATTCAAATTTGATTTATTTATTGCATAAATATGCTCATAAATTCTATTTTTAAATGCCTTTCAGTATGACCTACATAAAATGCTGGACAGCAGGTACATATTCCTAAATAAACAACACCCATATGTTGCAATTATATTTACCCTTAATGGGAAAAAACATATTTCCTATACTAACCTGCTTGGTTACTTTTATGTATTTGCACCACCTACATGTCCCACATTTAAACATACCACAATGGGGGCCGTACATTTTAGGTGGTCCACTCTCCAATAACATTTTCAAGTTCCTACCTCTCCTAAATACAAACTGAGGAAAGTCACTTACATTGTTCTTCATAGAACTATCCTCAGCCAAAAAGTACCAATTTTTATTTACAATAGATCTTAACAGGTAAGCATCCATAGAAACATACTTTAGGATTTTTTGATGTGTTTGTGTGTTTGTTTAAAGGAAATGTTTCTCAAGAGGTTATCCTAAAAGTTTTTTTAATTTTTTTTAATTAGAGAGGTTGAACAAACGTCGTATATTAGGTTTTCAACCTTTATTGTGTCTTTTAAAAAAAATTAATGTGTAGTTATAGGTGTGAAATGACTGCCATACCTCTAGTGTTGACATCTGTGAGCCTAGTTGTATTGAAATTTAAAAATAGAATTTATGATATATTTTATGCAATAAATAAATCAAATTTGAATAATGCCCTTGTAGACATATTAATTGACCTAAAGTTAAACTGACTTAGTTAATGAATGGATGGATGAATGGATGGACTGATATGAAACAGAAGAAATACTGCACAAGATTGCTTGTTTATCTGGATAGACATCACACCCCACAAGGTCATTCCTGGATGTCCTGCAACACTAGAAAAACTGCCCTCAACTCAAATGTATTTATGTGAGCATTTGAGCTGTTGCCCATCCATAAACCTTGGATCATTCCCATCGAATCTATACAGTGGTCTTCCTAAAATAAATCTGTACAAATTAAAGACAAAGGGATTAAAAACAGATTTTTCTTCAGACTCAAAACTGAAAATAAAGAAACAATACAGTATTATGCATTATAAAAGGAAATAGATTAAAAGCAAAACATGATGTATGATTTAACAATGGTTGAACATGGCAGAGTAATAAATATTTATATAATTAATCCCAATTACAAATATTCTGGAATGCAACAAAATCTAAATAAAATAAACAAAAAAAGACTCAATGCAGTTTGACCAGATAAGGTAGGGACAGGATGTTGTTCAAATGAATGGGCCTGGCCTAATTTCTGATGGTTGTGTGGGTGAGTGATCAAACCAGTGTTTCACCTTTCTTTCATCTAGTGACCTTTGACATGGTCTACAGTGATACATTTGACACCAATGCTTTTACTAAGGGTGGTGACTGCAGTAGAGGAAATATGTCTTTCACCTAAGATACCACATTTGTGGAGAAGATTACAAAATGTAAGAGGGTGCATGAGCCAAAAAACCTTCTGCATGTCTGACTTTGTCCCAACTCACACAAGAAGCACCAAATGTAGTTTGATGATGTAGGCAGTTTTGACTGTTAGTAATTTCAGTGTCTTCTTAATCACATAGTTTGATTACTGGTGAACTTGTCTTTCTGCAATATTTTTTCAATGGAAGAACCATTGCTTAACTATCTACACTCCATCTCAGGAGTTGTGAGTGTATCAGAGGGTCTTCGGAGAGACATAGCCTATGCTTCCATATTTACTGGAAACTGGGGAAGCATAGAAGAGATAGATACTAAGTGGGCAGTTACAAGGAAGCCAAGTAAGAAATGCCCTACTGAACCCCTTCAGAACATTGTACTGTGACAAACTTGTTCTCAAAGGAAACTAGTTACAGGAAAACAGGTATGCTTACAAAGCAGAATGATGCCAGCTATACTTGCTACCCGAAGCCTTCATCCCTAGGACAGTATAGTAAGGTGGGAGTGGCTGGCATTTCCAGCTGACTAAAGCCCTCATGGGGTTGAGCCAGAAAGAAGGGAGGAAAGTAAATAAAAATAATGAAGTTCCTGTAGTCTCAGCTTACTAAACTGGAAAATCTTCACCACCACCACTTCTGAACAGCCGCACCCCCAATAAGTGGGGAAGTGTTAAGTGCTAAAATGCTGTGGCGTTTAGACAAGATAATGTAATATAAACCAAATCAGTCAACATACATAATGTTTGTTGCAGCTGTAGAAGAACAAAGAAAATATTAAACAAAGGACCATCTCCAAAGAACCCCACTTTCATTTAGGGTAGCAGTTTTTGTACTGACGTTGTAGGTAGTGTAGCCAGGCCTACTCAATGTACCCATACAAGTACTTCTATTTTTTTATGAACATTTATCGTACACATTTTTGATAGAGGCCAGAAAGTATTTACAACTAAGGCAATGTCTAAGGGGATATGCATACAACTTGTGAAGAAATGATAATAGTAATATAAAATGACATTTTTATTGTTGGAAGAGCAAAAGTCAAACATGATTCATTAATTTTATTAAGCATTCATGGGGCAACACAACCTATTGCGTACAAAATGGAACTTTCTGGCTGCATCTTTAGAAAGTAGGCAACTATTTTACTTATAGGGGAATATCTCAAACTAGTATAATAAAAAAAACAACCAAGCAGTAATGTTTGACTAATCCAGACAGATAGAAAGCTGAGACAAGCCTGGCCTGTTCTTGGATGGGTTATCTAGTTTGCAGTTTTTTGGGAATATATAGATAGATGGATGGATAGATGCCTCTGTCTCAGCTTTACATCTCTAGAGTGAAGACACTTTAACAGAAGAAGCAAAAGTGATAGCAGATCCAACTAAATATACCTTTTTTGCATCTCTTATAGCTAGAGGTAACACAACTGGCAAGATCTTTTCAGGCAACAGTACCTCTCTTGAGTTACGTTGTTGTGTTATAACAAAAGGCAATACACTGAACTAGCCAACTGGATAAAGCCCTGCTTGCCTTTCAGGTTGTTGAAAAAGATAACCAGTCATCCTGATTTCTATAGTTCAGTTCCCACAGTATCCAAGCTATTTATGAACAGTTAAGGTATTGACCAGACTTTAATTTTTGTTTTTTATTTTATAGGTAGAAAACTAGAAATTCTATATAGACTGATTTAAGAAGACAACTAAAATTACATTTGTAGTAATTATAGATTCAATTGCAAGAACAATCTCAAAGTGAAAGAGAGTATATGGGTGGGACCATGTCAAACAGTCAAGCTCAGAAATCAGTCTAGCTGAGCTCACTTCCACCAAGAAATTTATTACGTTTATAGGTACAGCGGATTCAAATGGAGTTAAAAAAAGCATTAAAACCATAAAACTCAAGTCGTACTCTACAGAAACTGTATGTTGAAGGCACCTCCGATGCAACACTCACTATTAAAAGCTAGGCATAGGAGAATCTATGGATATTTGAATCATTTTAAGAATGCACATGAAATCACAAAGGTGCATTAAAAAGAATAATAAGGCAAGCCAGTAAGAGTCTATGTTTTCAGCCATAGTTATTAGTCTGAGGACCCTGTCTTCAATGTCTAAATCAAGAAAATTCTAGTCTACAACAGAGCAACAACACTGTCTCATTCAAGTTATAAATGTAGTAACTCTGAATGCACACCTGGAAGAAAAACAGACTAAAATAAAGCAAACGTTAACAAGCTCCTTTTCTCAGAAAGGAGAATGTTTCTCTTCATTTCTCCTCAAGGTAGATAAGGGATGGGTAAGGATGTCTTTACAGCTATAATACACCTGATGGCTCATTGCCTGCATCATAAAAGGGAACCTCACTTGTATACAAACCATCTCTGACAGTATATGCAGATCTAGAAGTTCCTCCTCCCTAGCGAACACCATTGTCACACACAAACTAAACTCAACTGGCTTCCCATACCCCAAAGAATCCACTTTTTCCAGCATCAGCAATTTTTAAACTTCTCATATTACAGTCCTTCTCCTTCTTTGCCAATCAAATCAGTCAAAACCAATAACCTTAAGACACTCTCCATCACCCAATCTATCTACTCCATTCACCAAACAGAAACAGAGAGACAACTCCTTTCTCTGACCTGGTCCCACAAATCTGGGAATCCATTCCCAAAGATATTTCTGAAAAACCCTCTTTCCCCATCTTCAGAAAAAGACTAAAAGCATACTTCTTCAAGCAAGTCTCATGTGAATGCTTTGGGGAATATCATATAGTACCAAGGTGCTCACATCAGACAATCCACCTACTGCAATTGCAAACCACTCTATCTTCTGATAAATTTTCCTACTGCATGTTCAGTTCAAATTCCCTTCTACAAATATTAACAGAACTCAGGGAATCTACATTTGTTGCAAACAGCAGCTACAGTTCTCACACGGAGCACTAAAGTGATTCAGTTATGAAGTCCCAGAGATGGGCCTTCGGGAGGGGGTGCTCTTTCCTTTTAAACTATAACACACTACAGTTTATGTCCTACACAGAGTGTTAAATGCTTCAAATCTGATCGCAAATGCAATACCAGCACTCTGCTGGAAATGCACTGAAGACTGATTGGCATCTGCTAATCAGCACTACCCAAGATTTTACTCTTGGGGTGGCTGCCCCCTTCACCCCACCCTAGCTATGCTACTGAGAGTAAAGGGCTAGAGGACTAAAAGAGGTGCTATTTTGAATCTTCACATGATGTTCAATGGTTTGGGAAAGATTGGACTGGTAGAGGTATCAATCAGACCCTCACTTGCATAGCCTCATGTACAAAGAAGTATTCACCTGACAAGAGGCATAATCCAAAATACACAGCTCAGAGCTGCAATGATAATTTCCTATGATAATGAGCCAGAATGTTGTGTTAGCATTTTACATGTAAAATAATATATTTTAACCAAAAGAAAAGAAACATAGTCCATTGTCACCACCCAAAACTTATTTTAATCATTTGAAATAATGCTCCATCTAAAAAAATATTCTTTAAGACTATCTTCACTGTAGAAATAGTTGACTAAGTTTGACAAAAAACACACCAAATACAAGTCCGTTCAAATGGACAATGCCCTTTTATATGAAAGTATTCAACAGTGGGACGTACCAAAGGTACTTTACATATGGAAATACCCAAACAAATTACCCTTCATCATTTGTTAGAACTGGGATAGAACTGATGGAAATTCTTAGTAGAGACAACACTAGAATAATGGAAGTTTTTATGAAAGACATTACTAAAATCAACACATCTATTACATCAGCTTTGCTTTTTCATCTATAAGCAAAGAATACGAAATTGTATATGACAAGGTGGGCAAGTATTTGGCATTTACTAAAGCAGGTAAAGAGAAAAAGCCCATTCAAAATAAGGAGGACTGTTTGGATAAATACTTATTCCATTCGCCACAGCAATATGATTTACAATAACACCTTTAATCTGTCTTCTTTTTTTAGATCTAAATTGATATTCTGGGCTAGGAATGCTTATTGAAAATAATATATTACTCCTTTTCAGTGAAGTAGTTTGTATCATTTTAGACACACAAGTGAATCTACAATTGGTTGTCTAAGATGATTTCCTACCCCACACCAGAATAAAGTAACTGATAGTTTTTTATCACCCTTTTTTGAAAGGTTGCAATATCGATGTAGTGACAGCCTTCAAAGGGCCACAACCAGTTTTAGGTGAAATGGAGTCACAGGCAAAAGACTCCATGGTGCCCACAAGTCCACGCCAACCTCAACACCTCCCACATGGCCCGTTTGCTGGCCCTTTTATGGCACTGAAGGCAATTCCCTGGTGGATAACCTAGCCACACCATCCCATTTCTGTGAAACAGTTCCACATTTGCTAATGATATCATCACCTTAGACAAGACTTTCCAGTGTTATTATTTGGTTATCATGCACTGTCTTACAGAAAACCTCATCACAATTTGGGCAAAAATATCAGTAACTGCTTCAAAAGCTGTCTTCCCATTGTAACATACTTGGCTCATAAATATGGACACCTTTTTTCATAACAGTGCTGCCATTTACAATTACCCATGGGTCTGTGAATGACAAAAGTAAAAGGCTGGTTACCACATTCATCTGTGTACATCAGAGATTATCTGATTACAATACATTGCTGCTAATGCAAGGAAAAAAGCTGGTTCTGAGATGAATACCTTTTCTTTTCAGTATGCATTTAGAGTACAAGAGCATGTTTATTGGCATTTTACTAAAGTATGATTATACAAAGGAGGAAGCGATGTTATTGACAAATGGCTAAAACTAGAGCTGACTCAATGTGAAATACAATAACTCAGACCTTCAAACGTATTAAAGCATCATGCAATGGATCATGGGAGGGCATGGTTACAAATATATAAAATACATACTTGGTCTTCTACATACTGTGAGATACTGGTATTTTAGCTCCATTTTAAAAAGTGCAAGACTCAAAATTGTGAGTCTGAAAACTGTAAAAAGCTAAACTTCAACATCATCCCTCAATTCTATCTCTTAAACAGTTTTGCTTATGATTTGTATGTAGTAAACAGCAAATAATATACCAAAGAACATAGAGGTAAAACCACAAGAATAATTTTGTTAGATAATGAAATCTGTGCGAAGGAAAAGGAACCATCAGCCATTGGTGTACTTAGTCCAGAGAAGGAGAATGTTGGGGTGTTCCACTAACGGAGAAGATGGGCAAAGATCAGAAGACATTTTGCCCATACTTATATCACAGGTTACACAGCAGAACCCACCAAGACTCAAACAGGATAACATTAAAAAAAGAAAATGAGCGTCATTGAAATATTTGATGTAAGTACTGAACTTTCTGTCCAAATGAAAGACTATTATTTGAAGCCTTAATTAAAAAGAAGCTATATAAGTCAAGTAAGATAAAATCAAATTTTCTCCAACCAGTGGTAGACACCAAATTGCCAGTTAAACAAAGAAAAGGTAGCATGAATTGAGTGGAAATATACATATCTATATCTATATCTATATATCTATCTATCTATATATATATATATATATATATATATATATATATATATAAAAACTATATCTACATATTTCTCTCTCTCTGTATATATATATATATATATATATATATATATATATATATATATATATATATAGGCTTCTTAATGGTCTCATTGCCAACATGCCTGGTAAATAACAATGAATCTACTTACCAACTATGAACTGAATTATTTTTTTTATCTTTCTCCTTTTGTATGCCTACCCCTTTCTTTTCTGCCTTTTCCTTAAGTTTGTTACTTTTTTATATTTTTGAGGTTCTTGCATTAGCTCTTCCTTAACATTTTTTAATTTCTGCATTTTGTTTTCTGTAACATAAAGTAAAAGCTTTCAGGCCATTTGGTTTCCTAATATTTGCGACTCTGTTAAATGCTTTATAGTGCTCACAAATGTCAACCATTATAAAAATCGCACTCAAATGAAAATTTTATGGGAGCTGTTTGTCCACCACAACCACATTTATTCACACACAAATCGACGAGTTATTACACTCTAAAAGTACTCGTCAAACAAAGAGCTCAACAGCTATTTCTTCACAGTACAAAAGAAAGAGTATAAATTCTTACTGAGTGTGAAGCTGGTTAAAATAAACGATCTGCAAATGAAAAAAGAATCAAGTCAAGAGCTGCAAAGTAACGATACAAACATAACAGTGTACAGGTGAATGCAGATTTTATATAAGTATACGCCAATGGTTGCTGAAGGAACAGTGCTGGGAAACCAGCAGTATCTTCATGTAGAGCGCCACACAAAGGCTAGAAACAAGAGGTCAGATGTCAACTGATGGCTGTGAATTAAAGACCATGTGTTGCATTACAACACAAGTCTTCCCTGACTAAAGACTTAGTAGCATACCTCTCAACCTGTTAGACCAAGAAATCTGGACAAAGCCACAAATAATGGGAGGATAAAGGCCCAAAAATAGGGACACTTTTTAAATACTGCTCTAACAAAGTTAGAAAGTTGACAGAATAACAAGATTTGCATTAGCTTTAATTTTCTGAAGTATATGAAGTCTGAAATTAAAATATCTGCCATTATTTTCTGACATCAGTCCTCAATGATTTGCCAGTGATTTGCCAGAAAACTACAATTTTATGAGAAATGGACCAAAAATATGAGTCAAAAATCTGGACATTCTGTGAAAATCTAGACAGTTGAGAGCTATGTTTAGGACTTTTTCTAAAAGGTACTTGTGTACCTGCAACTGGCCATTGAGATGGACAAAAAACCCATCTGTTCTCTGTCTTAGATCCATGGCTTGCCAGAAAAGGCATCAATTTCCCTTAGATCATGAACTGGGGAAAGTAAATAACAGAAAATGGGACAGTTTATGAAAAGTCATAGATGATAATTTTGTTAGCTGACAGCTTAGTTAAATTCCACCTGGATGACTGCAGCAATGTTTCTACGTGACCATAATCTTCTATCAAGTGTTAAGTAGAGTAGAATTCAACTCATTGATTTAAATATGCTGAAGGTAAAACTCATGGATCATTGTTTTCCATTTGAAAGCACTGCTGGTGAGATTTCTGTCTGTGGGAGTCAAAGACTCAGTGTGCATGATCTTATGAAACTGTAGCATCCATATATGGGGGTGTAGGGAGCTTGCCCAAAGGAAAATACTATCTTTTTTATGTAGTTTCACCTATCTAAAGTTTTTTTTTTTCTTCATCTGGTTGAACTTTATCTATTCAAATGAAGAAAAATGTAGGGTAAGTATGTTTTTATCACAAGGTTGAGTATGTTTATACCTCAAGGTTGAGTGATCACATGATCACAAAGTATTATATATAAATCTTCTGGATGGAGGGCTCACAATCCCCACATGGGAATAGCAAGGGCTTTGAACCCCTTAAAACACTTTCTCTGGACTTGACAAAAGGTTTCAATGACTTACTGATAGTTTGCTACCTGGCTATTAGAATGTTGTCTGTCAGTATTTATTTAATTATTTATTCTTTGTTAACCAGGTTAGTCCCAATAGGTTAGTGGCCCTTTTATTTTATTTTTATATTTTATTTTATTGTATTTCTTTAGCGGGAAAGTCCACTGGGCCTAAAAGAGCCCATTTTCAGTGGAGGCCTAGGAAGAAAAGCCACAACAAGTGCATAGATAAAGAAAAAAAAATAAACATTAATTGGTACAGAAGTAGAAACAGTGTTACACATAATGATTACAGTAATATATGCAGAATATATACATAAAAGCAGGAATCTAGTTGGTTTGATTACAGTAATATATATAGAATATATACATAAAAGCAGGAATTCAGTTGGTTTGATTACAGTCATATATACAGAATATATACATAAAAGCAGGAATCTAGTTGGTTTGATTACAGTAATATATACAGAATATATACATAAAAGCAGGAATCTAGTTGGCTTGATTACAGTAATATATACAGAATACATACATAAAAGCAGGAATCTAGTTGGTTTGATTACAGTAATATATACAGAATATATACATAAAAGCAGGAATTTAGTTGGTTTGATTACAGTAATATATACAGAATATATAGACAAAAGCAGGAATTTAGTTGGTTTGATTACAGTAATATATACAGAATATATACATAAAAGCAGGAATTTAGTTGGTTTGATTACAGTAATATATACAGAATATACAGACAAAAGCAGGAATTTAGTTGGTTTGATTACTGTAATATATACAGACTATATACATAAAAGCAGGAATTTAGTTGATTGCCAAATTCAATCAGAGGTATAAACAGAGATACATTAATCGGCATTATTGTACCAGTATCATCAAGTGATGAAAATTAATAACTATGAAGAAAATATTATCAGTCAGCAGTAGCAAAAAGCACAGGAGTTTAGTTATATAAGGAGAAGGAGGAGGTTAGGTTATAGAGCAGGTACATAGCCAGGAAGAGCTGAGATGATTTTTCAGTGTTTGTTTGAAGGTGGTGGTGCTGCCTGTGTTTTTCATTGAAGGTGGAAGTGAGTTCCATAGTTTGGCGATAGTGAAGGAGTAGAGGAGTTGACCAGCAGGTAAGGTAGGCTTTTCTTTTAGAAGTAGATGATTTTCTAATCTTACTTGCCTACTAGGTTGGTATTTGGCAAGTGGAGTTGAGACAGCAGGACAGTCTATGGGCCTGTAGAGTATTCTGTGTACTGTAGTTAGTCGGGTGAATGAGAGTTCAGTGAGTTACAGTGGTGGGACATATTTTTCAGGGGAGACCCGAGGTGGTATTTATACTACTAAGGGAAATTTGGCCAGGGCACTGAAAAACTTCCCCTATTCTTTTTAATAGGTGCCATGGGATCTTTTACATCTACATGAGCTAGTCCAACCCAGGCAAACTGCGCCTTGTTTTAACATTTCATCTGAAAGACAACAAACACAGGAGTGCAGCACCCCCACCCCCGCTTATGCTGCACTGCAGTGGCAGCAACCAATCTACCTAGTGTGGGTAAAAAAGGACTGTCTGGTCATTAGTACCACATGGAAGATTTCAAAAAAAAAAAAAAAAATCTGAACTGTGTGATATATACATACTTGCACATATATATATAGGTGTGTGTGGGGGTCTACTTCTAAATTTCAAAGTTTTGAAACTTCAAAATGTAAATAAAAAAATATAAACAAAAAAATATATTTTTTTTTTACTTTTTTGCAAAGGGGGCAAGCCCTCTGCACTGCCCACCCCACCTGCTAATTAAATATACCAACTCCCGGGATCGCACAGAGAGGAAAACGGTAAATATACTGTTCTGCGCTGTATGGCGATCTCCATTTAAATGGTTTGAAGTTTGAAAACTTCGATCTTAAGGTCTCAACTATAGGAAATAAATTTGAAGTTTTGAAACTTAGAAATTTACAAATAGACCCGTGTGTGTGTGTGTGTGTGTGTGTGTGTGTGTGTGTGTGTGTGTATGTGTGTGTGTGTGTGTGTGTGTGTGTGTGTGTGTGTGTGTGTGTGTGTATATATATATATATATATATATATATATATATATATATATATATATATATATGTGATTACTTTGATTGACGGTGGGAGTAGCTGACCACTGTTTTGCTGACAAAACGGATGATTGACAAATGGGCAAGATGACTACAATATTGAGTCTGGGGAATATGCTCTTTCCCCAATATTGTGCGATCTCAGAAATGGAATACATAAGTAGCATGAGGTGCAGGGGTTTTTTTTGTTTTTTTTTACTTGTATGCTCCAAGATTATGCCGTGGAGCATGCACATTTATATGTCATTTTTTTGTTTGTTTTTGTTCATGTGGCTAACACTGACATTTGAGAATTTCATTTATTTACAATACTCCCATACATCTGCATTTGTCTATATATCAATCTGTCTATCTATAAGTCATTGGTTGCATGTGATTTGATTTAGAAGATAGAATATCTAAACATAACTAGTCTAAACATACATCATCTAACCCAACATAACTCAAGATAAATACATAAAATTTTTATTGATTTTTTTTTTTTTGCAGGAGGCAAGACACCCCCCCCCTCCGAATCACCACACCCCTTATATACAACAACCCATGGTCACACCAGACTGGAAGAAAGGACCAAAGCATAGGAAGTTTACTATCCAGTCGCACAATTCAGCACACAATGATAAAGCAAACTGCAATATCACTTATAAAGAAAACTCATACCAGTGATAAAAAATGCAAACTTTCCTTATTATCAGAATTTTAACTGGTAAAATGTACCAAAGAATGCCATTAGATTAAATGTGATTAGATCAGCTTACCAACCATGTGTGATTAGATAAATTGATAGCTAAATTGTATGACCCCATAGATATATATATATACACACACACACACACACACACACACACACACACACACACACACACACACACACATATGTAAAGGGTTGTAGGCAAGCCATCAAAAACAATTAGAACAAACTCTGTCTTTCCAAGTAAAATACATCAAAAGACAGAGTTCTCATAAAAGCTTTAAAGTTTTTTTTTTATTTTTTTTGCAGGGTAACATCCCTACCCTCACTAAATTAAATACTCTGACTCCAAGATCACACAATACTGGGAAAAGGGTGAGATGACCTTATCCCAGTATTCTGCAATCTTGCCAAAAACAATGGATTTCTTACACTTTCCCTTAAGTGAGCACGTTATTTGACCACTATGATTTTGAATAACATGCATTGGATAAAAATCACACTTCAACCAAAATGCAGGGAACCACTTATGTTGGTGTAATGGTTAAAGTCTTCATCTCAAAACAGAAAGCACAGGGTTTGTTCTCACCTTTGAAAGGGAAATTGGCTAAGCTTAAAATGGCCCATAAGGGCTGCTAGCCTACTACTTACTTATTAGCTATAGATCCCCCACCATGAGCCAGGAAAAGCACACCTCAATTTACTGGAACACCTCGCCATACAGCCCAGCACCTTAGTCATGGGAGATTTCAAGTATCCTTCCATAGACTGGGAGACCTACACCAGTAAAAACATGCTCCCCACAGAGGTTGCTGGACTTTGTCAACATAGATGCTCTGGAACAGATAGTCTGCACCCCCCACTAGGGGCTGTAATGTTCTGGACACAGTACTCACCAACATGGGTAGGGTCACTGTAGTTCCCCATGAGTGATGCCTTCCCTAGTTAGGTCAGACCACAAATCAATCTTGTTTGAAATAACTGCTAGAACTGACACCTTCACAGGAACAAGTATTATAAAAAACTTCACTAAAACTAACTACAGCGTACTAAGCAATGGTATAAAAAGCATCATACCACCCACAATTGCAAACACCAATAATCACTATGCAGAAGTGTATGTAAATATCCTGTACAAACACTTAAGTGACTGCATAAACTCTGCTATACTTGACCAGATCAAAACCAGGTCTTCTTGTAAAAACAAGCCATCACGGAGGACTTCAAGTATAAACAGATTATATAACAGGAGGAAGAAACTGTTGTCCAAAAGCAAGAGGGGATATCACTCTGCAGAGGAAGAATTACTTCCTAAGCCTAAACAGAAAACTCAGGTATCTTGCAAAGTCTTTTACAGCAAATTACAAAACTAAAATCACATCCCTAGCCAAGAATAATCATAAAGCATTCTTTAACTATGTCCATATTCTAAAAGGGAATGCCCAGCTATGTGTCATACTGGTTGTAGAAGGGATGACTCATACTACACTGGAAGATATCGCCAACCTGCTAGCGAACAGATTCAGCACAAACTTCACCCCCCCCCCCATCCCCACCTAATAGCCCAAAGCATACCTGACACCAGCCCTCTGCCTAGTATCTCTAGAGAACAGGTCATCTATACAATCACCAAGGCCAAAAATACAACCTCAATGGGACCAGATAATATCCCAGGTTATTTACTAAACAATTTAAAATAAGACCTAGCAGACCCACTTGGTGTTCTCCATAATCATAGCTTGAGAACTGGCTATGTTCCTGCAGAATGAAGAACAGCAAGAGTAATCCCCCTGCACAAAGGGGGGGCCATCAAGTGACTCTGGGAACTACGGACCCATAAGTCTGACCAGACTTATCTGCAAGGGCATGGAAAGAATTATCATGGGTCTTATCAACAAGGGCATAGGCAACCTCCAAACACTGGACCCAACCCAGTTTGGCTTTTTTAAGGTAGATAATGTTTATTAAACCTGGTAGACTTCTTTGAGAATGTCACTAAATCCATGGACAAAGGTAAGACAGTACACACAGCCTACCTTGACCTTGCCAAGGCTTTCGACACAATTTCCCATTCTGGCATCATTGAGAAACTCTCCCAGATAGAGTTTAACCTTTATGTTAATAAATGGGTAGCCAGATGGCTCACTAACAGAACACACTCTGGCAAAATCGGTGACTCCACCTCAAGTAGACCCTTCACCAGTTTACCACAGTACCACAGGGGTCTGAACTGGGCCCTTTACTGTTTGGCATCTATTTCTCAGAAGTCCAGACCAAAGTAGATCACTTTGGCTCACTAAGTTTACTGATGACTGCAAACTAAACAGAATTCTCTACAAATTACAATACTGACAGCACCCCCCCTGAGTTCCAACCCAGTGGTGTGAGACTTCAGAATATAGGTTGATAGCAATTTGAACTTTGTCCGCCAAGTTTCCGCAGTGGTAAGGAAAGTCTTCTATGTAGCGCACCTGCAGGGTCACAGCATCCAGGTCAGGGGATGTTCTAATGCCACTGTACTTGACCCTCGTCAAACCATAATAGAGTATAACTCACCCTTTTGCATGTACCTCACCAGACACCTGCAGCAGCTAGAGAAACAGGTACTGTCACCTTACTCTGTGTCTTATAGGCTGCTGTGAGGTGACTTGTGCCTGGCCTATAGGGCAGTCTCCAACCCTGCCCAAATGGAAATGCTGCACATCCACAAGTCAAATGGCTGAAGAGTCACTCACTCTAGGGATATCAACCTAACCTGTGACATTAGCAGATCATGCTAGACAGACAGATACATCTCCCAGAGACTGCCACTTCTCTGGAAAAGACTTCCTGTTCATGTAAAACAGAGCTCTTCAATGACCCCATTCAAATGCAACCTAAATAACTGGATGGTAGACTGCAAATTTGCCCTTTGGGTGGCACCCATGTCCCTTATGGAAAGAGGTAGCCAGTGTTGACCACTGACCTCTTCTGTTCATAAACACATTCTGCGAACGACCCAAAAAAGAATAAACGGGGATACTTGGGATTAACATGGCTAGGCTTGTAAAGGCTATAGAGCTGCTAGGCTATTAACCTCCTATGAACCTATACACAAACATAAACACATGACACACTATACACACAGTCTCATTATGTGTGTGTGTGTGTGTGTGTGTGTGTGTGTGTGTGTGTGTGTGTGTGTATATATATATATATATATATATATATATATATATATATATATACGTAGACACAGACACAGATATTTTGTACCATATATTTATATATATATATATATATATATATATACATATACACACACACACGCGCACACACGCATATACACACATATAGATATAGATATATATCAGACAACGACAGAGAAAGAGAGGCTACAGATGCTATATCTAAAAATTACAAGTTGTGATGGAATGGAGTGGTATCATTTTCACATAATTCTAAACAAAAAGTCAAAAGGATAGTTGTTGGGCCTCAAAAGTCTTATTTAAATGTACAGATTTCCATATAGTCTGGCAGATAAATATACTTTAAACAGTGAATGCATGATCTGTTTATGTTATATTGCAAACCACAAATTTCTACCAAATGAATCTCCTTGCAGCAGAAAGGAAAAAAAGCAAAATTAATTCTCCTTTGGTTATGGTCACGTGTTCCTGAGGTCCATGTTTTACCGCAAGGTGTGTATAACTCAGTTGCACTTCAGTTTGACAATTCACAGAATAAGATAATCTATGCAAAAGCACTTCACAAATACATAGCTAGAAGCCTGTCTAACACATTTTAGACGACAAGGGAACAACAGCTGTCATAAAGAACTCAGAGTTACATTTTCTCAATCCTAGTTTGTTACATTTGCAGTTCAATAAAATAGGTCTGCAACTTCATGTGTGTCTGATTTTTCAACTACGACCTCATTTGCTCTATGAGAATGCAAAAGTTGCAATCAACCTAGATGTTGTGTAGTTGAATGTTAGCTCCCAAGGTAAGCAATATCCTTTCACAAAAGAAGGATATTCTATCAGCCAAATCCACTGACTCAAAGATGATATAGCAATATATTTTAAAAAAGTTGTGCTGAAGGATATTCGAGGCACCAGACTGGTAAAAAAACTGATCTGAGTCGAGAATTAAATGAACGACAAAAATTCTGCTTTCACATTCAATATGATAGTTACAAATATGAGACATCTGTTTCCCAAGAAGAAAATTATGGTTCTGGATAACAGGATGAGTTTCATAGTGTGTGAAGGACATGTTATAAAGTCCGTTATACACCTAATGTGCTTCACAAATTCTTGAGCGAGACAGCAGTCTCTCATCAAGTATATCCTTCATCTACTGATCCTCATTTTTCTTGAGTATCCAGTCGGTTCCCTGGGCATATGACTGAATGATTACAGAGTACCACCTAAGAAACCTTTGGCCAAGATTTACAATTTCATGTATTATTCTTTGCACACACAGGTATTATGGCTTAGTAAACAAGATTCCTTGAAAATGCAGTAAGTTTTAAAACAATAAATGTAACAATATCATTGAAAACATTCTTTGGCACAACGTATTTTATTACTGGGTGTACACCACCTGTTATTACCCAAACTGCAATATTCACTGAGAAGTACTACAGTGTTTCTTTCAGTCAGAACACAGTTTTCTAACTACTTAAAAAGAACAGACTGACAGAGAGAAAGTGAGTGTAAGAGAGAAATCAGCCCACTCACATTATGAGATGAGTTCTGTCACTATACAAGTTCAAACCTCAGTACATATCTTAAGTGAAATAACTTAAAGTCAGCCAGTACTGTCAGTTACATACGACTGGAGGCTAATGACTACAATGACCTCATCAGATCAGCGTGGGCAGAAGTAATCAGGAAATGACAGCAGCATAAAAGGACTTCTATATAACCCTGCACCAATGCACAGCATATTTTTATTGCTTTATTTTCTTTCTCTTCTCCCACTATCAGCAATCATAGCTCTATGATAGGTTGTCTAAAGCCTGACTACCCCTTCTGCTGCAATTACTGGTTACCATTTGTCTGCCTCTAAAGTAGATTGAAGATGTTTCTGTGGTTTCCACGCTGCTACTGCAAGATGGTAGTGGAGAGGCAGAATCGTACATGATTAGTTGGATGTCCATGGATATTCAGTTGTAGATGATGGGGTGGGGGTTAAATGTCTTGGAGAGTTTCCATTTCACACAGTTTTCACCCATTTAAGCCATTGGTATTATCTGTGCATCACTCATGTGATATATAGCTTGCATCCCACAAAGTGACATCTGAATGTACTATTGTCAGATGTCGCGCTGTAGTGCCACATAACCATCCTGAGTTCAGTACCCTGTTTTCCACAAAGAGAATATAGTCTGCAAAGTCATATGTTACGCTGCTATTTCAGCATCATATAATGACTGCTGTAAATCCAAACAGGTAGACTGAAATCACATGATGCAGGTTTTCTCATCTTTTCCTATAACCCACAATTCTAAAAGTCAGTTCAATTAGACCACATAGAATGCTTTAGTCAGTGGATGAAGTTGTGTGAAGTTACTCTACTCTTTTTACTAATACTCATACTGACTTGCTGAAGGTGATTTTAGCAAGTGCCATTGATGTAAAGGCAAACCACATAAAACTATTCCAGTGAATCTAAACGTTTTTTTTGTTTTAGCAGGGGGCAAGCCCCTTGTACCCCCATGTGGGTGAACACCCATACCCCCAAACTTATATATATATATATATATATATATATCAAATCTGTGGTCGTATAACAGTGAGGAAACAGCAAAGTCTATTAGCTCTTATACTGATTTCAGAGGTTTTACTTTACACAAACAGTGCTTGCTAAAAGAACCTTCAGTGAGCTGTTGCTAGTAGGACAGCCCTGAGCAAGATTCATTTAATGAATTCTAAACCAAAAATAGGTTTCCTAACAAATGGAGTTTTTCTTCTACTTTCTGTAATATTATCATATCTTTTAAGAAGTATCTTATGTCTCTTTTCTACAAATGTCTGATGGCAGAGTTCCTTCATTTTTAATATTAATTTAGTCTTATTTAATCATTATGGATGAGCCTTAAAAGTGCAACAATAATTCAACTTCCCAGAAGTATAAGTTATTACAAAAGGGTATATGTGAAATTAAACATAATTTTAAAATAGGTCATGCTATTAGGAACTTTAAACAACTCATACAAAAGCTAGCAGTATTTTCTATACTATGTGTTCACAATACCCTACAGACACACTAACACTCTTCCTCCTGTACTGCTACACTCACATACCCAGCCTATTACAGCACTCCTATACTCACATGCCTTACCAATCACAGCATGGCTACATGCGCATGCCCAGCCTACCACAACACTGCCATGTTCACATGCCCAACCAATCATAGCTTGGTTACACTCACATGCCCAGCCTACCACAGCACTGCTACACTCATATACCCACCCTACCACAACACTGCTACACACTCACATTCAGCCTATCACAGTATCATGTCATCACCTACTCTTCAATCTCATAATCAAGGTTTCATGCAGCAAAATGTGAAGCTTTTCACTGAGGGCCACTTATAATATTGGTTCCTTAGTTTTACTTTATGTTACCTCAGTGAATTAAGTTCCAAACTTGGCATTACAACAAAATCTATTTAACATGTCCTGGAACTGTGTATATCCAGATGCACGACCAAGCTTTTAAGCCATTGCTCAAGAAGTGAAGGGGAGTACTAATAGTGTCCTGTCTAGTACTCCCTCGATTAGAAAAACATTACAGAAACTCTGGACAGGGGGCCATCAAACAACTCCTCACTTCACAATAAGCCTTGACATCATATATGCAAACTGTTTGGAGATAAACTTCTTTATAAACTCAGATTTGTCTTTAAATGCTGTTTGGTGTACACATACACTTTTCTTCATGTGGTGCAGTTATTCAACAAAACATGACAGGGTGAGTATGCATCGTATGTGTTGTGGCACAAGGCATGGGGTGAAGCTGACGGTTTCTACTATGTAATACATGCTATTACTACCTCATAGCTCACACACTGTGGAGTGCCTTATTTCTATTATAGAATTTCCATTTTATAGATATTGTTCAAAATGCAACTGTACAAGTGTTTCTTTTTTTTCTGAATTATTTTTTCTATTAAACCCATCAAAAACTAGGAGCCTTCTATAGGCAAAACTACCTTCTAAATTCCACTGCAAGAAAGGCTCTTCCTCATCACTTCTGCTTCCAACTATTTTATATGGTGCCCCCATCCTCACCAACATCTAGTCCTCTCTAAAAAAAACAAACAACTCATGTTGCAATAAAATTACCAAATTTGCTATCAATGCCAAATCCTCCACCCACCACTGCAGCAACTAGACTGGCTTGAACTCCCTCATCACCTAATATACCTCCAACTTACTATCGCCCATAAACTTATTTACCTCCCAGCTGCCTGCCCATCTTTCACTGGTATAATGACCATCTATCATCCCAATTGTCACCTCAGGTCAGAGAACAAAATGCTGTTAAATATTGACAAACCTAAACTAGCTGCTGGTCAAATGCTCTACTCTGTTACTATTTCTAAATTATGGAATGACCTCCCCCCTCCACTCAGAGCCATGCCTAATGCCTCTAACTTTTAAAAAATCCCTTAAAAGTCACCTCTCCTCACAGTGGTTATGCACTTGCACCTCTACTAAAACTGCATAACGTGACCCTCTCACTATCTTCTCCCCCTTTCTCTCTATCACCCCCATAATGTGACCCTCTCACTATCTTCTCCCCCTTTCTCTCTATTACCCCATAATGTGACCCTCTCACTATCTTCTCCCCTTTCTCTCTATCACCCCCATAACGTGACCCTCTCACTATCTTCTCCCCTTTCTCTCTATCACCCCCATAACGTGACCCTCTCACTATCTTCTCCCCCTTTCTCTCTATCACCCCCTACTCATTTTTCCTCTCACTCCGAGCCTGGAATACACCTACATTACCACACTGTTTTTCCTTCTTCGCTGCTACATATCTCACTCAATATTTAATTTACCTTTATTTTATAGTTTCATTCCATGACTATATGCTATTTTTCTCACTGTTTGTCCCCATTCCACCTTTTGTTACCAATCTATTGTAAATAATCATAATGTTCATCTCCCATTTTACCTCTGATAACAATCCAGCGTATGTATCATAACGTTGTTGTACTTGCTGCTGTTGTATTATGTATCCTGTATCACTGTAACATATTTCTTGTCTATATGTGTTAAACTTGTGTTGAACGTGGAGCTTTTCTCCCCGGGCCTCCACTGAAAATGGGTTCTTCTGGCCCAGTAGACTACCCCGGTAATCAAATGCAATAAATAAATAAATAAAATGTCAAAAAGTATTTCCTTTCTGGTGTTTCACCAGCATTATTCTTCAAAGATTTATTAAGTTTATGAGAATTTAGTCACACTGCAGATGAGGGATTCGGCTCACTGGTTTCCTTGCATATTATGAAGTTTTAACTAGTAAGTACTGATTAGTAGAGGTGAAGCATGATACATTCAAAGAAACTTTTCAGTGACCATAGAGATGTTAAGACAAACTAGAATGTCACATGGGATATGCAACTATATCAGCTGATCTTTATACACACTTATTCACACACTGCATGCATACCACCTGGTAATTTAGAACAGTAGGAATGAGTAATCAATCAGACATCTACTGAGGACTGATACTGTGATTAGGTTTATATTTTATAGTGTTACTGTGCCTGGCTTTAGTAGAGAGCTGTTATCAAATACCATTAGTGTTGCTGTGAGTAACTTAGCTAATCAAATTAGTTGAAATTACATGCAAAATTCTCCTTAACTGTCCATTACTTCCTGTGCATCCTTCTTTAATCTTTTAACATGAAAATAAATAAATATATACACAAATTAATGTTTTCTCTGTCCAAAGGTATCATTGCAAAATAAAATAAGTAAATCAGTGATTCATGGGGGCGGCTCAATGAACATTACAAATTCTTGAGTCCAAATAATTAAAACAAGTGCCTTTCTAAACTAAACTAAACTGAGGTGGGAGTACATACGCACATTCCGTTAGTTAGGGTGTCGACTCATACCATTAGTTAGAGTGCTGACTGGGCATAAATGGTAAAAAAGAAGGAAGGATAAAAACACACTACTGATCAGTGGAATGTGATAACTGTTCAGTATATGAAATGCCAGGAAAAAATTAATAAGTTCATAAATAATACTCAATTGTACTCATCAGAGCTGTAAGGAAGGGCATGGCTAATTGGGCTGTAGTTTCAGGTGCCAGATTGCATAGTTGAACCTGAACCTGCAAATCATTATGTATTATACTATATTTTGCAGGTTTAGTGGGTACAAAATCAGTGTATTGCCTCAGGTGCCAGACTCCCTTTCTACAGCTCTTGCACTTGTGGCGAAAGCAACAAACCTTCAGCCATAACAAAGACATGGGATATAACGGGCAGTGTCCTGGATGTGATGGCACCTACGCAACATGTATAAAAGGGGCAGGGAGGACAGGCCAGAAAAGGATGACACTGTACTTCTAGAACATTACCAAACATGAAAGCCGTAAATAATGATAAGGAGAAGGGGCAGTAAGATGCGATACTCTACAGGTTGAATGGGGGTGTACAGAGGTCTGAGTGCACAATAATCATAGGCTTACAAGTAAGATTAGCAATCAAACATGGAGGAGGAGGACACATTCAATAGAAACCATACAGGAAATGGGAGTTTCTTACATGCAAGATAAGGCAATAAAGGGAACTAGTAGATACTCTGGCCAAAACTGGACTTGGGCACTAAATGACTTAGAAATCATCAAGGAAATGAAGTTATAGTATTAAAGGTGAGACTAAGGGAGGATAGAAAAAGAGGAGACTGCAGCAGCTGTTGGCATACAGTAACGAATCGAATGGAGGTCCATGCCAAGCAAAAATGAAAGTGGAAATGGAATGGTCAATGAAACAGGAGGCTGTAAATGAGCACAGGAAATACTGGAAGATAAGAAAACTGGCCTGCGAGGCCATAACAAAGCAAAAATGTCATCCTGTAAGATTATGTGTCACTAAAGAAGAAGAAGAAAGCTGAAGTGAAAGTTATGCAAGCATATCCCAGACAACTTACAAAAAAGTAGAAGGTACGAAACCTAATTACTGGAAAAGGAGAAGATGAGGAATCTCCAGAATGCCATGCATCAAGAAGAACGAATGAAAGAGGTTTTCATCTTTGAATTTGTGTTGGAGTGATGAGGCATCATGCTTGCAAAGGTATGGATGTAAACAGAAATGGATAGACATCAACCTGCTTATGGGGGAAATACACCAGTAACCCAAGGGAGAATAGGGAGCTAAGGTGAGAGGATTCCGGAGAGTGGTAAATCTCTGGTTGAACTGTGTAATCTTAAAACTTGGTGTGGTGCCACAAGTCAGGACGATGTGACAGAAGTAGATCTTGGAAGGAGCCAGGACTTATCAGTCTGTATAGCATGGAAGGTTATGGTAAAGATTATTTTGGGGCAGACAGAGCTCCAGAATTCTATTTTGCATACAACTACACTGCTGCATTATTTCTTATACCACAAATAATGCAGCCTGATCAAGATATATATATTAGATGAGTTTACCCGATTTTAATGAAAACACTCAGTCTGCTGCACAAATGCTGACACTACACTGTACATGTGCCACAAAGCAGCCACTGTGCATGCAATTTCAGACTTAAAAATAACAAAGTAAAACATTGTTTTTTGCAGGAGGAAAGATTCCTTGCCCCACCCTCACCCCCTAATAATTCTATATACTGACATTGAGATCCTACAGTTCCACAAAAAGGAAATATTCCTCTAAATGGGGATTGTCGATCCCACATACCTGTCAATCAACTGCCCAGTTGACTAGCTGCAGATGACTAGACTGCTGTCAACATTACACACACTCAATATTTTCACTAACGTACACACGCACACACATATACATATATGTCTTGTGTTAAAGTCAGTGTGTCACTATCAGTAGTTTCAAGCTTGTATTATGCTTTCTACATCTACAGTTTGTGGCTAAAATGTTCCACTGGCTCAGATTACCTATCTTACTATCAAATAAAATCATGAATAAGTAATTAACAACATGGGCAATAAGCTATGAGGTATGGCATATATACATGTCAGAAAAGGCTTTTTCACTGGACCTCATGAGAAATTTGTAGGGAATTAAACTGTATAAAACGGTGACAGAGACAGGAAACTGACAGACAAGTTGAAAGCAGAGGATCAGAAAAATGGTATGACCATCACTAAAAAGATCAGAATACAGTCCACTCCAGCAAGTTCAGTGGCAAGACTGGTCCTCTTTACCAAATGTTTGTTGCATACAATACTGAGATCAGATAGCAACATCAGAATGCATTCTGATTACATTATGACTGCTAAGATGGTCACAGACAGATGGGTATTTTATCTTCAACAAGACCTAGTACAGCTAGCAGGATACAAAGATAGGTCATAGGATTCAGTACAAAACATGCAAGGTTTTGCACTTTATGGGGGGAGGGTTCCAAGGAAACCATATACAGTTAGATGAACAGTATTAAGATCAACAGTAAAGGAGGAAAGTGGCCTGAGGCTAACAGTTACCTCCAGACTGACACATGCAATACAGCATCAAAGAGCAGCAGTGACAGTCAGCAGGAGGACAAAACCAAGGGAACAGTCTCTGGGGAAGATAATGTCATTTACTCATTATCGGTGGCAGTCTAGTAATACTGTACTTAGCACATAGCGCATGGTGTCCAGTTCTGGAATCCATGGGGACAGATGGTAAGACAATCAGAGCATGGTGACCAGTTCTGGAAGCCATGGGTACAGATAACAAGACTGCACTTGGAGCAAAGTGTCTAGTTCTGGAAGCCATGGGTACCGATGGAAGGACTACACTTAGTGCATAGTGTTTAGTTCTGGAAGCTATGGGTACATATGGTAAGACCTTACTTAGTGCATGGTCTCTAGTTCTGAAAGCCATGGGTACAGATGGCAAGACTGCACTTACTGCACAGTGTCTAGTTCTGGAATCCATGGGGACAGATGGTAAGACAATTAGAGCATGGTGACCAGTTCTGGAAGCCATGGGTACAGATAACAAGACTGCACTTGGAGCAAAGTGTCTAGTTCTGGAAGCCATGGGTACCGATGGAAGGACTACACTTAGTGCATAGTGTTTAGTTCTGGAAGCTATGGGTACATATGGTAAGACCGTACTTAGTGCATGGTCTCTAGTTCTGAAAGCCATGGGTACAGATGGTAAGACTGCACTTACTGCACAGTGTCAAGTTCTGGAAGCCATGGGTACAGATGGTAATAATGTACTTAGTGCAAGGTATCTAATTCTGGAAGCCATAGGTACATATGGTAAGACTGCACTTAGAGCACAGTGTCTAGTTCTGGAAGCCATGGGTATAGATGGTAAGACTGCACTTAGTGCACAGTGTCTAGTTTTGGTAGCCATGGTTACAGATGGTAATGTACTTAGTGCATGCTGTCTAGTTCTGGAAACCATGAGTGCAGATGGTAAGACTGCATTTAGTGCATGGTGTCTAGTTCTGGAACCCATGGCTACATATAGTAATGCATTTAGTGCATGGTATCTAGATCTGGTAGCCATGGGTACAGATGCTAATGCATTTAGTGCATGGTGTCTAGTTCTGGTAGGCATGGGTACAGATGGTAGTGCACTTAGTGCATGGCAACTAGTTCTGGTAGCCATGGTTACAGATGGTAATGCACTTAGTGCATGGTGTCTAGTCCTGGAAACCATCGGTGCAGATGGTAAGACTGCAGTTAGTGCATGGTGTCTAGTTCTGGTAGCCATGGTTATAGATGGTAATGCATTTACTGTACAGTGTCTAGTTCTAGAAGCCATGAGTAGAGATAGAGCAGTTGGACAGGAAGTGTGGATCACAGACTCAACAAAATGTGGAGAGAAGTGAACGTCTACGTTTTGAGTGGAGATTTTAGCACTTTACTAAGTGTATACTGCAATACACAAGACAAACCGGAACAAGATATTAAGATATCCCATTTAAAAGGCACAAATGAGAAATGTGAAACTAAACAGGAGGGATGGGGAATTGCCATAGGAGGCATTTGGACCTGCAATGATTCAAGAGTTGACATGATGAAATATTTTAAACAGAGTGTAATGATGCCTGGGAATACACTATCTGTGGTGCAGCAGAGATAATGTCAGACATCAAGCAAGCCTGGGGCTATAGAACAACAGTGAGGCAGAGTTAAGGGAACACTGTTGTTGAAAGCCACAGTGCAACATTCAGTATAAATATTCTTCTTTTTCCATTAGTATCTTATTACATCAAGCATGTTCTATGAATCAGCTGATGCATTTTCATTAGCCATTTCTGTAACATTGTCAGATTTAGTTCAGCAGATGAATTCACTCTTTACAACCACATTGTACACTACAGGACATGTGCCAGTACCCAGCCACAGTGAAGACTAAAGGAAAGGTGCCACCACCCAAACACAGTGAAAGCTACAGGACATGTGCCAACACCCAGCCACAGTGATGGCTACAGGATGTATATCACCACGCAACTGCAGTGAAGGGTACAGGACATGTGCCACCACCCAACCACAGTGATGGCTACAGGACATGTGCCACCACCCAGTCACAGTGAAGGCTACACAATGTGTACCACCACCCAACTACAGTGAAGGCTACAGGATATGTGCCACCACCCAAACTCATTGATAGCTACAGGACATGTGCCACCACCCAAACAACTGCCAGATGCTGAGCCCTTTCGTATGTATTGATTACCCTTTCCCTATTAAAAGAACAGAACAGTAATGCATAAATGTTCTTTAGGGACAACACCCAGAATAAAAAGCCATAGTCTCCACCCAGTATGTAAATGAAGCTCCAGGGTGCTTAGATGAGCTGAACTTGGCATTTAAACCTTTATTTCAAGCCCCCCACTCAACTGATGCATAGATTAAAATCTGGACCCTGTCAGCAGAAGAGCTATAAAACTACATTACTTCTGAAGCACGTTACCAGTAGCAGAGCAACACTTCATGCTAGTCTTCATTGTTAATTATGAGTCCATATGCATCCTCTTGGCACTTTGCATGAATCATAATGTAAGAAAGGATGTTGGGGGTTTCTTCATTATAAATTCTGACAGAACTAAGATCCAAAAGAGAGGCAAAAGCTGTGAAAAGAAGACAGCAGCTAACTGCATTTAATGAAGACATCAACCAATACATCAAAAAAAGGTCTTGAAAGATATTGAATTAAAACACAAACAATAAAATAAATTATTAGGCTCTATAGGAATGGTGACATATAACATTTACTTCCATGTCACTTGAACCTGCAGAGGAAATTACTTCCTTATGACAACACAAAATTATGCATTATTTTATGTGTATTTTTAATATATGAGTGGAATTAAGATGTTATTTTCTTATTCTTTTAGCAAGTATTCAGACAGCACTGACAATTCCTTAGTTTTGGACAGTAGATGCACAGTCTTAGTGCTTATAACCAGAATTCTCTACTAATGTACTATCAGATGTGATAATATTCACATTACTCATTAACAAAGATAGCTGTCACTATTCGTGTAGAGCTGGTAAGGGCTGTAAGACCTTTTTTCAGTATGTTACTAACACATTATTTTTGAGTCCCTACAATGAGTTATGACTTGGCACACACAGTTACCATTTTTAGGGCTGACTTGCTTGGAAACTCTGGTCCATTTCCTTAAAAGAAATGGAGACCACAAGCAGGGGATGTAGGAAACAGACCCAGAGCAGCTAGATGCAGCCTTTTCACAGTTCATATTATTAACCACTGAATTTAACCATTAGATGTGTTCATCGTCAATGTTCCTTTGCCTTATGCACACACTCTGTGTACTCTTTAAGGTAGCTTCACTCAAGAATCTGTAGCAACATAATTACTAAAGCTACAGGAATCAGTCTTACAACTCAGCCACTGAGCTGCATATGTAGAACGATCCAAAGAATTCAAACACTACATCCCATGCTATTCTTACCATCATTAACAAATGTAGGCATTGGCTCCCACCCACACCACCCAATAATTTACCAGAACTGTTAGTTGTAAACATTTTAAAGCACTAGAAACAGTTTTAAGAACAATATACAGCTACGCTTATGCTGAAACACGGATGTCAGACTGATGCTCATTAACTCCATGGCAAAGGTATATGGTTCTTCAAGTTAGTGAATCACTATATTCAGGAACATCGATTTACATTTTCAAAACAATGACATTTTGTTTTCGTGAGTGGAAATCTTGACATTATACCTGTGATTTTTAAGAGGAGTTTTTCGTCATTACCCTGAGTTCACTATAATTTACTTGTGCATATAGATAGATAGATAGATAGACATAGATATTGAAAATTGAAATAGCTTCTTGGCACTAAACAGTCAGTAAAAGACGTTTATATGTAATAAATATGAACATGGTTCTGGTGAATGGGCACTTTGCATAAAATACCAAATTCCATAAAAAAAATCATGTTTTCCAATATTCAGATAATACAAACTAGGATTTACTGGCGTTTTTCTATGATAAAATGGAAAATAGATGTCCCAGCCTATACTACTGCAGTAATAAAAGGGCTGGATGTCAGTGTCTCTAACTCTGTCCATTAAAACAGAAGAGTGAAATCACTCAGCATAGGGTTAACTCTGCTACATTAAGCTGAAAACTATTTTCTTGTATACACAAGTACAAAATACTTTGCATTCCACAGAGATGTAAAGAGGTAAAAAAGGGTTTGAGGACTGGGCAAAATGCAGCCACAATAAACTGAGCACTGGCTATGAAGCACAGCAATTTTTCTTCCAATGCACATTACATTTTAGTCTGGGTTACTAAGACCAGGCTAGCAAAATATCAAAGGATCAATGTGCCACACAGCAAGCAGTCAGTCTTTATCTTAATTACTGTAACTGGGCCATTAAAGTCTCAAGGTCTCCAGTGTCATTCGAAAGCCCAGATATTAATGTGCAATGACATGAACCAAGTCACAGCTATAGTGTACTGCTTACTTTTTATTATACTAAACAGAATGACATGTGGAGGGCTAAGTAAAACAAAGCAAAAAGGCAACGCACACAACCTCAGTCTTCTATTCTTAAGGGGATCTCAGGTCAAAAGCAGCACAATCAACTCTGATATGTTGATCTTATTCAGTTTGAACTAATGTCTCATTGGGACTTTTTTTCTAAAATCTGTAAGGGGAAGGAGAACAGCTGATCAAGACCAAGTGTACAAAATGAGCATGTTATTGAACGTGGCATATTTGAGCAAGGCACGCTATGTGAGCAAATTATCTTTCAGCCAAAGTACAGTAACCTTAGAGATAAGGATACTGAAGATGGAGCACAGGGGCAAAATCCCTATGCATTTATACAGTCGTGTGTTAACCTGCTTCAGACTTTTCAACAAAATGATAGCTGCACAGCCAGTATTCTATACAAAATCTAAGGCACATAGGATTTAACTGAATACATTCAAGACAGTATTCGTGGCAGCAAACAAAGAACCTTAAAACTGAGGAAAATTTCCAGCAGGAACAAATGGGTTATAGGCATCTAGCCTCACCTGGGAATTTCCAGCACCTGTGACTGCAGAATGAATGGTCCAATTGCATACAAGTAGAGGAGACATTGGGTGTAGCTCTGTTGGGAGGGTGAGGGTTACACAAATTTCACACTGAACACCTTAATGTAAAAGTGTACAGCCTCCCAAGTGCAAATGTATGCATGTGCTTTCAATACATATGCTTCCACAAATACAAATATTATTTTATAATGTCCTACAAAATAATGTGGAATCATGCATCAGCTGTATATGAATCTGAAAGCAATATGGAAGCTTTGCAGTATACAGTATGGACACTTTGAGCATTATGGTGGCTTATCAAAGTTACATCCAGGGATCCAAAATGCAATTGATCCTTCTTTCTCTTCTTGCTCTATTAAATAAGGGGCTCTAAGAATACTCTGTTTCTGTCTGCCTTCAGGCAACACCCATCCAAAAATAAGGATATATATATATATATATATATATATAGAGAGAGAGAGAGGTGCATTAAGGCATATCTCACTGACCACAGCAAACATTTACAGATCAGCGGCAGGTTAGTTAGCCAAGGCACTACAGGAGGATCTCCATATTCATTTAAAGGTACTTAGTCTGTGTTACTCATTACCTTATATTAAATATCCTCTATGTTATGCAGTGTATTTGTACTCTAACTTGTCCCTTACCATTTGGCTCAGTACTCTCCTATACTTACAATGCTATGGCAATGAAGCTATGGCATCAATGTTGCTGGGTGTTGATTTCACACAATGTGCAAATGCTACAAGGAATAAAAGATACTTCCCTTGTTAATTTACAAAATTTTAATACACCTATTAAAAATAAATCCTTTCAATGGAGAGCAAGTAGACTTTTGAACTTCCTTCCACTGAATATAAAGAGTTCAGAAAGCTTGGTTACGTGTAAAAAGTCATTTGATCAGTGTTTGGGGACAGGGTATATGACCCCAACTGATATGGTTACAGACTCCTACAGAATCTACCTTGAGGTTCTTAGTTTATCAAACAGCACTGAACACTGAACTTCAAGTTAGGGTCTTTTCCTTTGGATTGTTTTTTGCACTTACTTGTACATCAGTCATCGTGCCAGTTTTAAAGCTATCTGTACAGCATGTTGATATTTACAGCCACAATGAAAAATACTGATCCTGTGCTATTATCTAGATTGCCAAAAGGTTCAGGAGGGTAACACAGCATGTATGTTAAAAGATCAGCATATGAATATAATTCAGCTGGTCCACTGTTAACATTCTGACATTCCAATCCATGCATGGTGCAATCTGGCATTTGCACGGCAACTGACTGTTTCTGTACAACATATTGTTGAAGACCTCTTGGCACACCTCCCAATTTCATCCCCAGCACCTCCAACCTTATCCAAATGTATAACTGCTAACCAACTATGCTTTCAATACAGCCAACTTAATACTTTTGGAAACCAAAATATTATACACTAATACTACCAGTAAAGGAATGGCCATAACAAATGATACTGAACCCAGCCCTTAGACACCAAAATAAAATAAAAAGTACACTTTTTAATGTCACCGCATTTTTACTATATCTAACCCATACAGCACAAATAAAACTTAATTAGTAAATTAGTGCAGTTTTTCAATCTGCCATTCTACACATTTAATACTTGTCGAGGAGCCACCCACCTCATAAAACATATTTCACTCCCACACCATTAAACAACAAGAGCATCACATACAAGGCACATCCGCATAGCAGTTTATATCTGGTAGCCTATCCAAACACACAGTCACATAACCAGACAGTGTTCCTGAGTTGCCTCTGATTAACAAATAGATAGCAATAAAATTGTAATGATCACTCTGAGATTCTAATTCAGTTTATCTTACTCCATTTTTCTGCAAGTTTGTTTGTGGAGGATTGTATGCCCACCTGAGCTAAACTACAATGATTTGGCTTAACAGTGAGTGCAGGTCTGGCCGATTTGGATTACACACACACACACACACACACACACACACACACACACACACACACACACACACACACACACACACACACACACACACACGTTTCACCTTTAATGATGGGAATTCCAGTTCAATGCAGTTCAGAAGTCCATGCACATTAGTTTCAAATGGCAGTTAAAGAATTGTTTCTGGGGCAGTATACGAATAAGAAATCAGTATATAAGCCAGCTATCCATGCCACACCCACCCTGCAGTCAAGGGCCTTGGCTGGCCACCCATATTGCTCCTATTGTAATCCATCACTGTTTCTACCAACCGAGATAAGAGTGCTATTAATCCACATGCTAATTTTCAGATTAGAACCCTTCTGCTCCCTTTTCCTGAACTGTCATTGTCATGTTCATTTACTTTCCTAGTATTGTCTTACAGAGTGGCACAGGGACACTTCATTTTAAAAGAAACCTCTTACTGGTCATTAACTACTCCCACCAAAGCAGAAACTGGCACAGTGAGTATCATCCACCACTTTCCTACCAAGAAGCAACAAACTCTCAAAGCAAATGGGTTGATGGTAGGTAGGAAGGCTGTCAGATTTATGAAGTCGCAGCTGATAAAACCGCATTTGTGTGAACTTGCACACAGACTCTCTCAGACACACACACATGCAGAAACAAGCACATAAGTACATAACCAAATATGCAGCATATATCTACGTAGTCAGACAATCCAGAACTTATCTCTTTATCATCTTCCAGTGCAAAGTTTTCTCACATTAGCAGGCACAGACAGACTACTGCATTAATTCTTCTCATACTGGTTAAAGAATTAAGGGTGATGTCGTGATGTTTAAATTGAGAGAACACAGAAGCAAGATGATTAAACTGAGTGGTGGGATCTAGTTTTATGTCTTTTTTAATTACTTTTCAGGGCTAGCTGAAGATTAAAGAAGGGCACCACTCAATTAACAAGGAGCTTGTTAACATAATGTTGCCCTTCTCGACTTGATAAGTCATTTTTAAAAATTAACTTATAGCCCACTCATTCAATCTGCTTCTTACCCACAGCACCCCATCCCCCAACCTACTACTCCCTGCAGGAATTTAATTCAGAAGGGGATTGTTTGCCAGTTTGTAAGTAGCAATAGCAGGAAAGTGAACAGCAGGCTGCATTCATGACTAAACAAAAAGAAGAAAAAGAAAAAAAATAATAATAAAGCATGAAAGAAATATTAGATTTGAGAAGAGAAAGCCAGTACCACTTATGCAAATGAGAAAATTTTCATCAGTGGTAATGTTGCAAAATTAGTTTGTTCATTTAATAGCTGCTAGGATCTCATTTACCACACTGCATGATCTGATACTTTTAGCAGCTGTAGAATAAAAATTAAAACTTCAAGAATTATAAAGCTGTTTTAAGATGTATGTAGACCTGCATATGTGCATTTACCGTTCATTGTTGCTTTTTAATTTACTGTACTTGGATAATAAAACAATTCTGTTTCATTTCTCATGTGTTTCGCTAAAAGAGAGATGTTGATGATTACTGCAGCAGCTGTACTTCATCCAACAGCACTAGCAGGTCTGAATACAAACACAAGCATCAAAGGGCCTGCGAAGGAGGGGAGGGCTACAGACCTAACAGCAGGTATTCAGGTAGTCTCCACTGGAGGAAAGGTGAAACTGCACTCACTAAGGCAATGCTGGCATTTATTTGTAAGGAAAGGAGGTGGAATATTTTATGCCAACAGAAAGATGGGGTGTGCATATCACATCATGGATCACATTCTTTAGTCACTAGTGACCAGACGTCTACATGATGTAGAGCGTTATGATTCACTCGCCAATCCTAACTGACATATTATGTATTCAAGACATGAATGCCAAGAAATTCACCTCAAAAGCAGAGTGAAGTAAAGAGTGAGAGGTGAATCGTGACATCCACGTCAAGAACGCATAATAAAACAGATTCACGGTCATAATCCTTTGAGTACATGGAGTTTCATCTGCTCCATGTACTACCAGTTACAGACAAAACCTTTAGCACATTAAAGGGTTATGGCTTTAAAGCTGTGAAACATTTAACCCTGCCACACAGACAATACACAAAAATGAAATGTCCCTCTGAGGAACTAGTGAATGTACAAGCTGTTATAGTTAAATAAAAACTGTGGCAGAGCAGGGTGCCTAAAAGTTTGGCAGAGTGAAGTATCTAACAGCTTTTAAAGCTGTTTCAGCTTCTACCACTATTCTGTGATGGCTGGCTGGCATGGGCCACTGTTAATGTGCTAGTCTGAGATTAGTACTGGAAAGCATTTAGAGAGGCTTAACAGCAGCTTGGTAGGAGTGCAAACATAATGTTCCATGCATTAGAAATGTATTATATCCTTTATGGAATGTGGCATGGTTAAAAACAAAAGAACAGAATGATAAAATCTCTCAAAAACAGCAGTTTTGGGATAATACTTTTAATGCAAAAAATATATGTGTTTAGTCGCATTCCATCAGAATTCCAGTTTTCACCATTAATCATTTATAATGGTAAAACACAGCTAACATTCCCTAAAACTTAATCACATGCTATAACTCAGATTACTGCAAATATTAACAACAAACTTATACAAAACAATCATTTTATGAAAATACTGCAAAATCAGCAACTGCAGCTTTTTAAGCTATTATCAGTTAAATTTCCATTATGCCGACTTTTTTATTAAAGCTGCTCCACAAAGTGAATGCTTAATGTAATTTTAAAGTAATGGCAGCTATTACATAAGGCAAAACACATGCTAAGTGTGTACAGGACAGTGTTGCACAGAGTATATTGTTGACTACAAGTAAGTAAACTGTTTTCTAAAGAAACAAAGTATTCCTCTTATTTAGTTAATGATTACAATTTATTGAAATGTGTACAGATGCTAATAAAAGTTAAAAGTCTTCCTTTATGTATCATTTACAAGTCTGACTGCTATTACTATAATATTTTTAATTAAAAAAAATTTGGTAATATTAACCTTCTCATTTATAAGAAACCTATAAAAATGTGTCAAATATTAATAAAGCTTCAGCCCAACTGAATGTTCCTATTTGAAGCCATGAAATAAAAAATACAAAAATGGGACACCATAAGATATTGTAAACTGAAGAAAAGATAAACTGAAAGAGGTAACATGTCCCAAAATGAGGGGTCCGGTTCATGGCTATGTTACCGGGAAGCCTCTTGCTTTGCATTATACTTTATGCATAAACAAACACAAATCATTTCTAGCAGTCAGAACTGTTTTAATGGTAACATCTCTGCAAACTCAATAAAAATAAAGCATTTAAAACAAAATGCTAGCCCTTGTGGTGTAACTTCAGATCTCTTGGTCACATATGTACAGCCCACAGATTCACAATTAATTAGTGTTTAATTATACAATGAGAAAATTTTACTTCCCACCAAGGTGCAACACACTGCAATCCGTTATCCTACACCAGTAAGTTTGGTAGCTCTTTAAATACTTTTTTAAATTGAGGGCCACCAATTACTCTCTGTGTCAAACAGTGAAATGTGGTGTTTCTCATTCTTATTTTTAATTGAATTTCTCCTTCTTCATCCCTGGAATCTTGCAGAAATTGTTCATGAGGGAAGGTATGGAGGTGGTCAGATTGACCAACAGATGGATGGAGCAGTACAAGTGCTACAGGCATCACACTGGACTCTTGTGTTGAAAGAGTAGTTCAGTCCTAGAATAAAGTTCTTGAGTTACAGTTTAGTTTATATCCTTGTCTTAACCTACAGCCATGATCTTTCGGTAATGACAGAAAGGGTGAGACTCCAAACTCAAGTGGCAGCAATGAGGTTTCATGTGACTTTGCTGGGCTCAGTCATGAAAGAGTGAGGAGCTCAGAAAACTTGGACAATGCTGGAATTGAGTGTCTGTTCCTCTTAATCAAGAGCAGCCGATTGATGTAGCTGAGACATCTAGAAAGAATGTCCTCCGTCTGCCTCATGCAGGAGACAGACCAAACATAGCCCAATGGGAGGAGGCCACAGGGCAGATGCAGGACATACTGGAGAGGTTATATTCCTCAAATGGCCAAAGAACACCTGCAGACCCCTCCAGGAAGAGTTGGAGACTGTTGTTTGGGGATAAAGAATTCTGAGCTGTCTTGTTTGGTGTGCTACCACCATAAACCTCACCACTACAAGCAATTCAGAAAAGATGTAAATGAACGGATGGGTCTTCCATTTTGTATGAGCTTTAAAAATGCTTCACTTTGTTTTAATGTAAAATGCACTCACCTTATTCATTAAAACTGAATTACTTCCTTTGGCTCTGCTGTTAGCCTTCTAGCAGTACAAACTGCAGCAGCTCAGTGTATTGTGACTGCAGTGTCACCATATTAAGTCACAAAGCCATTACCCCTGCCTTTCATCAGCTCACTGAAAAAAGTAAGGAATGTAGTTTAATTTATATAATGGCATTATTTTAAAAAAGGTTAGCACATTTGTTTTTAAAATAATGCCATGATATACAGCAATACAACATTCATGGTTTTGAGAAACTCACATATTTACCAATGGTGGGGAGGGGGCTCTAGTTTGGACACTAAGACAACTACCACCTCCTCCCATCAAGGACAAAATATAAATACTTATGGTCTACATGTAATTCTTAATTACTATATGGTCATCTGCAAGAGGGTTCCTGGTAACATAACCCTGAACCAGACCCCTCATTTTGGGAAGTCACCTCTTTTAATTTATCTTTTCTTCAGTTTCTTGAAACAGATATTTCTACCAAATATGCTTGCATAACAAAACACCAGCTGATTTCATCACAAATCCATTTACCCTCGTAGTACAATTTCCTTCTATCCTCTAGCTTTGAATACTTAGGGAACTATGTGTCATAAACATAACTTAATTTGTGAAATCCACCAAACAACAAAGAAGTAAGCTTAGAAAAACCTTTAAAGCAAGGCACAATTGGTTATTGACCCTCTTATTTTGGGGTTATTTATTTGCTTTCAGCTATTTCTTTAGGTTCATAGGTAGGTACTAGGCTATCTGCCCAAAGGCATTTATAAGCCTAGCCAGAATGTGTTGTCTTTCGCCGCCCCCTTAGAATTAGTTCCCTGTGCCTCTGTCCAGCAGATCCACTGAAGTGATCCCCGGGGTAAACTTTCTGTTTCCCATCTACTCGTCAAGGTTTCTCTTGAAGATTGCTAGCGAGGAGCTCTGTCTAATGTAGATTGGAAACTTGTTCTAAAGCATGGGAAGTCTCTGGGACAGGAATCTATCCCTCCAGCATGTCATATTTATTGATGTGTTGAGGTTTAGATCCCTAGAGTGTGTGGCTCGAGGGGATAAGGTTTTCTTTAGGTGCAGCATGTCCATCAATTCTGGGTTGGACATGGCCTTGTATGTCAGGCAGAGATCACCTCTGAGCAGACGGTATGCAACCAAGTAAAGATGAAGTTTCTTCAGTCGAGCTGCATAGGGCATCTGTTTGAGGCCAGTGATCCTCTTGGTGAGGTACTTCTGTGGTCTTTCCAGCTGTTGCAGGTATCTTGTATGGTACATCCCAAATGGGGCATTGTACGCTGTGATGGGTCTGATGAGTGATGAGTAGAGGGGCACAATGACCTCTTTTGATCTGGATGCAAACCCTTTTGTAATTAGGTGGGACACATAGAAGGATTTTTAACCACTTTGGCAATGCGATTATCAAAGGAGAGATTACTATCTACTTAGGTCCCCAGATCCCTTATGACGTTTGCCATATTTAGGGGACTACCACCTATGTGGTAGTTTGTGGGTACTTTGTTGTTTCCAAAGGGAATAACTATGCACTTTTTGGCATTTAGCTTGAGGCCATGATTATGACAACAGGTATCAATCTCAGTGAGACCCTTTTGGAGGATGTCTGTGTCAGCCGGTGAGTCATCTGTGAACTTGGTCCGCCATAGTCCTTCTGTGCTTGTCTGTGCCTCTGAGAAGTATATGCAGAACAGGAGGTGTCCTAGGACCGAGCCCTGGGGAATGTCACTTGTAACCGGTTTAGAGTCAGACCTAGCTTCTGCAACTCGCACCATGTGTGTTCTGTCCATGAGCCAATTGGCAACCCATCTTGTGACATAGGGGTTTATGTTCAGGCTGGTGAGCTTGTCTATAATACCAGAATGGGGAATGGTGTTGAAGGCCTTTGCAAGGTCTAGGTGGTACACCTTTCCTTCATCTATAGCCTTGGTAACTGTCTCAAAGATGTCCACCAGGTTTAGGAGGCATGATCTGTCCTTAACAAAGCTGAACTGGGTAGGGTCTAGTGTTTGGAGGTTCCCAATGTCTCTGTTAATGAGTTCCATGGTGATGCGCTCCATGGCCTTGCAGACCAAGCTAGTTAGACTTATAGGGTGATAGTTCCTGGGGTCTGTTGTGGCTTCACCTTTGTGGAGCAGAATAACCATTGCCGTGCACCACTCTATGGGTACGTAGCCTGTGGAGAGGCTGAGTTTGAACAGTGTGTTTAGGTGAGGGGTTAGTTCATCTTTGAGCTCGTGTAGGATGCAGCCTGGGACACCATCCAGTCCCATTGATGCTGTGGTTTTGGCTTTGGAGAGGGCTATTTTAACCTGAGTGTCTGTGATTTCAGGGGCTCTATATTCTTCTGGTATGGTTATGGGCCCTTTTGGGGGTGAGAGGGTGCTGAAATTTGCACTGAACCTGTCTGCCAGGATGTTGACAATATCGGTTGGTTCAGTGTATTTGGTGCCATTCTGCACTAACTCTGAGCAGATCTGAGCATTGCCACTTTGATTCTTGATATAGCTAAATAATGCCTTGTGGTTATCTTTGGAGTCCTTGGCAAGTTTTCTTTCAAAGCTCGCCTTGGACAATTTTATGAGGGATCATAGTTTCTTGCTGATACTGATCAGAAATGTCTTCCCTTCTTGGGATTTTACTCTTTTCTGTACTAGTTTCCTCCTTCTATTGTAGAGCTTGTTTATGGCAGGGGTCCACCAGACTGGTTTCCTTTTCTTAGAGGAGTGAGTCTTGGCTTTGCTTGGGATAGCATGATCCATGCATTCTTGTAGGTGCCAGTAGAATGCATTAGTAAAGGATTTTGCAGCTTGGACAGCATTATCCTTTAGCATGGGGGCTTTGAAACTTTCTGCCTCCATCTTAAGTAAGGTGAAGTTTGCTTTTGAAAAGTTTTTCATGGTGGTTTCCTTGTCCAGGGGTGGGGGTGGAATGTGGATATCCAAAGTGATTTGTTTATGGTCAGATCTAACCAGTGAGGGGTTGACCTCCGGTGTGGAACACTGGTCGCCCATGTTGGTGATGACCAGGTCCAATATGTTGTCACTTCTGGTGGGAGTGTTGACCAGTTGTTCCAGGGCTTTTGAGTTTATAAATTCTAGGAAATGTTGGGTAGGGGAGTTGGTACTTGAGTAGTTCTCCCAGTTAACGTTTGGGTAATTGAAATCACCCAATATTAGAGTGTTTGGTAGGACCTTTATGTTACCCAGTGTTTCCATAAATGCAGAATGGGGGTCCTGGGACATGGTGGGTGATCTGTAGCAAGCTACAATTTCAATTTCAGTTTTGACAGTTGTTAGTTGCACGTGGATAATCTCTGAAGCATTGTGCTGTACCACTAACCTGGAGGTGTGGGTATCCTTGATGAATATGGATACTCCCCCGCCTTTTGTATTTTGGTCTGGGTTCTGTGGCCAAAATGTATGGTATGAGTTGTAATTGGTAGTGCATGCATTTTGAGGTTTAGAATTCTGGCACTGAGTAGTATTACCCTCAGATTTTTGTTACTTGTGCTATTTACGTCAGTGGGTTTGTCTTTTGAGCCTTGCTTAAAAAAGGCACTATGGGGGTGGCAAGAGCCTTGGCCAGTATTCAAAAGCCTAAGGGTGACAGGTGCAAGCCGTCTCTAGCAAAGCAGCGTGGCTTGTCAAGCATGTCATCCCAGGCAGACAGACACTGGATCCCCTTTGAATGACACCAGAAACTTAGCCGATTGTTGAAATTGATAATTGTTTCTTTATACCGTGGTATCCTTCTTGGTGAGGCCAGGATGCTACTCAGGGTCGGGGTCATACTAGCCTGGGCTGCGTGATCAGAGAGCTCTTCCATATCTCTTTTCATGTAGTCCAGGGAGGTATGGCTCAGGTCATTCACACCAACATGGACAATGACAGAGTCATATTTGTACTTGTTCTGGAGTGACCTGAGTGCTTGTGTTATGTGGCGGATCCTGGCACCAGACAGGCAGCTAACAGTAACCTTCTCCTTGTTCAGCCTAGTGAGTGGGACATCAGTGTGCCTGACTATAGAGTCGCCTATCACTAGTGTGTTGGGTATGTTATTTTGCCTTAAGGGCTGTGATTGTGTGGCACACTGGTTTTGTGAAGTATGTGTTTCATGGTTTGTGTTGGAGGGTGAAGGTTGCTTGGATATCTTCTTTGGAGGGCTCTGTTGCTTTTGCAGATTTTTATTTAGATCCTCAGAGTATGTTTTCATGTATTTACGTGTGCTGGTTTAATGGGTCAATGTGAGACTGATGTGTGATTTTACCTTTGACATTCAGTCTTTCACTGCTTCTACTTTTTTATACTTGCTTCTGATATTACTCTACTTTGTTACCACTGAGTGTTCAGAAGTGGTTTAAGTGCTGCCTGGTATAACATGCTTGCTCCTATTTACCCTCTTCCACCAAGGACCACACACATAGACTTGTATATGCATTGGTGCTCACATGTAACTTGCTGTAACCTCAAAGGCCTCTCAGGCACAGTCCTCAGAAACTCCACATGCACACAAACAAGACAATTCCCATCAAAGCACATATATTCACATCTCATTGTGTCTCAACTACCAAGCCCATAAAGCAAAACACTCCACAACCCAATACTCTGGCCACAGGAGACTCCCTTGTGAGACACACTGATGTCCCTCTTACCAGCCTGGATAAGGAGATTACAGTTAGTTGCCTGTCAGGGCCCAGGATCCACCAGATCAGTAAAACACTCAAGTCAATTAGCCTTAAGTACCAGTAAAACTTAGTCATAGTCCATGTGAGCAGGAATGACCTCAATAGTACCTTCCTGGACTATATGAAGAGGGACTTGATTGAGCTCTCAGAATATGTCTCTCAGGCAGGTATGAGCCTAGCATTGAGCAGAATACTATCGTCTCCAAAGATAATGCCACAATACCAGCAGAAAATGATCAACTTTAAGAGTTGGCTTAGTTACTTGTGTCATTCCAAAGAGTCAAATTCTTATCAGCCTGAGAGGACATGGTTGACAGGCCACTCTGCTTTGCCAGGAATGGTCTTCACTGGTCACCTTTAGGCTTTTGAATATTGGTTAAAACATTATCCAACCCTATAGTGCCTTTTTTAGGCATTGTCAAACAGACAAACCTTCCAGTCAACAAAAGCTACTCAGGACAAGCAAAAGGTGTTATTGCTCAATGCTAGGAGTCTCAACAAAAAATAGTACTCCCTGGAGAATCCCGTCACCTGTGCAGTTACTGAAACATGGTTTAAATCCATGGAAAGCACTCTGGCAGTGCATAGTTATAACACCTTTCATACGTTCTGACCACCCACTGAACATGAAAGAGCAAAAGGCATAGGAGCATCTATCTACATAAAGGAAAAGCGCACCTCAAGGCTGGTGAAACACTATAACATGCTTGAGATGCTCCATTTCCAACTAACCATGGAAAAAATATATTACCATATTCTTGCTAGCCACAGGTTCCCTGTCATGAACCAGGAAACCCACACATCATACCTGAAGTTACTAGAATTACTCACCATCCAGCTCAATGCCATACTCATGAGCCATTTTAACTACCCCTCCATTAATTGAGAGGCATACATGACCCACCAAAATGCAGGCCCAAAGGTTTCTTGATTTACTAAATTTAAATGCCCTGGAGCAGCTAGTCTGTACTCCAACTAGGGGATCAAATAGCCTACATCTGGTACTCACAAATAAGTGAGAGTGCTGCACCCCCCACCCCCTCAGTGTGATGTTCTCACTGGTAAGATCAGATCACAAAGCAGTCTTCCTTGAAATAAAGGTAAAACTAGTCCCCCTACCTAATCCCAAAAACTTTAAGAACTTCTCCAAATTAAATTATTCCCTATTAAGGGAAGGCATAGCTAGTTCTAGAAAGCACATACACCTATGCAGAGTCATACACAAAAGCCCTGTACAACCATATAAACAAATGCATAGAAATGGCAGTACCATACTGAATATAAACCCAGATCAAACCACAAAAGCAAGCCACCCCGGTGGACCCCCTGGTGTTAACAGGTTGTACAACAAAAGAAATAAAATATTGTTGAGAAGTAAGAGGGAATCTGCACAACAGAGCAAAAAGTCCCTCATTAGTCTAAACAAGCAAATCAGGGAACTAATCAAGTCTCTAAAAGCAGACTTTGAAGTAAAAATAGCCTCCAAAGCTAAGGATAACTGTAAGGCATTTTTCAGTTATGTCCATTGTCTTAAGGGCAACACCTAACGATGTGCAGAATTAGTTGTAGATGACATCACCTATACTCAGTCAGAAGATATAGCAAATCTGCTGGCTGAAAAATTCAGCTCACATTTCACCTCCCTATCACCCTGAGTTTCCCCCCAAGAAATACCCTCCACTACTCCACACCAATTATCACAAAGAAAAGGTTGCCAATGTGCTCTCTAAGGCTAAAAACACAGCCTCTATGGGCCTGATGACATAGCAGATTGGCTCTTAAACAGCTTATATCAGGAGTTATCAGGCCCATTGGGATCTTTGTTTAACCACAGCCTCCAGAATGGCTTTGTCCAGATATATATTGGAGGACAGAAACAGTCATCCCTCTGCATAAAGGAGGGCTATTTACTGATTTGGGGAATTACAGACCCATAGTTTTGACTAGTCTTATATGTAAGGCCATGGTAAGAATAAGTATGAACTTCATAAATAATGACATTGGAATACCTCCAAACACTGGACCCAACCCAATTTGGTTATGTCAAGGGCAGGTCATGCCTACTGAATCTGGTGGATTTATTTGAGAAAGTCGCTAATGCCATGGATGAGGGTAAAACAGTACATACCACCTACCACAACCTGGCCAAGGCATTTAACACAAATAAACTCAGAAAACTGGTCATAAATCCCTATGTCACCAGATGGATATCCAACTGGCTCATGGACAGGACCCATGTGGTTAAAGTTGGTAAATCCAGATCTAGCAAGAGGCCAGCTACAAGTGTTGAACCACAGAGCTCAGTGTTGGGACCACTCCTGTCTGGAATATACTTCTCTGAAGTCAAAGCTAATGTGGAAGGCCTCTGGATGACACAGTTTGCTGATAACTGTAAGCTGGGGCAATCGGTGAATCCCCCAACAATGTGGATATCCTTCTGGACGGTCTATATCAAATTAAATGATTGGCGCTAGAACCATGGCCTAAAACTAAATGCAAAAAAAAGCATTATCGTACCCTTTGGGAAGTTAAATACCCCTGCAAATTACAATATCAATAGCACACCCCTAAAAGTAGACTTAGAGGTAAGAGATCAAGGTACACAGTTAGATAGTAGCCTGAACTTTGACTGCCGTGTGTCCACAGTGGTGAGGAAGTCTTTATATTTGGCATGTCTTATAAGTAAAGTTATAGTTTCATAGGTAGGTACTAGGCTATTGGCCCAAGGCCATAAATAAGCCTAGGCAACAAGGTTCCCTGGCTTACGCCACCCAAGAAAGTTATTTTCCTGTGCCCATGCTGAGCAGAGCCACATAAGTGATCCCTGGGGTGTATTTCCTATTTCCCATCCACTCAGCAAGATTTTTCTTGAAGACTGCTAATGAGGAACTTTGCTTGACATAGATGGGTAGCTTGTTCCAAAGTATGGGAAGACTCTGGGACAGGAATCTATCCCTCCAGAATGTCCTGTTTATTGTGATGACAAGGTTTAGGTCCCAAGAGTGTGTAGCTTGGAGGGATTGGGATTTCTTTATGTGCAGCATGTCCAACAGCTCTGAGTTTGACATAGCTTTATATGTTAGGCAGAGATCACCTCGGAGTAGGCGATATGCTACAGAGTAAAGCTGGAGTTTTTTGAGACGGTCAGTGTAGGGCATCTGTTTGAGGCCAGTAAGCCTCTTTGCGAGGTACTTCTGTGGCCTTTCCAGCTGCTGCAGATATCTTGTGAGGTACATTCCAAAAGGGGCGTTGTACTCTATAATGGGTCTAATGAGTGTTGAGTAGAGGGGAACAATGACCTCTTTTTTTCCTGGATGAGAACCCTTTTGTGATGAGGTATGCCACGTAGAAGGATTTCCTGACTACTGTGGCAATGTGATTATCAAAGGAGAGACTACTGTCCAACTGTGTCCCAAGTCTCTTATCACACATTTGGCGTTAAGTAGACTGCTGCCTATGTGGTAGTTCATGGGTACAGAGTTTTTACCAAAGGGGATGAGAATGCACTTTTTGGCAATGAGCTTGAGGCCATGGCTCTGATATCAGGCATCTGTCCCAGTGAAGCCCTTCTGTAGGATGTCTACATCATTTGGGGACTCGGCTATGGTTCCTAGTTTGCAATCATCTGCAAACTTTGTTAGCCAAAGGCCTTCTGTGTTTGGTATCTACTTCTCTTAAGTACAGGCTAACAGGAGAGGTCCCAGGACTGAACCCTGTGGTACTCCACTTGTCACTGGTTTGAAGTCAGATTTGGAGTCTGCAACTTTTACAGTGTGGGTTCTCTCAGTGATCAGTTGGCAACCCATCTTGTGATGTAAGGATTTATACATAGTTTAGTGAATTTTTCTATAAATTCCAGAATGGGGGATGGTGTCGAAAGCCTTGGTGAGGTCAAGATAGGCTGTTTGAACCACCTTACCCTCGTCTACAGCTTTGGTGACTGCCTCAAAGAAGTCGATCAGGTTCAAGAGGCATGGTCTGCCTTTCACAAACCCGAACTGGGTGGGGTCCATAGTTTGGAGGTTACCAATGTCTTTGTTTATGAGTTCCATGATGATACATTCCATGGCATTACAGACCATGCTCGTCAGGCTAATAGGGCGATAGCTCCCAGGATCAGTGGTGGCTTCCCCTTTGTGGAGTGGGATAAGTGTTGCTGTGCGCCATTCAGTGGGCACAAAGCCTGATGTGAGGCTGTTGCTGTGCGCCATTCAGTGGGCACAAAGCCTGATTTGAGGCTATGATTGACCATGGAACTTAGGTGGGGAGCCAGTTCATTCTGAAGTTCGTGTAAAATGCAGCCTGGGATGTTGTCCGGTCCCATGGATGCTGTGTTTTTAGCTTTAGAGAGTGCAGCTTTTACCTGCGTAGTTGTGATTATAGGGGCTCTGCATTCTTCCAGTATAGATATGGGCCTTTTAGGGGGTGAGAGGGGGGTAAAGTTAGCACTAAACCTATCTGCCAGGATGTTGGCAATATCAGTTGGTTCTGTAATTTTCATGCCATTGTGCTGTAACTCAGAGCAGATCTGGGTGTTGCCATTGAGATTCCTGACATAGCTATAGAATGCTTTGTGGTCGTCCTTAGAATCAGTGGCGATTTTGTTTTTGTAGCTAGCTTTGGTGGATCTTATAAGGGATCTTAGCTTCTTACTGAGGCTGACCAGGGAGCTCCTCCACTCAAGAGATTTTGCTCTCTTTTGCAACAGTTTCTTTCTTCTGTTGTAGAGTTTGTCTATGGCAGGGGACCACCAGATTGGCTTCCTTTTTTTGGAGGATAGCGTCTTGGTTCTGTTTGGGATAGCACGATCCATGCACTCATGTAAGTGCTTATAGAGTGCATCTGTGCAGGATTCAGCAGTCGTAACTGTATTGTCCATCTGCATGGGTGTCATGAAGTTCGCCACTTTTGTCTTAAGAAGCATGATGTTGGCTTTGGAGAAATTTTTTACCATGGTTTCCTTAATGGGGGGTGGGGGTGGGATGTGGATATTTAGGGTGATTTTCTTATGGTCAGATCTGACCAATGAGGAGTTGACTTCAGGTACGGAACACTGGTCACTCATGTTGGTAATGACTAGGTCTGGGATATTGTTGCCCCTGGTGGGGGTTTGGATAAGTTGATCCATGGCATTGGAATTTATGAATTCCAGAAAACGTTGAGTGAAGGAGTTGGTATATGAGTCATTTTCCCAGTTAATGGTGGGGTAGTTGAAATCGCCCATTATTCGGGTGTTTGGTTGAACCCTAATATTTTCCAGTACATCAAGAAAAGAGGAGTGGGAATCCTGGAGCATGGTGGGGGATCTGTAGCAAGCTACAATTTGGATTGCAGTTTTGCCTAGAGTTAGTTGCACTTGGATAACCTCGGACATATTATGCTGAGCAACTAGCCTGGAGGTGTGGATATCCTTAATGAATATGGACACACCTTCACCTTTGGTGTTCCGGTCCAGGTTAGATGGCCGAAAAGTGTGGTATGAGTTACAGCCTGGTAATGCAGGGGTGCACTCTGGAGCCTTGAACCAGGACTCAGTCACTGCACAGATATCAATGTTCTCCATTTTAAGAAGTGCTTCGAGGGAGTGCATGTTGAGATTTAGACTTCTAGCATCCAGATTCAAGGAAATTATAGTCCCACTGTACTCAGCCCTCATTAGACCAATAATCCAGTACAGTGCACCATTTGGAATGTACATGGCTAGGCAGTTACAGCAGCTGGAGCAGCCTCAGAGGTTCCTCATAAAGAAAATGCAGGGTGTAAACAACATGTCCTATATGTATAGACTAATAATACTATCCTTTTACTCTATTCCTACTCTATTTCTGCCGACTATTAAGGAGTTACCTATGCCTGACCTAAAAGGCACTCACAGATCCTGCCCTGATGGAGCTGCTACACATCTGCAAGTCAAACAGCATGAGGGTCGCCCAATCTAGGGATCTAAACTTAGACAACAGCTCAAACAAAACATGCTGGAGTGACAGATACGTGTCTCAGAGATTGCCCCTTCTTTAGAATAGGCTTAATTCACATTAAGCAGAGCCCTTCTCTGGTCTTCTTCAAATGCGGTTTGGATTGATGGATGGGGGAATCACAAATTCACAACTAGGTAGTGACTATGTCCCTTATGGATGGGGCTATCTGTAAGACACTCAGTGCAAAGGCACAAATCCATGCCATCCTCTTATCCATAGTGGCCACATACTGGGTAAAATTGGGTTATATTGGCTAGGCTTGTAAGGGCTATTAAGCCATTAGCCTAGTAAGTATGTTTCCTGGGTTGGTAGCCAAAAAAAAAAAATTCTCTGAAGATGGTCAACCTAATCAATAGAGCCTTGCCTAGCTGAGAAGAGAGAAAAGTACAAAAAGAAGAAGCACAAGAGTTGCTGCCTCACAGTAAGACGTTGTCCAGTTCGATTCTCAGCTAAAGCGTCTTCTGTGTGGAGGCATGCATGAATGGGCATACCTTCATTGAAGGTTGTGCGTCAGGGCTGGCAAACTCGGCACGTAAAAAATCTACTGCCAATCATTAGCAGACCGGAGTTCTGCTGTGGCGACCCCTAACCGGGAAAAGCTGAAAGACACAAACAAACAAACAAAAGAGGAAAACAAAAGGCAGACTGGGAAGAACATGTACTTGGTCAGCCCAAGAATTTGACATTAGTTAGTGTGTCTGGCTCTATTAGAGCATTAGGATATGTTTCCGGCTCTGATATACCAAAGAATAGAGCCATTCATGGAGAAAAAGAGGACACACTGTGTTGATACATATTGAGAGTAAACTGTATGGAATTCTCCAGGCTACAGGACTGGCCAGCTTCAAACAATACCTCTCAACTACCCAGATTTTTGCAAAATGTCCAGATTTTTTCCTCATATTTTTGGTCTGTTCCTCATAAAACTTCTGGAGGGGTGGGTGGCAAATCAAGTAAGGACTGAAGTCACTAAATAATGAGACATTTGAGTTTCAGATTTCATATCCTTTAGAAAATGCATGGTAACATGAAACTATTTATTCTAGCAACTTTCTAAATTTATAAAAGCAATATTTAAAATATATCCTTATTTTTTGGGTCTTTGCCCCTCCATTATTTTTGGCATTGTCAGTACTTCCTGTGCTAATACATTGAGAGGTATGTTTCAAACCATACTGACGTATTACCTTTAGATCATATTAGCTGACTGCTCACTGTGTCACTCTACAGCACACCTTCAGAAATTAAATAAGAAAAAAATCAGAACAAAAGATACCAGGAGCTATTCTTAGCACTGTCAAAATGGTCATGTGTTTTGAATGGGTAACCAGTGTCAGTTCAGGGCTTTAACTATCGAGTGAACGTAATACTGCATTTGTCTGCTGATAATCAAACTCTCGGTGTATCTGTATTCAGCCTGACAGCTCACGGAGGAAAAGGGTTGTTCTGAAAATAAAAAGAAAGAATTAGGCACAAAACATGAACTGAGCAATGGAGTGATTGGAATCTCAGGCAGTAGTGCAGAATAGAAAAATGATCAGCCTTATCAAAATTATTTACAAAAAAGAAGAAATGATTATGGCAATACAAAATACAGATCAAAAACTCCAAATTTTTAAGGGGGCAGTAGCTATTACAAAATGTATGGAGAAAGACATAGCTGCCAACACTGACTCTTAACTTTCTCTGAAAACTGAAAGGGATTGCCGCATAATATGACAAGCAAAATTCTTTAATACAGTGTTTTGATTTTTCTGAAGCAGTAAAAGGAAAAAAGAAATAAGATTTTTTAGAAGGGAAGAGATTTGTCGGTAGTGAGGTCTGGTGCCAGAATAACTAAAGTTAAACATACATGTCAATAATAAAATGATGGGCTATATGGGGCAACTAATACAGCTGCCCCACGATTCAAGAACGCCTACACTAAGTGCACACAGTTCTGAATGTACAGACATAATGCACACCTTCTTCCTCCTAATTTTAGTTTTCCTGCTGATATTCTTGCAGCTTTAAATATTGACAGGATTTCATACAGGTTACCGCAAAGTGCAGACCACATGTAGACTTAGTGTAATCTTTCTGAGTAACTAGAAAGCACAAAAAATGTGATACGAATGTTCTTGAAAACATATTGTAGACACTTAGTGTAGGCTTTATTGAATCTGGCCCCTGATTTTACTCAAGAGGAGTAAATTGCTGAAAGTAGATGAAAAACATACAAAAGCATTCAAATAGAGCTGGAGTTTGGCTACCTCCTTACTACTGTCCTCTTGTCAGCAACTGCATACACAAGTCTTTGGATAGTGTCTTTTAAACACTTTTTAAACACAGTCAGGAGTAAGAGGGCTCTTATTTTGTGCAGCGGTATAATTTAGACATGGGGGGGGGGGGGGCTCTTGGGCCAATTCAAAAGACCTGCTATCAGTGTAAGAAACTTACAGCATCCTCTGTTGTAAGCCTTCCTTGATTCCAAAAGACTTGTTCTCAGTGTAAGTGACTCATTCCATTGTAAGCATTCTTCATAAGTAGGTCTCACACAGGAGTAAGTCACTTACACTGAAAGCAGGTCTTTTGGGATCTGACCCCTTGTTTGAGTCCTATAACCATCTCCATGCACATCAAGGAGAGTATGATTTGAGAGGCTAAATAGCTTGCTGGAAGTTTTTATAAACGAGAGGAAAACAGAACAGACCTGCTTGATATATTAATTTTATCATGATCAGTGTTATGAAGGATCCAGAGCTCATTCCATCTCTGACCGGGTGTAAGGTACATGCAGTCAGTCACAGGTTGCCAGCTCATCTCAAGATATGCACTCTCACACACACACACACACACACACACACACACACACACACACACACACACACACACACACACACATCTCCACACGTACAGCTAGGGTCAGTTTTTATGATTGTCATTTCAGTCTAATGACATGTCTTTGGGATGTGGGAAAAGACTGAAGCACTCAACAAAATCCTATGTGAACATAATAAGAACATGCAACATTTGAGTAGAAGTCGGATCTAGTTAATTTGATCAATGAACCAGATTTGTCGTAACCCATATGGTTGACACCATATTGTCAGCAATTTCGTTTGTCAATCAACTAAAAAAAGCCAGACAACACCCATAAACAAAAAAGCCCCCCTACACCCCATAACCCCATATACCAACTCAGAGATCACTCTACAGTGGGGAAAGGGGGAAATGAACTGCAGTCTTAGTCAGAATGGTTCCATGAACTAAACTGTTGACCATATGGGTTTTAACAATCTGGTCCACTGATCAAAGGGAACCCCGGAAGACACCCCAGTCAGGAACTAAATGTGGGAAACAAGTGCTCTAACCACTATACTGGAGAGGATAAAGTATATAAAGTTGGTTCTATGTCAGATTATCAAAGTTCTGAAACTCATATGGCTGAGACCATATGATAGACATTTTGGAACTTTGATCATTAAAAACAAAAACAAAAATATTATATTTTTAACCTTTTTTGCAGGGGAGGGCAAGCCCCCCTGCAGCCCCCACACCCCCAGCTAATTAAATATATTAACTCTGAGATTGCACTACATTGTGGAAAAGGGTAAATTTCCCATTCTGTGCTGTAGCGCAATCTCCATTAAAAACATTTGAAGTTTCTAAACTTTGATTATATGGTCCCGACCATATGAATTTCAAAGTTTTGAAATCTCAGTAATCTGATAGGGACCCATATAAAGTCAGCATACACATCTGTTTCTATAGCAATCCAAAAACACTGCAATACTGCTCTTCCCCTAGGGCAAGTTAAGCAATCATACCTTCCCATAGCTTTGGCCCAGTCTACGACAGACTCAGCTTGGCTACTCAAAACAGAGGCAGTCTAAGTGAACACCAAGATGTAAACATTACAAAACAGACAATCCCTTGATTACAGGGGTAAGCAGACTATTCTTCATCCCCCTATCAAATTTGACCTCATACCATCTAAACTCAAATCCTCTTCCACAGATGATATGCTCAGACTACCTTGGCAGGCACACTCATCTGATTTCAGCAGGAGTTAGACATATAGAATATTTAATTATATTATAGATATGTGCTTACTAACCAAATAAAAGTCATTATTTGTCCTGTGACAGCATCCAAATACAAACGTCATAATCATTCCATACACACATTATGTCTTGGCATTTTCTGCAGCCAAAATCACATATAAATCGGGGGGGGGGGGTTGTAATGCTTCAAGTATTATGCCTATAGCAAAAACAAATGAGGGTAAATGTATTGTAGGCCATGCGTGAATTCCCCTGATAATTTTAACATACATTTCAATAATGAAAATGCAGTTTCTAGTATACCATGGGCAAAAACAGAAAAAATCTCATTGTTTAAAACAGAGCAACTGCAAGACAGTGAGTCACTATTAACATTTACAATGCACATTTTCATACAGAAATTCATTTGAAGGGACATGTGCATCGGACAAAGGACATATGCAAACTTCTCCCATTGGAAATACTGCTAAAAAACATTACAATGGAATACTACATTTTCAAAATGAAGCAGCAGTCGGTAAAGGAAACCAGCTTCCAGGGAGAGAGAGTGATGTTTTGTGTGTGTGGGAGCTTTCGAAAATGACAGCTGTTAAAAATGATTTTAGTGTAATTTTCTCAGATGAATTGCTAAGTTACTTCACCTACACTTTGTGAAAACACAACTGCAGGTGTAGGGTTGCAGGCTGTCACTCGACTATTAAATGCACAGCCGTCAGTGAAACTCTACAGCAAGTTTCATCTGCTACAAACAAGAAAAAAGAATGATATACGGATTGATAATGATTCTAAGTGTCTCCATCCCATTCTTTTCTCAAATGCATAATTTAGCAGTGACATGGAACAAAATGGCTGAGAACAAGATAGCCACAAGTTGTTTATGATCTGATTAGTACAAGGTACGATGTGTGTGTTTGCATGCATTAAAGCATACAAGCTTAGTAATGCATAATGATCTATGTATCTATTTGCCTTTGTAAGCAAGAAATGTTTCCCTGGAAAATATTTTAATCTGTTTTATTGTCTTATGCAGCAGCAACAACAAACAGCTTTGTGACTTCCCAAAGCAGCAGCAAAGCTCTGCGTGCCCATCAGTTCAGTCAGATACTATCGGATATTCTGCAATAAACTGTAAATAAAAATCTGCAGTAAGCCTGGTACATCCAAACTGGGATATCTCTACATAATGCTTCCTTAAGGGAGTATACAGTCGGATAATGGTAGGAAGCTGATGTTTTGTTTGTATTACATAAAGAGTGATAAATGGTGATGCGGTAGAAGTGGGGAGTGATGAATTTTTGAGTCAGTTTAAATCAGTTCTACAGAAAAAATACTAGAGAGACAGAGCACTGAAAGGTTATCTGGATCTGCAATGCAGAGCAGAATAAATAAAAACTTATTGCATTTCCTCATGTGCAAGACACTACCCACTCACCCTCCCCAATTACCCCTGAGCCCTATTAACTACCATGCTGCTTAATTCTCCAGTACATATTATCAAAACAGCATTTTATATGGAGGGCATACAGAGCTCGACAGCAGTATATGTTCAATCAGGCTGTTTTGATTTTGTAGAGGAAGTTAAATTATTTACAGTCCAAAGTTCCGACCTGCTGAGAGCCTGTTAATTTACTGCCTTGGGCAGAACAGCTTTTTAGTATCAATGGGCCACCCAGAGGAGTGTAGCGGTGAGGAGGGGAACAGAGGTAAGAAATGAATGCAGCAGTAGATTTCTTCATCCCTTAAAGATCAATGGACATTTCAAATGCAGGCTCTTTAACTTGGACAAGTGTCATGGGTGAAAGCAGTCATACACCACAAAAGTACTGATGTACAAATTATTTTTTTTAAGTATAAGGGTACCAGATGTCTCAGCTTCAAACCCATAAATGAAATGAAATGAAAATGGTGTAGGTGACACAACAAAGAAGGTGACTGTGTACCGAGTAATGCATGCTTGTTATACAAATCAGGCTATCATAAGAATACTGGTAAATGTGTTGCATCATTAATTATATATGGATGATATATGGCAGAAAAAAAAGGCAATTATGTCACTTAGAAAGGATAATCAGAGTTGGTGGACAGTTCCAAAAAATTCCCATAACAAATTTATAACAGATAGCATGATATATTAGCAGCAAGCATAGTATGTGTAGTGAAACAATGTTTTTAGCATAACTTTTCCAATACAGTTTGTATCAAAAGACAGAATCTTAAATAACATACTGTTTAAATTGCTTTGATTGTCTAGTGGGTGTGTATCACAATTGATTATTTGGTCATATTTTAAGGCACATATAAATGAAGTATAACATTATCTAAACATGCATTTAATCCAGTTACATTTAATAATACAAAATAAGAGATGACCATAGAACACAAATACGTCTGTGAGAAAATCAGTTTACCATACATACTAGCATGATTCTGGCTTCAGTTTGTGAAAGTTCTGTAATGTACGTCCCACCACAGGTGCCAAGAATGTGGCCACTAACTACTGAGCTCTGACTCACCAGAGAAGGCTAATGATCCTCCTGCCTTGCTTCCTGTAATGCACCTCCATGGCAAAGCATGTGCACAATCAGCCTACTTAACTCCACTGCAGCTCTGTTGTACACTTCGTCACAAATCCACTTGGCTAGTAATGGCCACTTCATTAAAGCTTTTTTGTCATAACTATCCACCTGAATGGAATTTTAATTCCCTCCTCAGTGTCATACAGGGGAGATCCCCTTTGCCCCAGTGTGAAATCCATTAGCTTACCATATCACCAAGTAAGTTATACTTTACTGGAGATGAAAGCTGACTCATTTGGTGAGGCCTAATTGAACAGGCTTTGGTGGGACTGTCAACTGCCAACCAGCCAAATGCCAAATATAATCACACCATCACATGGCTATGTAGCTGCAAAAATATATCGGTGGTCAAATTTTGACTTGGCTTGTATTCTACAAAGTAATCATGAAGCATGGACATGTCCAAACATACAAGCCACATTGTCACCACAGTTCCTACAGAATAGTCAGTATAGCAGCATCAATGATCAGTGACCAGCCAAAAGCCTAACCAACAAACAGCTAAAGGCAATGGTCAGTAGAATAAGTAAAATAAATTCCGCCTCAATATTTTTCAGTGACATGGCTGATTTATTTCTCCTCAAGTCTCCATCTCTTCCAGTCCCATAACTATGATGATGATGCACTCTGTTTAGTTATTTCTAAGTCATAGCAGTCAGTGTTCAAGAGACTCCAACTCTGCTATCACCAACACTGGCAACAGTCCAAACCACCCAGTTACAGAAAAGCAGCAATAGATATATGGCAACAGAGGAGGTATGACACCTAACCCACCTCCCATCTCGGGGATGCATTCAAATCTAACCCCACCTCCACCCACCCAGCTTGTAAGCTTAGCAGACTGAGCTCTAGCACAGTGCTGAAACTTTAAACTGATCTGGGTTAAATTAACAAAAAAAAATGTACAAATGTTCTTTTACACTTTTAAGACTGCAGTTTGTTTCAACAAAACATCCTGTATTATGATGCTGGTGATGATTATTTATTTGTTTTATTTTATTTAAGTCTGATGACCGGGGAAGTCCACTGGGCCAAGAAGAGCCCATTTTCATTGGAGGCCCAGGGAGAAAAGCTCCACAATAATTGCAAGTTACATTTCACATGTTACAAAAGGACATAGTTCATACAGCTAATTAAACATTTACAGATAAGCTCCATGATATTTGCAATTGGCTTGTCACGGTGTTACAAAAATGAAAAGACATATTTTAATACAGAAATTTCAACATTTACATATAGTGAATATTTCTGTTATAAACTCAATTCTAGGTTTAACATTTCAAAATATATAGCTACTAGCCATTAGTAGGTTACAAAAATATTATGCATGAACAGGGTAATAGTATAATTAAGACTGGAGAGTATAGTACAATATATATTAGAGAGAAAATTATTTTTTGGTAGGGAGGGATTGTTTTGGGTGGGATGAAGTAATACTAGAGGTAGTTGGATGAGTCAGTGCAAGGTGGAATGAGGGGGATGGGGTTTAAGTTGGAACGTGGCAAGGGGATTCCCATTTGGAAGAAAGATGAAAGAGTAGCTGAGATTTGAAATTTCTATGGTTAGGTAGGTGTGTGGGGAGAGAGTTCCACTGTTTAGCTAAGGAGTGGGACAGCAGTAGATGGCCAGGAGGTCATGCAGGTTTGTGAACCTGAAGGAGATTTTGTTTTTTGGATCTGAGTGAGCAGTTGGGAATGTAAAGTTTTAAGGAAGAAGCGAGAGCTGGGCAGTTGGCAGGTTTAAAAATGAGCTTGTGGGCAATGGTGAGTTGTAGGTAACTGAGGTAGTTGGGTAGTTCAAGCCAGTTGAGGGTGAGGAGGGAGTGGAAGTGGTGGGATGAGTTTTTTGAATTGGTTGCAAATTTGGAGATCTTGTGGTAGCAGGATTCAAGTTTGGATCGAAGGCCAAGATGGAGATTCGTGAAAAGAGGGGCACTATACATAAGTGAGGGGAGTAGGAAGGTGGATGCAAGAGTTTGACGGGTAGAGGGGCTTAGGAAGCGGTTGTGCCTGTAGAGGAGACCTAACTTTTGGTGGGTTTTCTTGATTGCGGAGCTGATGTGGGTGTCAGATTTTAGTTCGTCATAAATACTGATATCAAGAAGCTTGGTGTTGGGAATGATTTCAAGGAGGGCGTTGTTTTGGCTCTGTATGGTGAATGTGTATTTGACAATGGAGTTTTTGGTAGGGGGAAAAAACATCTGCATCCATGTTTCTGTTTTGGAGAAGGCTAGTTGATTTTTGCTAGGAGCTCGGAGGGGAGAAGGCTGAGCAGATGTTTGCTGAGTCATCTGCATAACAGATGATAGACGAGTCTGGGATGGATTGGTGAAAGTGGTTAATGAATAGGTTGAAGAGAAGACAGCCAAGAACAGAACCTTGTGGGACACCTGTGGGTGTGAGAAGGAAGGGGGAGGTTGAAGTTTTCCATTGGACAGCTTGTTGGCGGTTGGACAAGTAGCTGGAAAACCAGGTGATGGCGGTGGGATAGAGGTGTATGTTGGATAGTTGGGATATAAGTAGGGTGTGTGAGATGGTGTCAAAGGCCTTTGTCAGATCTAGGAATAGTGTGGGTACGAACTTGCTTGAGTTGCGTTCGAGGGAGGAACAGCTTATTTATGCACCAATGGGGAGCTGCAGTTCACTGAGAAGTAGGAAAATAATGTAGTTATGCCGGGGTTTTAGAAAGGGACATGCAGTAAATTATGACTCAATAGAGTACTAATTAAAAAAGAATGGAATATGGTATAAGCGAGTGTACTACTGGGGATTCCTATGAAGCAAGGACAGAAAGCTAAGTCAAAAGATGGTGCCTTTCTACATCAGGTTTTTTGATTCAATATGCAAGTACAATCATAAGTACAAATGGTACTTACAGTTGTGAACACAACTGAGGGATGCCCATGGGAGAGACAGAAACAGAGTGTAGTCAGGCAGAGGTTTTTAGTATTTAAAAATGGTGCCACAGCTCAGGGGAGGAATAAGTAAACTCTGAAGAGGAAGAGGGGGGGAAATAGACAGGATTGACAGGGCTGCGAAGCTTACAATAAGAGTATGTTAGGAGACCGAGAGAATGGGGGGAGGGGCTAAGAGCCAGGACTTGGAGAAAGCTGTGAGAAAACAGGTTTGACAGGGCTAGGAAACTTACAGTAGAATTATGTTAGGAGAACAAGAAAAGGGGGTGGCTATGGACCAGGACTTGGAGAAAACTGTGAGAAGAGAAAAACAATCAACCAGCTAGCCCAGGTCAGCACCTAAAATGTCTGTTAATCTGTGTGAATTCAAAAGCAGATTTAGTAGAGCATCAGGGAAGTAGAATATAAAATAAATGTAAAGCTTTGGGAAACTGTACATATTTGTTACAATAAACGGGAGAAGAAAATATAAGAATATAAAAGAAATGTGATATGCAAGATAAATAAAATATAATAATATATAATAAATGCAAAGCTTTGGAAAAATGTATATATTTGTTACAGTAAATGGGAGGAAAGAAGGGGGGGGGGGTCCAGTAGTATGCACAGCAGAAGAATCAGTAGGAGTATCACAGAGAGAAGATTATAATAAACATACACTGCTCACAGTCTGTTGATAAAAGTAGAACTTGCAGTGACTTTTACTGGTTTGTATGGGGTTCCACTCTCCATGTTCTTGTATGCAGACAGTTGCTTCAGGTTTTTTTTTGTTGTTGTTGGACCTTTGAATGTGTTTAAGGGAAGTTGTGCACAGTACTGAGGGATGCCCGTGGGACAGACAGAAACAGCGTGTAGTCAGGCAGAGATTTTTAGTTATACTAGTATTAGTCTAAGCATGCAGGGCTGTTTTGGGTCTGGAGGTTATTTGGGGGCACTATAAAATTGTCTTTGGGCAGAGATGAGCAGCATGCACCACCACACAATGCAGTTCCAGCATCTATGTTCCCGAACCATGTAGAAGTAGGGCAGAGCTAAGGTATGTGGAAATGGCTGATGAATCATGTGACAGGAACGGTGGCCTTATTTCATGGAACTGCCTGCATTTAAGTGCATCTGTGAAGCAGTTGCGAAAAATAAACATGGCAAACATATTGCAATAAAAGCATCGTCAAATTGAACTGGAGGTAGGTGCAGTAGAAAAGTCTGGGTGTTAGCAATCGTGTACAGAAGCAGTTCAAGGGTTGGAAAAGGAGATTAAGGTAATAAGGGCAATAAAGAAGGGTACAGAAGGAGGCGACGAATGGATGGTAATTCGCAACACAGAAGGAACCATCAGGACTGCAAGCACAGGGGAGAAATACTCGTCTGGCTATGGTGATAAAGGGATTAAAAGTATACAAAAGGAATGCAGTGACTAAATAAAGCAGGGATGCTACTGTACATTTAGGATATGAAAACTGAGCTATGGTAACTGATGCTGAGGGAGGGTAATAAGTGAATCAATCCATTTATCCATCCATCAATCACCCCCTTTTCTCTCATTTCTGCACATGGGGTTGGGACATCACTTCTTCAGTGACAATCATCTAGAGCCACGGTTTACTTTACCAGGTGGCTAGCTCTACCATGTTAGTTCTTCCACACCACACACTCACACCTATGGGCGATTTAGACTGTCAAATTCCCCTACTGCACATTTTTGGAATATGGGAGGAAACCGCAGCATCTGGAGGAAACCCACATGAATACAGGGAGAGCATGCAGACTCTGTACAGAAGGCACCCCAGCCAAGAATTAAACCGTGGAAACCTTTTGTTGTGAGGTAATAACACTAACCTCTGCACCACTGGCCACCCAAATAAAAAAAGTGAATACCAGAGTAAATACTTCTCTTGAGAATGGACGGCAGAAACATATCCCTGGTAGGTGGTAACAATATGCCGACCACCAGACGAAAGGCTGAAGAATGATATTAACTCTTCTGCAGAATCAATAGAGGGCAAAGTGGAGGGGGCGGGTCATGGTTGTTATGAATTGGGAGGAACTAGCAACCAAAAAACAAGAAAATGGTAGATTCTGTATTCTACTGGACAGTGGCAATCCATAGTCAAAACTCAACATACCACATAAATCCTCACCAACATCTAAAAGGTGGCGGAAACAAAGATGAGACGTACAGTTGTGTGACCCTTGAACTTTTGACTAGTGCTTGGAAGTGCTACAATGACAGAGATCTCATTTTATATATTTATTTTTGTTAAATGGCATAGAACATTTTTTTCAGACTCAAGCCAGTAGCTTACAAACTTGAATTTAGTAATAAAATTATTCCACAGCTATTTAATTTTCTGTATGTTCTTTTCTGCTACCAAATTCAGTAATGCCATGCTTCCCTTCATTACTGTTCATTTCACATATCCATCAACCTCCTTCTTCTTTCATCTCTTCCATCACAAAATCCCAAATACATTTTTATATTTCATAAGACAACTAGGGGTTGTTCCAAGAATGTTATCTTATTCCACTTTTTGTAATATACTTCATTTCTTCCAAAATTATTCTGTCACCATCCTCGAAATTCATTTATCTGTTTTTTTTTTTTTTATTTACTCTATCCACCTTGTTCAGAGAACCTTTGTACATAGCAAGAAACTCACTCAACTATTTCCCATCAACCACCTCTTCATTCTTCTTGTTTCTTACCTTCATCACTTCTTTTGGCTCTCATCTTATCTTACAGTTTTCAAGATTATAAGACATGTTTTTTCTATTAATTCCATGAATAATTACACATTTAAAATCCAAAGATTGTTTCCCGTTATACTTTCTTATTTTTGTTGCAATTTTGGAATCCCAATCTCCACTTTATGTCCCTTCTTCTCTTACTCAGTTAAATATTTGTAATATGCATTATTTGTAATATGTATTACTTTGCTTGCACTCCATATAGTTTTGGTGTTTGGTTTTAAAATATTTTTCACAATCTTCATATTCTTCCTTCCTATCTACCCATAACTCCACCTTACTGTCAAAAATGTTTCTTATTTCACAAAAAACGTACTGGCTGACTTTTTACCCCCTAATATTCTAGCAGCTTAATTACAATCTAATAAACCCATTTCTACTAAACTTCTGCAATTTTGTTTACTTCTGTTGTAACACAACAATTCTCATGTAAATAATTAACATCAGAACATTTGACATTTACAACAAAACCAGTAAAAGTTTCAACCACTCTTCAAAACTACTTCTCAATGACAAAATCTTTATTTCTCTTTTATCACACTCATAGTTAAAATCTCCCCTGTACTACACTTTTTCACTATATAAAAAGGTAGTATGCTATAAACTTAAACAAATTTTATATTAATTGACTATATCCAGGAAAAAAATCTGCTCCACTTCTGAATGCCACACTCTTTAGCTCTTCATAAAGGCATTCCTTATATTCTTCATTTTCCATTTCCCGTTCATTAGTACTTTTAAGACTCAAAAACATACTTCCTAACTTACTGACAGTCATATCTTCCCCTTCTCTATTCCCTTCCAAATTACTACACTCCCTAAAATCTAACTTAAATCTGGTTTAAAAAATATATTTGCCTTGACCTCATTTAACAAACCGAGTAACTTTAATATTTTCTCTGTATTATCTGAGCTATTGATATTTTTAAAGATCATTTTCACTTCTTTCTTTTTTTACTTATGTTCTCTTTTTATTCTTCCCTTAGTTTATTCATTTTCAGCATTTTCATATGTTATCTTCATCCTTTTCCAGCAGCTATATTTACCTTTTCTCTTTGTCTTCATTCATAACCTTTAACACACTATAATATTTCTGTATCTTCATAGGATTCTTTGACAAAGAATGTCCAAGCATTTATCTTAAAGGCCTAGCAGTTCTTTATTTATCATCCAGAAACTCAGTAGCCCCTTTCCACCCCTTTTCACTTCCTTTTACATCAGTTCCTTATTTATCTTCATTTGACCCTTATAATCCATTTTTGTTATTTTCTATAAAAAATGTATTTGTGTTTTTAGAGAAATGTTTCACATATTTCCAGTACTAACTTTTCACTAAGACATTATTGCATTATTCCTTTCAGTATTTGATAATTTCTTAAAACATGACCCAATTCCCCAAATAAATTACATTATACTACAAGCTTTTATATACCTTAACATACAGCAAATGTTATACAAACCGCAGAATCCTTTAGCATATATAGATATGTTAGAGTTAGTTCAAAATGACAAAAAATACACTGAACCCACAGACATTGCCAACATCCTGGCAGACAGGTTCAGTGCAAACTCCCCCCCCTTCCCCCCCAAAAGAGCAAATGTCTATCCCACAGAGTGTAGCCTCCCTGACATCACAGATGCACAGGTGAGAGCTGCCCTCTCCAAAGCAAAAAACACAGCATCAATGGGACTGGATGGTGTCCCGGGCTGCGTCTTACATGAACTCCAAGAAGAACATATTCTGGGGGCTGAAATAGGTAAAGCACAATACCCCTAGTTCTCTCAAGCCAAACACATTTTAGGGAGAAGGCTTAAGTCTTTATTTGTATGCTGCAATGCTGCTTTGATCTTCAACCCATATCTCCAGAAGCCACCATCATCATCATCATCAAATATCGGTTCTGTACTATTCGACACAACACACATGTTTACTATAACCAAAGTACCCATATTCATCAAAGATACCCACACCTCCAGGTTAGTGGCACTGCATGAAGCATCGGAGACCATCCATGTGCAACTAACAGTGGGCAAAACTGCCTTTCAGTTTGTAGCCTGCTACAGACCACCCTCCCAAACTCAGGAACCCCACTCAGCTTTCCTGAGAACACTAGAGAATATGAAAGTCTCTCCAAACACCATTATACTGGGTGACTTCAACTACCCAAACAGACTGGGAGCACTACTCAAGCCCCAACACCCTCGTCCAATGGTTCCTAGAATTTATAAACTCAAATGCTATGGAACAACTGGTCACCACTCCCACAAGAGGGGAAAACATATTGGACCTGATCATCACCAACATGGGGACTCTATGTTCCATACCAGAAGTATACCCCTCATTGGTAAGATCTGACCATAAATTAATCTCACTGGACATCCATATCCCATCCCCACCCCCAGCCAAGGAAACCATGGTGAAGAACTTCTCAAAAAGCAAACTTCATACTTCTGAAAACTGAGGTGGAATCCTTCAAAGCCCCCGGGCCAGTGGAAAATATGGCCCAAACCGCAGAATCCTTTACAAACGCTTTCTAGGGACACCTACAGGAATGCATGGATCATGCTATCCCAAATAAAACCAAGACTCATTCCTCCAAAGGCAGGAGACCTGTCTGGTGGACCCCAGCCATAAATAAGCTATACAACAGAAGGAGGAAGCTACTACATGATAGAGCAAAATCCCAAAAAGGGAAGGCATCTCTGATCAATACTAGCAAGAAACTGTGATCCCTCATAAAATCATCTAAGGCCAGCTTCGAAAGAAAAATTGCACAAGATGCTAAAGGTAATCACAAGGCCTTCTTTAGTTATATCAGGAACCTGGGTGGCAACTCCCAGATATGCTCTGAGTTAGTGCAAAATGGCAAAAAATACACTGAACCCACAGACATTGCCAACATCCTGGCAGACAAGTTCAGTGCAAACTCCCCCCCCCTCCCCCCCAAAAGAGCAAATGTCTATCCCACAGAGTGTAGCCTCCCTGACATCACAGATGCGCAGGTGAGAGCTGCCCTCTCCAAAGCAAAAAACACAGCATCAATGGGACTGGCCGGTGTCCCGGGCTGCGTCTTACATGAACTCCAAGAAGAACTGAACCATCACATAAAGTCACTGTTCAATCTCAGCCTTACTACAGGATATGTACCCAAGGAATGGCGTACAGCATTCCCACTCCACAAAGGTGGTGCCACAACGGACCCTGGAAACCATCGCCCTATAAGCCTGACTAGCCTGGTCTGCAAAGCTATGGAGCGTATCATCATGAAACTCATAAACAAAGACATTGGGAACCTCCAAACACTAGATCCTACCCAATTCAGCTTTGTTAAGGACAGATCTTGCCTCTTGAACCTGGTCGATGTCTTTGAAACAGTCACCAAGGCCATATATGAAGGGAAGGTAGTCCATACAGCCTACTTGGACCTTGCAAAACCCTTTGACACAATACCCCACTCGGACATCATAAATAAGCTCACCAGCTTAAATATCAACCGCTATGTCACAAGATAGGTTGCAAACTATCTCAGGGCTAGAACCCACATGGTCAGAATTGCAGGTGCCATGTCAGACTCTAAACCAGTTACAAGTGGTGTCCCACAAGGCTCAGTCCTGGGACCTCTCTTGTTCGGTATATATTTCTCTGAGGTACAGGCTAACATGGGAGGACTATGGCCGACCAAGTTCGCAGATGACTGCAAACTGGGTGCCATAATTGACTCGCCGACTGACTCAAGCATCCTCCAAAAGGGTCTCACAGAGATGGATAACTGGTGCCAGAGCCATGGCCTAAAGCTATATGCCAAAAAGTGCATAGTCATCCCCTTTGGGAAAAACAAAGTCCCTACAAATTACCACATAAGTGGTAATCCATTAAGTACGGAAGAAGTAATTAGGGATTTGGGGACCCAAGTAGATAGCAATCTCTCCTTTGACAATCACGTTGCCAAAGTGGTTAGAAAGACCTTCTATATAGCCCACCTTATCAAGAAAGGGTTCACATCTAGATCAAGAGAGGTCATTGTGCCCCTCTACTCATCACTCATCAGGCCCATAATTGAATACAATGCCCCATTTGGGATGTACCTTACCTGACACCTGCAGCAACTGGAAAGACCCCAAAATTACCTCACCAAGAGGATCAAGGGACTCAAACAGATGCCCTACGCAGTTAGGCTAAAGAAACTCCAGCTCTACTCAGTTGCTTACCGCCTACTCAGAGGCGATCTTTGCCTGACGTATAAAGCCATGTCCAACCCAGAATTAATGGACATGCTCCACCTCAGGAAATCCAAATCCCTTAGAGCTACACGCTCCAGGGACTTAAACCTCAGCACAGAAATAAATAGGTCATGCTGGAGGGACAGATTCATATCCCAGAGGCTCCCCTCACTCTGGAACAAAATCCCAATCCATGTTAGGGAGAGTCCCTCAATGACCCTCTTCAAGAGAAATCTTCACGAGTGGATGGGAGATCGTAGGTTTACCCCTGGGATCTCTTCTGTGTCCCTACTAGACAGAAGCACAGTAAACTAACCTCAAAAGGGCTGTCTTCTGCGACCTACTATACAGAGGCACAGTCAACTAATCTAAAAGGGTGGTGAAAGCCAAACACACTCTGGCTAGGCTTATAAATGCCCTAGGGCAGATAGCCTAGTATCAACCTATGAGCCTATGAACAATATTCCTCTGTACTATTTGACAACACACACGTTTACTATAACCAATATTCCTCTGTACTATTCAACACAACACGCACTTACTATAACCAATATTCCTGAATGCATGCTTGACCTTTTCATAAGAAAGGTACCTATCAGGGTTTTTGGTGCACATCATGACTGATTTATATATAATGATAACAGGTCATTTTAATGAAAATAGGAATTTAAAATATATTTATGGACAAAAGAAAAGAATCATCTTTTCCTAATGCAAATTTATAGGTTTATAGTTCTTCCATTCAATGATATATTATTTAATTACTTTTATTAATATTTCAATCATATTTTACATATTTCAATATTCTTCCAAACTGCATCCATTTTCAATATTTTTTTTTAATTTTCCCACAAACATCTCAAGCTTTGCATTTTCTCTGGAAGTAATCTAACAGTAGTAAGAACAGTAATAATTCCTTTGTACACAGAATGTGAATATCTCTAAGAAAAAGAAACAATATTGTAGAATAAAACAGCACTACAGTGTCTATCTAGAAAGTCAATAATATCACTTTTCAGAGACACTTTCTCAATATTTGTCCACTTATAAAAATAATCTTGTAGCCTCACTGCCATTTGAATTTGTTTCAAAACATCGTTGAATGTTTTATCTTCCAGCAAAGTCTACTCAACAGATTTTGGTTCGATTTTCTATCCTTCTGCACCCATCCAGTTGCAGACAATATCCCTTCTCCTATCTTCACTGAACTATCCAAGTCCTTATTCAGGAGAATCCTAAGATGCTCAGTTCTGCTGGTTTGCCATTTTTCCTCTGTCCTATATTTGCCGTGTTGTCTTGTGCAGAACAATCCTCACTTGGCAGTCATATCTATAGCATCGATCAAAGGCGGTCAGGCAGCATATTTCAGGTCTTCATAATAGTCTTCCTTCCTGCCCCTCCTGGTTGACCTAATGCTGCATCTACCAACTCACTTCAGTCTCTGGACATCAGTTGACGCATCTGCACTCTTAAGGTGTTCACCTTTTTCTCGTTATAATAAAGTGGTGGATGCAGCTTACTTCAAAGACCACCACCTACTTCAGAGGTCATTGCCTTCATTAGGAAGGCATTACAGAACATTCCCCTTTTTAAAGCAGCACTGTTGCTTTATTCAAACACATTCATTTCATAAATTAGAGGAACTTCTCCAGTCTCCTGGCCAAATTAATTAACACTGAAAATTTAATAGCCATGGAACTCTGAATAGTAGGGGAGAAAAAGAGAGGAACAAGTTAGTGAGAGATTCTTTAAAACATTTTTTCTAGGCATCTAAGAGCCATGGATGCCCTTCAAACATTTCCTGCCTTTTGGATTGGAACAGAGTCGAAGCCTTGGCCTACCCAAATGCAAACTTGATTTTTTCCATCAAAACGTATCTGTCAGTGGTTTTATTGTACATCATGATAAAGTTCTATATAATTACAGGTCACATTAAAGATAAAGGGAAGCTAGACTATTTTATGGCCAAAAAACATGAATCCTCATTTGTTAATGCAAAAATCTATGCTTATCAACAATTACAGATAGGTAATTAATATTAAACCAAACTAGAAAGACAGTGAAAAATTCTAGTGACAACTTAATACACATAAAATAATGTAGAAACAGCGTTGAAAGGTAAATTAAAAATGCTGGTTACTGCCACAGCACGCTTGCTTATAAAAAAGATAAGTAAATGGATAAATAACTCAAGCAAGCGTTGACAGAGTGAGAAATAACTTTCTATGTGTAAAAAATCCAAGTAATCCGGTCTTCTGAGACAAATAATTCAGTTTATTACACAGATAAACCACGATAAGCGCTTTCACTAACTAGTAGCTTCTTCAGATCACAAACAGGAAGCACAGGAACCATGTGCTTTAAATATCTGCATGTTAATTAATCAACCAACTTTTAAAGCAGAAGCGCCATAAAACCTAAAAACTAAATATATAAACATAAAATCATCTCAAGATGCAACAGAAATAAACAATGGTGTATGCATATTACTTTTAAAAATTAAAATAACTTCATTCCATAAGAAACATTATAAATTGAAGTAAATATAAGAACATGTTGTGAGCAGCATACTATCAAGTACGAAAGTGTATACAGCCTAATACATAACTGCATGTGATAGTCATATTATTAATAATACGAGGCAACTTAGAAACTATACATAGTAGATGCCATCAAAAACATGAGACCATATACAAGTCGAAAGAACTATTATCAACCAAGGTGATACTTGGTATAATAAGGTCAGTGCGTAAACAAAGATGTATATCTGCATATGTATAAAAATGTGTATATAAATGTAGTGTCTTAATAAATATATGTATCTAAATATAAAAGAATGAATGAATGTGTACAAAATATAAATAAATAAATGAATAAATAAATAAGTTATTGTCTAAAAATGAAGCTAAAACCATTAACATTAACAGTATTACAATATAAAATGAATAAGTTACCCAAAAATGTGATATATGTATGTGTATGTATATGTATGGGAACAAATATCAGAGCACATTGAATTCTTAAAAATTTCAGAACTTAGTGTGCCTACGTTTCTTTAGGTGTGGTCTGATAGATGCCCTTTCATTTAGACCATGACCTTTATCAGCTCTCAGCAAAATAATCCACCTACTTTCTCTATCTTCGGTATGATTCATGATGTCACCTCCTCTTACATTAACATTCATTTTCTCCAGCACCCTAAACATGAACTTGTGTTCAGGACTTGTTTGTGTCACATGCTTGGCCAATGCATTCTGCAGATTACCTTTCTTTATATTATAACAGTTGTTATCCACCAAACAAGAATACGCACCCGAGTCTTAGTTATGGAACCACACCTTGTGGACAATGCAACTTTTGCTCCTCAATAGATTCTAGCATAGTATTTATACATCCAGATACACAGAAGGAAATATATACCCGAGCCAATGCCAACTGTATGACACCTGATGTCATATACCTTGCTGTATGTGAACTGTGTTCATGTTTCTATGTTGGTAAAACGAATAGGGTATTAAGAGGCAGAATAAGGGAACACTGTTATAATATAAAGAAAGGTAATCTGCAGAATGCATTGGCCAAGCATGTGACACAAACAAGTCCTGAACACAAGTTCATGTTTAGGGTGCTGGAGAAAATGAATGTTAATGTAAGAGGAGGTGACATCATGAATCATACCGAAGATAGAGAAAGTAGGTGGATTATTTTGCTGAGAGCTGATAAAGGTCATGGTCTAAATGAAAGGGCATCTATCAGACCACACCTAAAGAAACGTAGGCACACTAAGTTCTGAAATTTTTAAGAATTCAATGTGCTCTGATATTTGTTCCCATACATATACATACACATACATATATCACATTTTTGGGTAACTTATTCATTTTATATTGTAATACTGTTAATGTTAATGGTTTTAGCTTCATTTTTAGACAATAACTTATTTATTTATTCATTTATTTATTTATATTTTTGTACACATTCATTCATTCTTTTATATTTAGATACATATATTTATTAAGACACTACATTTATATACACATTTTTATACATATGCAGATATACATCTTTGTTTACGCACTGACCTTATTATACCAAGTATCACCTTGGTTGATAATAGTTCTTTCGACTTGTATATGGTCTCATGTTTTGATGGCATCTACTATGTATAGTTTCTAAGTTGCCTCGTATTATTAATAATATGACTATCACATGCAGTTATGTATTAGGCTGTATACACTTTCGTACTTGATAGTATGCTGCTCATAACATGTTCTTATATTTACTTCAATTTTTATTGTTTCTTATGGAATGAAGTTATTTTAATTTTTAAAAGTAATATGCATACACCATTGTTTATTTCTGTTGCATCTTGAGATGATTTTATGTTTATATATTTAGTTTTTAGGTTTTATGGCGCTTCTGCTTTAAAAGTTGGTTGATTAATTAACATGCAGATATTTAAAGCACATGGTTCCTGTGTTCCTGTTTGTGATCTGAAGAAGCTACTAGTTAGTGAAAGCGCTTATCGTGGTTTATCTGTGTAATAAACTGAATTATTTGTCTCAGAAGACCGGATTACTTGGATTTTTTACACATAGAAGGTTATTTCTCACTCTGTCAACGCTTGCTTGAGTTATTTATCCATTTACACATAAAATAATGTTTGGGCTCAGGAATAAACTGGAAGGTCAAATGGAACTGTACAGTAGTTAGACCATAAGTTTCAGCATATGGAAAAACATCTACATCTCAGCTTAGACTTAAGGATACTTATATGGTAAATTGCGAGTAATTTATTGCTGGACATTTTTAAATAGTCATGGCCTACATCAAATCCACCAATTTTTTGCTGCAGTTGATACAAAGTCCAGACTGACTGGATTCTCAGTTTTTATAACTGTTCTCAGGTATTAACATTCTGGAAGAACATGAAGAAGATATTGTACTTGGGTTCGAATTTCTTCATTGATCCGGAGTTTGTGTGATGCGTCTGGCTTGATTCTTTCCGGACACTATGTTAAATTGCATCTAGTTCTGTATACAGCTGCCCTAGCAATGCATAACTCAGATATGGAAAAAGTAGTCAAACCCAAAAGGCATTACTTCAATGTAACCCCATTGAAGCTGATAATATAACATGCCCAAAAGCATTATTTTACTGTAACCCTGCTGAGCCATATAATATAACATAACATAAAATATTTGCATTACTTGTCACTCAAACTATATGCACAAACTTAATTTGCCAATAATAATATATATCAGTGAACAAGCATCCCCCTTGTCCCTTATTCCACAATAGATAGGTGGGGTTTACGGAGATACTTACTTTTTATGAACAGTTTGAATGGAAAAATACAGTTTGCAGATATGACAGCCTGGAGAACGCATGTCTTGTTGTACACATGTGACGTGATGATCCTACTTTCAAAAGAACTTACTCAGGGAGTAGCTATTGCGAAATTGTACGAAGCAAACTACAGCCTTGGCTATCTTAGGGAAAACACCATTTTTAAAAAGAAATATTAATTGTAATCAAAGAGAGCAAAACTAATGATGTCCATCTGGTTGCTGTGCATTTCATGAATGTATTGGTGATAAGGAGAGTAAATTAAGGCTGAAGGTAACAGATCAATGTTTTGATAAAAGGAAGCCATAAACACTTCAAGTGTAATGTAGAGTCAGAGACAAAGAAGTAAAGTATAATTCTGACTCTCTGAAAGAAAAGTCCCGTGATAAGCCACACCCCCATGTTAAATTCCATGCTTCTCTTTTTCAACACCTTCTTTCATTTGTTTTCCATTTTCCCCTCTCTTCCTCCTGCCATGATGACTTAAGACCAGTAAGAACCTCTGCTGTCTTGACAATAGTGTGTGCAGGTGTGCATCTGGTGCAGACATTATACTTACTAATTGAGCCTAAAATAAATTATTTCAGGTAAGATCTGCAGTGATTAGGAGTACTGTGGTAACATACGTCGCTACAACTGAGGTGGCACTGTGTTGGCAAGTGAACTTTAGCAGTAACAATGCAAAGGTATTGCTGAATAAACAAACAGATATACAAAATTATAAAAGAGTAGTGCAGTATTCATTCCTTGCAAGGCAGCAATGTAATGGATGTAAAGCCATTAAAGTATCATATACTTCTTTTTGTGTACCAGAATGGCTGCTTCATCCATTTATCCTGCCGGTGTAGTCTTTGCAGGGATGTG